>NC_033795.1:78324368-78447308 GCF_001876935.1 Asparagus officinalis
TATATATATATACATACATATATTATACATGTAAAAAAATAAAAATTAAAAAAAGTTACTATTTTGGGCCGGGCCCAGGCACGGGCCAGTCTCTGATGACCGGGCCCAGGCCCGGTTTTGGCCCGGATTTCCGGGCCGACCCCGTATATATATATACATACATATATTATACATGTAAAAAAATAAAAATTAAAAAAAGTTACTATTTTGGGCCGGGCCCAGGCACGGGCCAGTCTCTGATGACCGGGCCCAGGCCCGGGTTTGGCTCGGATTTCCGGGCCGACCCCGGGTCGGGCCGGGTTCCGGCCCGGTTGGGCCCGGGCCGCGGGCTTTTTGGACATCCCTGTTGGCCTCTTTATTTTGATGATGTTTAACAAATAATTTATTACTAATTTTCCGGGCCGACCCCGGGTCGGGCCGGGTTCCGGCCCGGTTGGGCCCGGGCCGCGGGCTTTTTGGACATCCCTGTTGGCCTCTTTATTTTGATGATGTTTAACAAATAATTTATTACTAATGTTATTTGTCTAGTGTTTTTATTTATCTATTTATTATAGACAAACAACATGTTGGAGGTTGGATGGATTGCGCTTCAACGATCAAATCCAATGGAGGTTGGCGGAATTGTGGAGTGAAGCCTATGCAATTCAAATTGAAGATCCAAGTTCTAGCTTCATCCGCAAGTATACCAAGTTAAGCTACATCGAAGATCAATCAAGCTTGGATATATTTAGTTTAGGTTTTATATTATGTGTGTTAGTACTTTAAGCTCAATCATATATACACACACGTATTTGGTTTTTATATATATAGTTATATATATACACAAGTTTTGGTTTATGGATTTAACAATCATTGTATACATATTTCATTAAGTCTATAAAATTATTTCATAGGGTTTCAAAACATTGTTTATGTCAAAACATCAAATTTCATGTATATCACATTTTTATGTTTTGGACACACTTGCAAAATACATAAGTTTTCACAAATGAGAAATTTAATTTGAGAAATTCTTTTTCTAACATGTTCAATTTCATGTTTATAAATGTTTCCCAAAGTTTTATCAATTTTGGAATTAATTTGTTATGTTTATTTGAATTTACAAAATCAAGTTTTTAATAAACTCATGTTCGTGCACATGTTCGTGCATGTTTTTGCAAAACAGATGCGTTTTCACAATTAAGAAATGAGATTTAAAAATTTTCTTGTTTACATGTTTATCATCATATATACAAACATTTCCCTAAGTTTTACTAATTTTGGAGTTGTTTTGTTATTTTCAATTGAATTTACATAAACGTGTTTTCAGTAGTTTTTTTTTAAAAACTGTATATTTGTGTTCAAATTATTATTTCTCTCAACTGGGAAGTTATATTTCAGAAATTCTTTCTCTAAAATGTTCATCTATATGTCTAGAACCTTCTTTCAAAATTTAATGATTTTTATAGTTGATTTACTATTTTTAATTGATTTTACAAAGTTAGATACGCAAAATTTTAGCATCTGTCAAAATCTGGAAAAGTGCGGTCGACCGCCACGGTCGAATGTGCTACAGTGTGGTCGACCACCACGGTCGACCATCAGCAGTCCAGAGAGCAGTTTTGCAGTTTTACTTCTCGCGGTCGACCGCCACGGTCGACCACCGAAGTTACTGTTGCACAATAACGGTAACTTGCTGGTTTTTGTTTTTTAGTGGGGTTTTAGGGTTATTTTCTTCTACCCTATATATACCCCTTTGCCATAACTATTTTCTATCACTAAGCGATGTTTTAAACAAGTTTTTACAAGAGTTTAAGTTTTGTTTAAGTGTGGGTTAAAAGTTTCAAGTTTGTGAACATTGGTTCACAAGAAGAGGAGATCATCTTTGGTTTGAGCTTTCCACTTCACATCTCCATCTCTCTTGTTCTAGAGAAGTTTTCTCAACTTAATTATCTAGCTTGTTTACATTTACATTGTCATATTTATATTTGCTAGACTTTAATTGAGTTTGATTTTATTACTCTTTGTTCACACACAACCATTGAGCTTATAGTACTTCATACATAGTATAATTTGGGTTGTGGGATTGTATCAATGAGAGTGAGCTTCATTGTCTTCTCATTCATATTAGAGAAAAATCATTTATTGTATTTGTGCTTAATTGTGAGGTTCACATTGTATTACACTTGTGCACCGAGAGGAGTGGTTGGTGAGAGACGGGGTCAAATCCAAGAGGAGTGGTGTCGGTTGACGAACCTAGGGAGAGGTCGTATCCGAGCACTTGAGGAGGAGGACACGAACTAGGCCAACACTTAGAGGGTGTAGAGTGTAATTGCAAGTGTGTAATTGTGAAGTTTTCGGTTAGCTAGAAAACCGAGTGTGAGGTGTAAACGTTATTCGGGTAAACATAGAAAACCCGGTTGTGTTAGTGGATTTCTCCCCGGGAATGGGGAGCGAAGACGTAGGACGGAAGGTCCGAACTCCGTGATCATTTTGTGTGTTTGCATTGTTTATTTGCACACCATCACTCTTGTTTTGTTTATGTTTATTCCACCCTTGTGTTAATTTGTATATCCTTGCATATATCTCATAGTATATCTCATTGCTAGGATATATCTCTTTGTTCATATTGCTTATCCTAGCTTATATATATTGTTGTATTTTATACTTGTTAGGATAACTTGTTATTAGTTTTAATTGGTATAAAATCGGATTAGATTAGCATAAGATCCTAATCACCCCCCCTAGGGTCCAACAATTAGTATCAGAGCTTAGTGCTCTTTGATTTAAGGTCTAATCGTCTTGAGTTAAATATCCAAGTTATCTTTTTGTGCTAATCCAATTTTTTATTTTTGTATCTTGCTTGCATATATACATTATGGATATGCACGGTGCACCTTGTTTAGGTTATGCCATTAATATTGCTCCTTGTTTGGATAATTTCCCTTATGCCCAATGGTGTGTTAGATTTAAGCTATTTGTTGGATCTAAACATTCTGATTTATGGGAAATTATAAATGATGCTTATATTGTGCCCGCTACGGAGAAATTCAAGTGGAATAAAAATGATCAACATATGTTTATAATGAACAAGATTTTGTTAGAATATTTGCTAAATGCTTTTGATTCATCTATGTCTAACAAATTTGTTCATTTTGATAGTGCTTACAATTTATAAAAATTCATAGAAGCACATCAAGGCAACAGTGCTTACAATTTATAAAAATTCATAGAAGCACATCAAGGCAACTTGGAGGAAATCCGACATAGTTTGAAGGATTATTCTTCAAGTGATATTGGAGCTTCATCATGCACACGGCCACTAGGCGTTAGCCCTAGTGTGGTATGTGGTTCCGAACCCGATAATGATTTATCTAGTGATGAACTTGCTTGTGCTAGTAAAAAATTATTACATGCCTATAACAAATTGCATAAAGATTTTATTGATTTACAAAGCAAGCATGATGCATTAGAATCCGATCATGAGAAGTTAGCTTCCAAATTTAATATAATTACTCAAGAAAATGATGCTCTTAAAGAAAACAATGATATGTTAAATTTGAGAAGTAATAATTTGAAATTGGATATTGTTAACTTAACTCATGACAAAAATAATGCCATGTTAGAAGTTGAGAACATAAAAAATGATACTGCTTTTTTTATAAATGACTATTTATGTTCCACTTCTAATAAAAATGCATATGTGCCTAATGATGATTTGAATCTTGTGAATAAACGCATTTCATATTTAGATTCAACTTTAAAAACATGCATTAATAATCATAAGAAGCTTATGGATATGTGTGCTAAGTCTCATGCTACTACATCTAGACATCCCATACACCATGCACACATATATAGCAAAGTTTACAAGTGTTCAATTTGTGGTCGCAAAGGCCATCTAGCTAAATTTTGCTATGATGCACAAAAATCAAAAAAATACTAATATCAATGCTTCTTGTGCATCTCATAAGGCTTCTTCATCACATACACATGCACATACTCATCATGTTCATCATAAGCATGCTCATGTGTTTAAATGTGATCATTGTGATCGTTTTGGTCATTTGGCTAAGTATTGTTTTGATTTGAAAAGAAAATCACGTTTGCCAATTATTTCAAGTAGACCACGTATTTTTAAATATGATGTTTGTGGTACATTTGGACATCTTGCTAAATTTTGTTTTGATATGCAAAAAGCTCTTATTTTGCAAAATATTCCAAAAAGACCACCTTTGTTTAATAATGTTTCTCATTTGTAAAATAATTTTAAAAGATAATCTTTATTTACAAATAATTCCTGTGCACGAGCTAATGGTCCATAAAAACAAATGGATCTCTTTCATTGCACATATTGCAATCGGAATGGTCATTTGAGTGATTATTACTTTAACCGTGTTAGTGCACTACATACGCCCAAGAGGGTTCATAATCCTAGGGCTTTGAGCTTTATTGATAGGGGTCATGTCCCTAAACAATCCAGCACCAAGAATGCTTGGGTGCCAAAATGATTTTTAAACCAAGAATTTCAGTGTTTTTATTTTTTTTTCTTGGTTTTGTAAAATGTTCTTTGAAAACTTTTAATATGAAAACAATTTTTCTTTGATCAATTCATTTGTTTTTATGATTATTAGTTTTGTTTTTGATGAGAGCTTTGTGTTTATATAACCCCCCGGATTTATTGGGTGTTTATTCTCAAATCTTGTTTACCGGGTGTTAAGAATATTTATATGGGTTGAAACAAGCTTAAGAGCTTGATATGGATGCTTCTCTCATTTGTGAAAATCAATGATGATTTGGTTTTATACTTTTAAAAATGATTTTTTTCCATAGTTCATGATTCTTGCACGTTTTGTAATCTTATTTTTGAACTATGAAAATTTTATTTTGACTTCATTATATAGCACAAATAGATGATTCAAATTTCAAATATGCTTTATAATGTATTCTATGAGTGGTTTGATCAAGTTCCTCAAAGAAAATTTTCTTTATTGATCAAACATTATTTTTGGGCTTAAAATTTGATTTATGATTTCATTTGGTTGATTGTTTTCATTTAATAACTTTTGCATGATTCTCATGTTCCTCTCTCTTTTGATTTCATAAATCTATTTATATTTTTATTTTTTAGTAATGAGACACTTTTTTATATTGATATATCATTATGTGTCCTCATTGTATTTTTTGTATGTGAGTGGTGTTTAGCATATTTTTTATGCTTGCTCACATATATATATTTGCCTTGATCTTTATTGTATATATCTCATAAGGCATTTTGATAGGGGGAGCAATCCCTATATATCCTTTTTGTTATACTCACCCATGCTTATTTATAGGGGGAGCTTTCGCTCTCTTTATTCTTTTGTTTTCCCTTTTTGATGTTGTCAAAGGGGGAGAAATATTATGAGTATAGCCTTTCTTATTTATATGCATGATAATTACAATATTGTATATTCATTTCCTTTCATGCATATATCCTTTTTGTAAATTATTTGTCATCATAAAAAAGAGGGAGATTGTTGGCCTTTTTGTTTTAATGATGTTTAACAAATAATTTATTACTAATATTGTTTGTCTAGTATTTGTGTTTATCTATTTATTATAGACAAACAACATATTGGAGGTTGGATGGATTGCGCTTCAACGATCAAATCCAATAGAGGTTGGCGGAATTATGGAGTTAAGCCTATACAATTCAAATTGAAGATTCAAGTTCTAGCTTCATCCGCAAGTGTACCAAGTTGAGCTACATCGAAGATCAATCAAGCTTGGGTATATTTAGTTTAGATTTTATAGTATGTGTGTTAGTACTTTAAGCTCAATCATATATACCCACGCATATTTGGTTTTTATATATATAGTTATATATATACACAAGTTTTGGTTTATGGACTTAACAATCATTGTATACATATTTCATTAAGTCTATAAAATCATTTCATAAGGTTTCAAAACATTGTTTATGTCAAAACATCAAATTTTATGTATATCATATTTTCATGTTTTGGACACACTTGCAAAATACATGAGTTTTTACAAATGAAAATTTTAATTTGAGAAATTCTTTTTCTAACATGTTCAATTTTATGTTTATAAATATTTCCCAAAGTTTTATCAATTTTGGAATTAATTTTTTATGTTTATTTGAATTTACAAAATCAAGTTTTTAATCAGCTCATGTTCGTGCACATGTTCATGCATGTTTTTGCAAAACAGATGCGTTTTCACAATTGGGAAATGAGATTTGAAAAATTTCTTGTTTATATGTTTATCATCATATATATAAACATTTCCCCAAGTTTTACTAATTTTGGAGCTGTTTTGTTATTTTCATTTGAATTTACATAAACATGTTTTTAGCAGTTTTTTTTTTCAAAAACTGTATATTTGTGTTCAAATAATTATTTCTCTCAACTGGGAAGTGATATTTCAGAAATTCTTTCTCTAAAATGTTCATATATATGTCTAGAACCGTCTCTCAAAATTTAATAATTTTTATAGTTTATTCACTATTTTTAATTGATTTTACAAAGTCAGATACGCAAAATTTCAGTATCTGTCAAAATTTGGAAAAGTGCGGTCGACCGCCACGATCGAATGTGCTACAGTGCGGTCCACCACCACGGTCGACCGTCAGCAGTCCAGAGAGCAGTTTTGCAGTTTTACTTCTCACGGTCGACCGCCACGGTCGACCACCGAAGTTACCGTTGCACAGTAATGATAACTTGTTAGTTTTTGTTTTTAGTGGGTTTTTGGGGGTTTTTTGGGTTGTTTTCTTCTACCCTATATATACCCCTTTGCCATAACTATTTTCTACCACTAAGCGATGTTTTAAACAAGTTTTTACAAGAGTTTAAGTTTTGTTTAAGTGTGGGTTAAAAGTTTCAAGTTTGTGAACATTGGTTCACAAGAAGAGGAGATCATCTTTGGTTTGAGCTTTCCACTTCACATCTCCATCTCTCTTGTTCTAGAGAAGTTTTCTCAACTTAATTATCTAGCTTGTTTACATTTACATTGTCATATTTATATTTGCTAGACTTTAATTGAGTTTGATTTTATTACTCTTTGTTCACACACAACCATTGAGCTTATAGTACTTCATACATAGTATAATTTGGGTTGTGGGATTGTATCAATGAAAGTGAGCTTCATTGTCTTCTCATTCATATTAGAGAAAAATTATTTATTGTATTTGTGCTTAATTGTGAGGTTCACATTGTATTACACTTGTACACCGAGAGGAGTGGTTGGTGAGAGACGGGGTCGAATCCAAGAGGAGTGGTGTTGGTTGACGAACCTAGGGAGAGGTCGCATCCAAGCACTTGAGGAGGAGGACACGGACTAGGCCAACACTTAGAGGGTGTAGAGTGTAATTGCAAATGTGTAATTGTGAAGTTTTCGGTTAGCTAGAAAACCGAGTGTGAGGTGTAAACGTTATTCGGGTAAGCATAGAAAACCCGGTTGTGTTAGTGGATTTCTCCCCGGGAGTGGGGAACGGAGACGTAGGACGGAAGGTCCGAACTCCGTGATCATTTTGTGTGTTTGCATTTTTTATTTGCACACTATCACTCTTATTTTGTTTATGTTTATTTCACCCTTGTGTTAATTTGTATATCCTTGCATATATCTCATAGTATATCTCATTGTTAGGATATATCTCTTTGTTCATATTGCTTATCCTAGCTTATATATATTGTTGTATTTCATACTTGCTAGGATAACTTGTTATTAGTTTTAATTGGTATAAAATCGGATTAGATTAGCATAAGACCCTAATCACCCCCCTCTAGGGTCCAACAACCCCTAGAGGTAGAGAGGGTACTGCCGCATGTGCCCAAAATGGTACAGATCTCGTTGGCTGGTGATGTGGTAGGTAGGGGTGGCAATAAGGGCCCGTTTGGTTGCTCGTTATTTAGGAAGAAAGTGGCTGAATGTTGTCACAGATGTCCCATCTGTGGTAGATTTCCCTTCCAAAATAAACCAACCAAACAGACCCTAAATCAAATAACTAACAAGTAGTTTGATTATTTGTCTATAAGTACTAGATTAAATTTGATCTGATAGCTCATTTCCTAATAAATGAATAGTTTTTATTATTCTGTTGATAAATAATATTTTTAAATGTTTTTCACTTTTATATTATGACATTATATTATCTTTTATGTTTGTATAATATTATAAATAATATTTTTATTTGTAAATGTTATATTAATGATTTGTGAGAATATATATAATAACTCTTATAGTGATGTATATAATAACAATTAAGTAAAATGTTAAAGAAAGAATTTAAAATTTTATGTTAAACATAGAGTTTGCAATTAAAACCCCATGTTTAAGAATCTTGTAACCTACCATGTGTGTTAATATGATATTCATGAACATTTAACAAATATTTAGAATAATTAACGAATCAAATTTGAACACTCTTTTTCCTATTCGACTAGAATTCGACTTTTAAATTCAAATACAAATTCATGAAAGGGTATTCGATTCGAATTCGGTTCGTTTCCACCCCTAGTGGTAGGTATAACTCTTCACTGACTTAGTGTGAGCTAGAGAGCGCTGACGATAAATCAAGGGCATTTTTTGTACTTAAGTTGTCATCTCATCTAACCTATCATCAAAAGACCCAAAGGCCAAATTCTTAATAATATAGAATCTCTTCAATTCACCAATCAAATATTCTTACTTAATGGACCCCATGAATGGTATTAATTATGTAAATAACACAAAAATACTTTTAATTGTGGGATCCACTTAGATAAGCCAATAAAATTAGCATATCTAACTAATTGTAGGTATTCTGTATAGAGCTTTGCTACAGGGACCCAAAATATGGGACCAATAGGGGGGACAAGTGAGGTGTCACCCTCCTATTGGATAATGAGTTGGTCATTATTAATGATGGCCAACTCATTATCCAATAGGAGGGGGACACCTCACTTGTCCCCCCTATTGTTCTCATATTTTGAGTCATTTAGAAAATTTTCTTATGTATAATTAAGATCATAGAGAATGGGCCCCCATTTCCCCTATCCACAGCATTCAAGCTCATGTCGCTGTCACCAAGGCTCCTATGGCCACTAAAATCTCCATCATCGTTGAGCCATGAATCCATATTACCTTTTTGTTTGAACATTTTGGTGTCTGTGTGAGACTATGAAGAATAACTTGATTTTGTTCTTAGAAAAAGGGGTTTTGAAAATTAAACTGGATCAGTTTCATTTTTTTTCTTTGGTATTCAAAATGAATAAAACTTGGAAGTAAAGAGTAAAGTGAGAAGCTAGTACAAGTTAGTATAAAATGATATTTTACAAAAGTAGCTACGAATACAGATCAAGTACAAATACAAATGACAGAACAAAATGATGAAATCTTTTGGTTTGATGAGGGAATTTCCCCGTGATCCTTTGAAGCAAAATTTTCCCATGATCATGGGTATTAAACTCCGTTCATGGCTAAGGGGCATCCCCCAACTCATAACCTTAGGTATTCCATGAAATTAAATTTCTATAGATGCTCACAAAGAGAGTTTAACCTGAGATCTTGAAATATTATTCATCTACGGTTTACCAACTAAAACTTGCGCTATTAGAAGTGGTCATAGGTCTTCTTTTTTACACCAAAAAAGGCTACCCAAAACTGACAGTTTTTGTCAGATTTGGCAGGCTTTCCCCTTCCCATTTTTGCAAACAAACAGCCCCTTAGTTCGTGTAACTTTTTTCTATTCCGCAATTACCCTTTAATTTATTGGTTAATTGTCCAGCCAAGGAATAAAAATAATTAAATTAACTTTCACATCATCTGTCCCCTAGGTTGATCCCTTTTTATGTCCAAAAGGAAGCATTCTAATAAATCTAGATTGTGTGGTAAATTTAGTCCATTACAGAGCAAAAAACCCAAGAAATAAAATAAATAAAAGGTTAACATTTGATTTAAAAATACACTATACGCCTAATTACTTTTAAAAAAAGCAAATAGAAGCAAAACATATCAACTTTCACTGATACCAAACTATTAACTTATTAATTAAGTTTAAAATTAATTTTTTCAAGTATGTCATATCTAAGTGATTTAGAAAGTGGGTGGGTCTTGAAGCAAATATATTAAAACTATTTTTTACTAGGGTGTACATTAACGCAAAACCAAAAAGCCTTCAAACTCACCAGAGAATGCCACATCAAATTCATGTTTCACAAAATATTTTGACACGTGTCCTCCTCTCTAAACCATCCATCTAATAAATAAGATTCTTCACAAAATTCATTACCATGTGGCATCATCATCTAACCACTCACCGAAATCTTCGTATCTCTATAATTGACACATATCATTCTCTAATTTACAATTTTTTCAAATTAAGAAAAATTAGAATTTACTAACAACTAATTAAATGTGGAACCATTTTGATAATAGATGAAATCATGTGAAATATTCTAATCATTATAAACATCCATAAATCAAGCTAATCACCATGAAGAAACTCTCAAATGAAGAAACTCTCAAATGAGACAAGGGAAAGAAAAAAAAGAATTTTTTTTCTTTTATATGAGACAACACAAAACAAAAAATGTAGAATGAAGGGTTCAACATGAAGAGCTTATATTTTACATCGAATCCTACCTTATTGATAAAAATTCTCCCTCAGATTTTAAATAAATTTAAAATAATATTATCAGTAATGTCCTTACATTCCAAGGTATTTAATGATTTCTGCAACAATTGGAGGTAGGTATTTTTGGTGTCATGCATTTGGAGTTTCCTTTTGGGCTTAGACTCTTGATTTGTGAAGGTTTGTTCTCTAACAACCAATTCTTTTTTAACAATTTCCTCAACCTCAAGATTCATGGATGAGGTATGAAAATTTGGCTGTTGTTCATTTTCAAAGAATCTAAATTCATCAAGAAAGAGTTCTTCAAGAGTTGTGTCAATTATAGTTTCCTCATTCTGAAAAATCTGATCTGCTTCTTCTGATATCTCCAGCTCCTCATCAAAAAGTTCCTCTGTGTCCTTAGGGTTGACCACGAATTGACTCAGAAATTTTCCTTCCTTTCTTTCACTCATGGCACTAGCTAGTTGCCCAAATTGGGTTTCTAACCGGGCCATGGATTGGCTGGTTGTTTGCATGAAGGAATTCAACAAGCTGGATGTTTGAGTTACCATATTCACGACTTGTTCCAAACTCCTTTCCACAACATTGAGACGTTCGTCAAGAGCAGTGTGATTTATAGCTTGACGATGAAGAGATGGATATGGCAGATTTGGCTGTTGAAAATTGGGTTGAGAACTGAAAGGAACTGTGTTTTTCCCAGAAAAGTATTAGAATGAAGAAGGAGTGAAGTTTGAGTTTCAAAGTAGTTTTCAAGATTCCATGCAAAGTTTGGGTAATTTGTCCAACCTGGGTTGAAGGTTGGAGAAAACAGATCATTTAAAGGACACTGTAATTGAGAATTTCCTAAGGGCGAAAATTCTTTTGAAACATGAAATGGAGAAAGATAGTTGTGACTTGTAGCCATCCTTGCTTCAGAGGTTGTGTCCGACTCTAGGGAAAAACTGCTAGAATTGGATTGGAAAACCGATGAAACCCTATCATCACAGTATTCTCATTGCATGATTCTCTCATATAGACTCTCTAAAAACTCTCAAGCTTCATTGGGGATTTCAATCCTATTGGGATAACATATATCTTGGAGAACATGTGGATTAACCATTTCTTCAATTTGTTCAAAACGAATTAAGCGATTTGTTTTATCCCGAATCCACGCGTTTGCATACACTAAACAAATTCTTTTTATAATTTTTTTAAGAAAAATAAGAAGTTAGTTATTTTTATTTTTTTATGAGAAGAAAAAGGAAAAACCTAACTAAAATAAATAAAAAACAATTAATTTTCAATCACTCTAACTCTAGCCTATCTCAGCTAGATCAACTCCTAACCAAAAATTCCTTAAGTGAAAAGATCAAAGTTTTACTCGGCCAGTTAGTCAGGTAAGGATAGTACTAGAGGGTGATCAAAGATTATTTAAGTACCTCGTTCTTTGCGGAGCGCCTTACGCAACCCCTAAACATATTAGAAAAAGAAATTATAATTCTCTTTATCGGTTCTCTGATTTACAAAAGAGGAAAGGATGAAACCCTCCATTGTTTAAAACGGGGTTCTTTCTTTGTGGCGATGGGAGTTTGAATCTTGTATCTCGTTGACGATCCGAGCACTTCAACTTCGTGGGGGCGTTGGTCCTCTCTCCTCGACTTGACGTCTTGAGAGAACTTGTAAGGAAAGTTTATAACTCTAGATGAGTTTTGAGAACTCTCTGTAAGAGTGTTAAGAACTTGCAAGACAAGTTCAGAACTCTACACGAGTTTGGGGAACTTGCTGGGCAAGTTGTAAACTCAGGCGAGTTTGATGGGAACATGTTGAACAAGTTGGGAACTCTAGCCGAGTTTGAACTACAAAGAAGAGTTGATTTCAGAGAGAAGATAAACCTCTAAGAGAACTCACCGAAATGGGTTTAAAGAGCAAGCCAATAGCTCCAAGAATGCTCAAAGAAGCCTCTCCAAGAAGCCCCTCTTCTTCTCTTTCTTCTCTCTTTTTTTTTTTTTTTTTTTTCCCCCCCCCCCCCTATTGATGCGGCATAATTATGTACCAAAATTGTAAGTGCACAATTAATCAAGTTATAGTATAAAAAGTTATCGATTCTACGAGGAAGGTGATTTTAAGAGATTATTAGAATTGGTTTTTATATTGTGTGTGTGACAAAAATAGGATTAAAGAATAAGTGTGATTGTGATGAGTGATTGTTGTGAATATATGTAAGAGATAATAAATTAAATTTTAGAGGAGAGAAGAAAGAATCAAAGAATAAATGAAATCACAAGGCAAGAAAGAAGAATGAATAAAATCAAGAAATAAAATCAAGAATAAAAAGAAAATTCAAGAAAGTCAAGATAGAGGATTCAATTAAGATATGAGAAATCTAGAATTTAATCCACTAACTAACTCAAATATAAAATACAAACTATTTTCTTTTTATCATATTTCAACTTAGATTTATTAAGCATAGATTATCAAACCATTTAAGGAAAGTATAACCTATCAAATTATCATCTAAGTTAAAATTACTATTCATGATAAGAACAACAACAAGATAGTAATCCTAGAATTTATAATCATAACCTATCAAACCATTTAAGATAAGCATAGATTATCAAATTCTTCTTCTATCGATTAGTTTTCTAGTTGATTATCCTAAACATGAATATTTTAAGTGCAAGAGAATAATTTACATAATATAAAAGAAATTAGGCTAGCATCATACAATTCTAAGATTCCTACAAGAATTAATTTCACATCTCAAGAAATAAAAACAAGAAGAAAAAGAACTAATTACAAAAATAAAAAGAAAAGAAAAATCTAAACTATGAACAAGAAATAAATCTAACTATAAAGAATAAAAATCTAAACTACAAAATAAATTACAGAAATTAAATGCAAGAAAATAAATCTACTCTACAAAATAAAGTGCAAAAAGAAAAGACAAGAAAATAAATCTACACTACAAACATGAATGTAAATCTAACTAATAAGCAATAATAAAGAAATTACTAAAAAGAAATAAAAGAGAAAAATAAAAGAAATGCAAACCTTCAAATTGTTCTTCATCTCCATCCTCATCATTCAACAAAGACGAGAAAAACAAATTTAAAGTAGAGAAAAATTATTATTATTAATTGCAACAAAAGTTATAATTTTTAGAAGGCCTTCTTAATTAATAGTAGTCCTCCTCTCCAAATGGAGTTACAAAATTTTTCACACCCTTAACCCCTCACTATCTACCCCTATTTATAGTAATTATCAATAAATATGAGCCATTGGATTTGTCTTGAGCCCCAAGCAAAGCAATCTCCACCTTTAAATTTGTTAGTGAAGAAATGGGTTGGAATTTCCATGTTTGCATTTTGTTCTTCTCTAGCCCAACGTAGGAGGCCCATATGATTTTCAAATGAAAATCCAAGTCCGGTCCAATGGAGACTCATATAAAAAAAATCCAAATCTGCAACAAGTCCGGTCCAATGAAGAGTTCCCTTGATACATTTACGTATGATTTTCAAAAAAAAATGAAAATCCACATATCTTGCAGCAGGTCCGGTCCATGAAGACTCCTTGGTGTAATCTTTTTTTGATGGGCTTTGGGCCTTCAAATTCGAAAGCTCAAAAGAGGAACTTGGGCTTTTCACAATTACTTTGTTTGCTTGTGTTTTTCTTTAATTCATGGGCTTGGGCTTTTGGTTTGATTTTTCACTTCGGCTTCTTGAATTTCCATTGGGCTTCTTGATTTCCATTAGACTTCTTGATTTCCCTTATTTCTTCATTTACTCAAGGGCCTTTGTTGAGAGATGAGATTTTTGGGATTTATTCTTCATTAACCTGTAATTAAAGATAAAAGCAATTATTAGTGGTATATTTATTCATATAAAATAGATAATAAGGGTATAAAATTGTAATAAAATATGATTATCAAATACCCCCACACCTAAACTTTTGCTAGTCCTCTAGCAAAGAAAATAAAAAAAATCCTAACTCACTTTCGCAGGAATCGCGGTTGTATTTAGCGCATACAACAAGCCTTTAAACCCCTAGGTTACCCTAGTGGACGAGTTGTAGTCTCGTGAGGGTTTGCAGTGAATATACCCACAAAATTCGGTCAACTTGCCAAGTTAAATAAGTCAGTAAATAACAGATTTTCCTTGATATATTTAAACATTCTAATTGAAGCTAGTTAATAATCAAGAAAACGTTTTTATATATAACTCCAATGTAAATCCCCTAGAAAATCTTTTTCATTATAGCAATACAAAACCAAGTCAAATCTTAGAAATTTAATTAAAAAGTTTTGAAAAGAACATGCCAACTCTTTGTTTTAAATAACTTTCAAGTCTCTTGATCAAAAATTGTTTTTCAAGACCATATATACAAAACAACAATATATAAAAACAATGGTTAGTGTTATATATATATTTTTTTCTCACTCTCTAATTCTTTGTGATTGTTTTCTATTTTAACGGGCTTTCTAAGTGACCATTTAACGAGTTTTGGGCCAATGAATCCCAACCCAATTGGGCTTAGGTCATTAAGTATAGAGATACTCATTGGGCTTAATTACTCAGTCAACTTAGGCTTTATAAGATAGAATCACCTTGAATTAAGAGTTTTTTTTGTGGTGCCCATTTTTCGCACTCTTCTTTTATAAGGTTAGTTTTTTTAATATATATATGTGTAAGTATATATAGTCTTAAAAAAAGTGTAAATCAAGATAACTTGAAAAATATTTTCAACTCTAAGTTAAGCATGCAAAAATTTCATTATTTTTAATTAAAAATCTAAGGTAAGACTTAAGTAAAGCATACTAGTTGAAATATCATTTCTTAAGAATTTTATTTGGAGTTATCATAAAAGGTGAACTTGAATATGTCACTAACTAAGAATTAGAAAATTTAAAATCTATCAATTTGACCAATTATTACTTAACTCTATTAATTTGACAAGTGACAATATTTTTCTAATATATATATATATATATATATATATATTTAACAAAAAGAAAAAAAGAGAAAAAAATGACAAAAATACAACTAAATAGGTAAAATAAAGAGGAAAATATGTACTTCTCACCCCCACACCTAAATTTTGCATTGTTCTCAATGCAAGTTTGCTGAAGCACAAAGTAAAGCAGATAAAATTAAAAACTTACATTTGTTCGTTTGACAATGATGATAAGGATCTGCAATTACTGTTAGAATGAGGATGAAGAAATCAAATAAGAGAATTTTTTTATTTTTATTTTTATTTTTATTGTTAAATTTATTTATAGATAATGAGGTTCATGAAGAACAAACACGTCTTCCTCTTCGAGTGTAGAAAATTCTAAAAATGGTTTCAGATGTTGATTATTTATTTTAAAAATGTTACCATTTTTAGGATTTTCTATCTCGACAGCCCCATGTGGGAAAACTTGTTTGACAAAAAATAGACCTGTCCATCTTGATCTTAATTTTCCAGGAAAAAGATGAAATTTTGAATTGTATAGTAAAACTTTCTGTCCTGGAGAGAAATTTTTTCGTAAAATTGATTTGTCATGAAAAATCTTGGTTTTCTCTTTGTAAATTTTTGAGTTTATGTATGCATCATTTCTAATTTCTTCCAACTCATTTATTTGGAGCAATCTGTTTTTACCTGTCGAGTCTGAATTAAAATTCAACTGTTTTATCGCCCATATTGCTCGATGTTTCAACTCTACTGGTAGGTGACAAGCTTTCCCGAATACTAATCTGTATGGTGACATCCCCAAATTGGCCTTGAAAGCTGTTCTATACGCCCACAGAGCATCACATAATTTTACAAACCAATCTTTTCTGTTATGATTAACTGTTTTTTCTAAGATTTGTTTGCTCTGTCAGTTTGTGACCTCTACTTGTCCACTGGTTTGAGGGTGATAAGGAGTTGACAATTTATGTGTGATTGAATATTTCCTCATCAAAGCCTCAAAAGAACGGTTACAGAAATGTGTACCATTATCACTGATGATCCCTCGGGGTACTCCAAACCGTGCAAAAATATTCTCTTTCAAAAACTTGACAACGACCTTGTTGTCATTAGTTTTGCAAGCTACCGCCTCAACCCATTTTGACATGTATTCAACAACTACTAGAATGTAAATATTTCCAAAGGAATTTGAAAATGGTCCCATGAAATCGATACCCCACAGATCAAAAAGTTCACCGGATAAGATGGGTTGTAAGGGCATCATATTTCTTCTAGTGACCTTCCCTAAATGCTGACAGCGGTTACAGGTTTTGCAAAACTCGAATGAATCTTTGAAGAGAGTGGGCCAATACAGCCTAGATTGGAGAATTTTTTTAGCTGTTTTCCTCAGGCCAAAGTAGCCCCCACATGCTTGTTCATGACAAAAGGATAGAACACTCTTAGTTTCTTCTGTGGGAACACACCTCCTAAAGATCTGATCAGGATAGTATTTGAACAGATATGGATCATCCCAGTAAAAGTATTTTACTTGGGAGAGAAAACGGGATCTATCCTGTTTGGACCAATGAGAAGGGATCTGGTTCATGACTATGTAATTCACAATGTCAGCGAACCATGGGACAGATTGGATTTGTAGGAGTTGTTCATCAGGGAAATGTTCATTGATCGGAACTGTTGATGTTGGTGCGTTCGGTAGTCTAGAAAGGTGATCTGCTACGGGGTTCTCTGTTCCCCTTCTGTCAAGAATTTGGATGTCAAACTCTTGAAGAAGGAGAATCCATCTAATGAGCCGTGCTTTAGCATCATTTTTGGTCAAAAGATACTTTAGTGCAGCATGATCAGTGAAAACTTTGGTTAAGGAACCGATGAGGTAGGACCTGAATTTTTCTAAGGCAAAGACTACAGCTAAAAACTTTTTTTCTGTGACAGAGTAATTTTACTGGGCATCATTCAGAGTCCTACTAGCGTAGTAGATCACATGCGGTTTTCTATCAAACCGTTGTCCTAAAACAGCTCCAATCGCAGAATCAGATGCATCACACATCAATTCGAAGGGTAAGGTCCAGTCTGGTGCATGAATGATAGGACCTGTGGTTAGCTCCTTTTTTAGATATTCGAAAGCTTTGAGGCAGTCGGGGGAGAAGACAAATGATGTATCCTAGGCTAAGAGATTGGTCAAGGGTCTAGCAATTTTGCTAAAATCCTTGATGAAACGTCGGTAAAAACCAGCATGACCAAGAAACGATCTGACATCTTTGACTGTTTTGTGAGGAGGGAGATTGGAAATGAGATCTACCTTAGCTTTGTCCACTTTAATTCCCCTATTGAAAACTACATGTCCTAAGACAATGCCTTGTTTGACCATGAAATAACATTTCTCCCAATTGAGAGTCAGATTTTTGTCCCTATACCGTTCTAGGACCAGTTTAAGATGATGCAAACGTTGGGAAAATGTGTCACCAAAGATGGAAAAGTCGTCCATGAAAATTTTGAGAAATCGCTCTATCATGTCGGAAAAAATACTGATTATTCAACGTTGGAATATGGCCGGTGCGTTACACAGGCCAAAAGGCATGCGTCGGTATGCGAATGTTCCATACGGGCAAGTGAAGGTGGTTTTCTCCTGATCTTCTGGAGCGATAGGGATTTGATTGTAACCTGAATATCCATCCAGGAAACAATAGAACTCATGTCCTGCTAAACGCTCTAACATTTGTTCAATGAAAGGAAGAGGAAAATGATCTTTCCGAGTGGCTAAGTTGAGTTTTTTGTAGTCAATACAGACTCGCCATCCAGTTTGGATTCGAGTGAGAATCAGCTCATTAGCCTCATTTTGGATCACGGTGATCCCGGATTTCTTTGGAACAACTTGGACTGGACTCACCCATGAACTATCAGAAATGGGATAAATGATTCCATGATCAAGACATTTCAGAATGTCTTTCCTAACGGCTTCTTTCATCACTGGGTTTAACCTACGTTGAGCATCTCTAGTAGGTTTGGCATCATCTATCAAATGGATTCGGTGTTGAACAATGATTGGGCTAATCCCTTTGATATCAGCCATGGTCCATCCAATGGCTTCCCTATTCTCTCTTAAAACACCTAAGAGAGCTTCCTACTTTTGATAGATAGTTACGTCAGAAGAAATGATAACTGGTAAAGACTCGTTCTCTCCTAAGTAGGCATACTCTAGATTTTCAGGTAGAGGTTTGAGCTCTAACTTAGGGGGTTCCTCCACAGATGGGCGAAGCTGGACTCGGGGTTCTATCTCCAAAGGTTCTCGTTGCCAGCCAACAGTAGAAACATGATTGATCAGCGGTTCTATCTCTAGTTCGTCATCAGAAAGCTCCTCAATCATTAAATCAGATGTATTTGAATCAGACTCACACTCTCCCTCTTGTTGTTCACTGGATATTTCTTGAATGAAATTTACTTCCATGGGTTCATCATATGGATCACTAGGCTGCCTTCCTAGGTTGAAGATATTGAGGTCAACAGTCATATTTCTAAAAGATAGTTTCATCTGACCGGTTCTACAATTGATCAAAGCATTTGAGGTGGCTAAGAACGGTCTTCCTAGAATGACGGGAATTTGACTTTTGAGATTGGAAAGGGACTGCGTTTCCAAGACAATAAAATCAACTGGGAAAATGAACTCTCCAACTTTGATCAGAATATCCTCTACCTCTCCTTTGGGAATTTTTACAGATCTATCAGCTAACTGTATAGTGCATCTTGTCGGTTTAAGTTCTCCTACACCTAGCTGTTGATAGACTGAATAAGGAAGGAGGTTGACGCTGGCTCCCAAGTCTAGAAGTACCTTATCAATGTGAGTGTTACCTATGACGCATAGAATTATGGGACAACCAGGGTCCTTATATTTCAACGGCATGGGTTTTGAAAAAATTTCACTGAGGTTGGCAGCTAAGAAGACTTTCTTGGGGACATTGGTGGTTCTTTTCTTAGTGCATAGGTCCTTCAAGAACTTTGCATAAGAGGGGATTTGTTCGATTGCATCTAGGAGAGGGATATTGATCTTGACCTGTTTAAATGTTTCTAGGATTTTCTCAACCTGCGAGGAGTTTTTTCTAGGTTTGAATCTATCTGGAAAGGGGGCAACGGACCTATACCTATCTAGATCAGGCTCAATCTCAAGTTTAGCATTTTGGTCATCGGAAGGAATTGCTTCATCGGAAGGAGTGTTTTTAATGGGAGAAGGGGTTTGATCCGGTGTCATTATAACTTGGTTGTCTATTTGTTTTCATGATCGCAGTGTATAAACTGCATTCACATGAGCTGGATGGTTTGAACTGGATCCATTGTCTTTAGGGTTTGTAACAGGTTGACTTGGGAATTTTCCTTTTTCTCTCTCACTCACGGCAGTGGCTAGTTGCCCAAGTTGGGTTTCTAACCGGGCTATGGCTTGAGTGTTCGAGTTGAGCACTTGGCCGGTTGTTTGCATGAAGGAATTTAGAGTGGTGGATGACTAGGTCAATATGTTGGTCGTTTGTGTAGAAGCTTTGATCATAGCTTCTAAACCCTTTTCTAAGACACTCAAATGTTTGTCATGATCAGAATTTGAAGGATTTGTAGGCTGGTGAGGATGAGGATGTTGGGTTGAAAAAACTGGGTTAGCTTGTTGAAAATTGTTTGGTGCGTTGAATGGGACAGTATTTCCCCTAGGGAAGTGTTGGTTCGACGCGGGAATGAAGTTTTGGTTTCCATGAGAATTTTCTTGGTTCCAAGCAAAGTTGGGATGATTTCTCCAACCTGGATTGTAGGTTGGAGAAAATTGATCATTTCTAGGGCGCTGGAATGTAGCGTTCATCTGTTCTAAAGCATGGTTGTTTCCTAGGAGAGGGCATTCCTCTAAAACATGGGTAGAAGACTGACAGTTATGACATCCCGGGGCAGAAATATGATTGATTTGAGCTGGAGCTCGTTCCTTAACTTCTAAGGCTTCTAATCTCCGCAGAATCGTCGCCATCTTTGCTTCAGACGCAATGTTTGACTCCAGGAAAGACCACTAGACTTAGATTGGGGAACTGATGAAACCCTGTCACACAGTTTTCTCACTGCATTGTTTTCTCGAATAAACTCTCTAGAAATTCCCAAGCTTCATCTGTGTTTTTCCTCATAAAATCTCCCTGACACATCGATTCTAAAGATGTTTTTGAAGAATAGTCTAATCATTCATATATGACTTGGCACAATCGCCATTTTTCTAGACCATGATGAGGACATTGGATTAAAAGATCTTTAAACCGGTCAAAATATTTCCAGAATAGCTCTCCCGGGACAATTTTGAAGTTTTGAATGCTGTTCCTAAGCTTTACCGTTTTGTGAATAGGGAAAATTTTCTTAAGAAAAACGGTGACAAATTCCTTCCAAGTTGAGATAGAATTTATCGGTAAGCTGTACAGCCATTTTTTAGCTTTGTCCTTAAGAGAAAATGGAATAAATCTGAGCTTAATTGCATCTTCGGTTAATTCTCTCATTTTAATCATAATACACACTCTTAATTGCATCTTCGGTTAATTCTCTCATTTTAATCATAATACACACTTCCTCAAATTCCGAGATAAAAATATATGCATCTTCTGTTTCATTACCTAGGAATTTGGAAAGCATGTTTATGTAATAAGGTCTAAGCTCAAAATTTGCTCCATTTACTTCGGGGAGTATTATGCAAGATGGAATTGCATTTCTGGTGGGGTAACACATATCCAGAAGAACGGGTTGATTTGTCATTTCTTGAATTGGTTCAACACGGATTAAACGATGAGAATTATCCCGAACCCAAGTTTGCATACACCAAAACAACTTCTTTTTATATTTTTTTTTAAAGAAAGAAAGAATATTAGTTTTTTTTATGAGAAGAAAAAGAAAAATCCTAACTAAAACAAATCAAGGCAATCACTTTTTAATCACTCTAATTCTAGGGTTTAGCCTAACTCACTAGACCAGCTCCTAACCAAAAATTCCTACAGTGAAAAGATTAAAGTTTTACCCAGGTAGTTAGTCAGGTAAGGATAGTTCTAGAGGGTGATCAAAGATTAATTAAGTACCTCTTTCCTTGCGGAGCGCTTTACGCAACCCCTAAACCTTGCCTTAGACACCAACTAATCTGAGAAAACTTAAACCGGTTCACTTAAGGATTTTTTATTCCTTATTGAGCTCGAATCCTTAGGGGCCAACGTCTAATGAGTTTTAGAATGCTTGGGTTTGTGGAGTGAGGAATTAGTGATTTGTGGGCTAAGGAAAGGGTGATGAAATCCCTTACCTTATCTTGATTGGGGTTTTTGCCCTTAAGAATGTTTTAAGTGTGTGCCAAATCAAGTGCTACAATCACTTTGGTGAATTCCTACACTATATGAAATGCAACCCTAGAAATTAAAAGCGACTAAAAAGGATGATAAAAAGAAAATCTTTATATTTTTTTTTTATTATCTTGTTAGTTAATGTCCAAGTGAAAGGTGAATCTTATTATGGTCAACAAAAATAAAATCTATTTTTTTTTTTTAAATCCTAATTGTCTCTAATTGTGAAGCTAGCTAAAGATGGTGGAATTAAAAACTAGAAAGAGGACTTACCCGAAAGCAATTCTCTAAGTTCTTGATCTTCAATCCAAGATTTCCAAGCTCCAAACGGTTCCTTCACAAGAAAACACACAAGTTAAAGAACCAAAATAATAAAATCCTATTTTAGCACCTTCCCCGGCAACGGCGCCAAAAACTTGATGCGGCATAATTATGTACCAAAATTGCAAGTGCACAATTTATCAAGTTATAGTATAAAAAATATCGATCCCACGAGGAAGGTGATTTTAAGAGATTATCAAACTTGGTTCTTATATTTTGTGCGTGACAATTAGGAATAAAGAATAAGTGTGAATATGATGAGTGATTGTTGTGAATATATGCAAAAGATAATAAATTAAATTTTAGAGGAGAGAAGGAAGAATTAAAGAATAAATGAAATCATAAGGCAAGAAATATGAATTAATAAAATCAAGAAATAAAAATATAACTAGGAAATGAGATATTTTTTTATAGTGTTAGTCAAGTAGAACTTTTGTAGAACTAGAACTGTATTATTTTTTTGGTGCGTTAGTCAAGTAGAATTCTACTAGAATTAGAATTGGGATAATTGGTCATAATTATCCCACAAATTATACTACCTATATATATAACCATAAGTTCTCCTCTCTCAAATTATCCCACACATTGGAAAGAATACAATTGGGGAAAAAAAGTGAAACGTCGCCTCCCTCCCTCTTGGTTAGTTTCTCCGCCTAGAAAATTTCTCTGCCATGAAGTCAATCATCCGTTCATTTTTCTGTCTTTACTTTGTTTTTGTGATGATTAGATCTTTTATTATTATCTTCAAGATGTATTACTTTATTGATAGCTTTTTGACGTTAAATTACTTTATTATTGTTTGTTTGATCTAAGTTTTCTCTCCACAACAGTGGTTTAGGTTAAGAATATAGTGTTGGTGGGTTAATGCTAAAGTTATGCGGGCTATTTATGTTTTTTTTGTAAGTTAGAAAGCAACTTTGCGATCACATTGATGATTAGATGTTGACTGGTTAATGGTGATATCTATTATTATTAAATCGGCTCAGTAAATTGATTGGGATATTTATAGTTCATCTGTCAATCATCTGTTTAGCGGTCATGGATGATTCCTGTGTACATTTTATTTATTTGCGTATTTGGTTTCAAAGATCATGATGAGATTGGTCCAAAGGGTTAATGGCTGAAAAATGCTTATTTTTCTTTCTTTATAATGTTATGAGATTTGAACTTCGACATTTATGATCCTCCACTAGAAGCTCCACGAAATGTTGCTGATGCAGACGATGACTCCGATAAAGAAGACGAGTTACAGACTCAACGAGCAGCTGTAGGAGCTTGGAGAAATTCTATGGCAGATGCCATGTGGGATGATAGAAGCCATGTGGGATGATGGAAGTCGAGTCACTCTAGGGAATTAGATTTTTATTTATTTGTAAAATTTTTTATTATTTGAGATGAATAGTGATGCTTTATTGCATTATATTTTATAGTTATTACTAGAATTTGCTTATCAATATTATATTATTTTTAATATACAACTATTAACAATAGTAATTTATACCCACCATTACCCCCACCAAATTATCCTACCAAATTATACAACTTCATAATATTATCCAACATTATACCACCAAATTATCCTACCAAATTATCCCACTTTACCAATTATCCATCATTGTTCCACTAAATTATCTCAGTGCCAAAAAATTATCCCACTTTACCAATTATCCCAATTCTACTTAAAAAGTTCTAGGTGACTAACCCCCCCTAAGTTAAAATTACTATTCAGGATAAGAACAACAACAAGATAGTAATCCTAGAATTCATAAGCATAACCTATCAAACCATTTAATATAAGCATAGATTATCAAATTCTTCTTCTACCGATTAGTTTTCTAGTTGATTATCCTAAACATGAATATTTTAAGTGCAAGAGAATAATTTGCATAATATAAAGGAAATTAGGCTAGCATCATACAATTCTAAGATTCCTACAAGAATTAATTTCACATCTCAAGAAATAAAAACAAGAAGAAAAAGAACTAATTACAAAAATAAAAAGAAAAGAAAAATCTAAACTATGAACAAGAAATAAATCTAACTACAAAGAATAAAAATCTAAACTACAAAATAAATTGTAGAAATTAAATGCAAGAAAATATATCTACTCTATAAAATAAAGTGCAAAAAGAAAAGATAAGGAAATAAATCTACACTACAAACATGAATGTAAATCTAACTAATAAGCAATAATAAAGAAATTACTAAAAAGAAATAAAAGAGAAAAATAAAAGAAATGCAAACCTTCAAATTGTTCTTCATCTCCATCCTTATCATTCAACAAAGAGGAGAAAAACAAATTTAAAGTGGAGAAAAATTATTATTATTAATTGCAATAAAAGTTATAATTTTTGGAAGGCCTTCTCAATTAAGAGTAGCCCTCCTCTCCAAATGGAGTTACAAAATTTTTCACATCCTTAACCCCTCACTCTCTACCCCTATTTATAGTAATCATCAATGAATATGAGCCATTGGATTTGTCTTGAGCCCCAAGCAAAGCAATCTCCACCTTTAAATTTGTTAGTGAAGAAATGAGTTGGAATTTCCATGTTTGCATTTTGTTCTTCTCTAGCCCAACGTAAGAGGCCCATATGATTTTCAAATGAAAATCCAAGTCCGGTCCAATGGAGACTCATATAAAAAAAATAAAAATCCAAATCTGCAGCAAGTCCGGTCCAATGAAGAGTTCCCTTGATACATTTACGTATGATTTTCAAAAAAATATGAAAATCCACATTTCTTGCAGCTGGTCCGGTCCATGAAGACTCCTTGGTGTAATCTTTTTTTGATGGGCTTTGGGCCTTCAAATTCGGAAGCTCAAAAGAGGAACTTGGGCTTTTCACAATTTCTTTGTTTGCTTGTGTTTTTCTTTAATTCATGGGATTGGGCTTTTGATTTTATTTTTCACTTTGTCTTCTTGAATTTCCATTGGGCTTCTTGATTTCCATTAGACTTCTTGATTTCCCTTATTTCTTCATTTACTCAAGGGCCTTTGTTGAGAGATGAGATTTTTGGGATTTATTCTTTATTAACCTGCAATTAAAGATAAAAGTAATTATTAGTGGTATATTTATTCATATAAAATAGATAATGAGGATATAAAATTATAATAAAATGTGATTATCATATATATAGGACAATCAGGGGGTAAGGCACCACTTAACTAGCCCTTAACTATGCCCATACCTTGACAGGACAGTTTTAAAAATAGTTTATGAGTCAAAAACACAGGGGTCGTGTTCTGGAGAAAAGGACGTGGGGTGAACCCTACGTCCGGGAACTGGAAGTACAGGGTAACCCCTGCGTTTGGAATCTGGAACGTGGGGTGACCCCTGCGTTTGGGATATGGAATGCATGGCGACCTCTACGTTTGAGATCTAGAACGCATGGCGACCTTTACGTTTGGGATCTGGAAGTACATGACAACCCCTGCGTTTGGGATTTAGAATGCATTGCAATCTCTGCATTTGAGATCTGGAAGCGCAGGGCGACCCCCGCGTTTGAGCTTGGCAACACGAGGTGAACCCTATGTTTTGCCTTGGAAGTACAAGGTGGCCTCTGCGTTTGAGCTTCTGGGACGCGGAAGAGGGATTCCGTGTTTAGATTTGTTGAGATCGTCAATTGTAATATCTTTTCTTCGACTTTTGTGTAGATTTCAATCTTTACACTTGGCCCTTATGGAATGTGAGAGTCATCAATTTGTAACTCTTGCAAGTTGCTGTGAAAGTTTTCACATTGTAACTTTCATCGACTGTTGCGGAAGGTCGTCAGATTGTAACTTCTGCTTGTTGATGTGAAGGACGTCAGATTGTATCTTTCATCATCTGCTGTTTTGTGGGGATTAGCTATCTACAGTAATTTTTAGACAACATATACGTATATGTATCACAGTTAATCGTAAATGTGACATGTCAGAACGCTATGTGACAAATAAGCATATCATGTGATATTTCAATGTTATCTGTGACAATTCAATTCTAGATGTGACAATTCGATCTTCTATGTGATATTTAGATCTAATTTGTGATATTTGAGTATTACATATGACATTGAGACCCCATATGTGACTTTAACGTATTATATGTGAACGTTAGATCTTGTTCATCATTTAACAAGTTACTGTTGGCCTTCTTGTTTTGATGATGTTTAACAAACAATTTATTACTAATGTTGCTTGTCTAGTGTTTGTGCATTCCTATGTTTTGTAGACAAACAACGTTGTTGGAGGATGGATGGAATAGAGCTACAACGATCATATCCAAAGGAGGTTGGCGGAATGTCGGGTTGAAGCCTATACAATTCAAGTTCAAGATCCAAGTTTAGCTTCATCCGCAACGTGTACCAAGTCAAGCTTAATTAAAGATCAAGATTGCTTGGGTAATGTAGTTTAGGATTTATATTATGTGTGTTAAGTACTCTAAGCTCAATTATCTACACACACACACACACACACACATTTTTTGGTTTCCATGTATATATATAGTTATATATATACATATATGTTTTGGTTTGATAGTTTTCAAGTTTTACTATGAAACAATTGAATACAACTGGAAAACATATTTTTGTTTCATACTTAATACATTTATATGATTTCATCAATTTAGTTACATGAAATCATGTTTTAGTGTATTATATGTGTATTTTGATAAAATACTATATTCATTATTTATAGACTTCATAACAATAGTTTACATCTTTTATTAAGTCTATAAAATCATTTTGTATTGTTTCAAAACATAGTTTAGCTAAAATGTCAAAACTCATGTGTTTATATTTTTGTGTTTTGGACCTCCTTGCAAAATGATGATATTTTTTATTTGGGAAGTCCTTTCTGATAACCAGTCATTGTAACATGTTCATTATCATGTCTACAATCATTTACTAAAGTTTTACATTTTTTGGAATTTATTTGATATTTTTAAACAGTGTTTTAAAATCAGATAACAGTTTTTCAGAACCTGTCATATTTGTTTTCGGTCGACCGGACCGGTCGACCGAACCCGAGGTCAAATGGTCACTGGGCGACAGAGAACCTGTCGGTCGACCGGTCCGGTCGACCGATGAAAATATCCGGTCGACCGACGAATTTTCCGGTCGACCGACGAGTGATTTTTCTGCTTCCAACGGCTAGTTTTTTGCCGACGAGTGATTTTTCTGCTTCCAACGGCTAGTTTTTTGACCGTTGCCTTGGGGCTATTTTGTCTTTTTGCTTGGGGTTTCTGGCTGAGTTGTGAGAGGGTATAAATACCCCATTGCTGATCTCTTTTCAAGCAACTAAGAATGTTTTAAAGAAGTTTTTAAACAGGGGTTTTAAAAAGAGTTTAAGCTTGTTTAAGCTTGTTTAAGAGTTTGGTTTAAGCTGTTTTGGTTTTCACAAGTGGAGGAGATTATCTTCTTGTTTGGGCTTCAAATCTCCATCTCTCCATCTTGATCTAGAGAATTTTTCCTAAACTCAACTCTAGCTTTCACTTATAATTATTTGTTAATTATCATTTCTATTAAAGCTAGTTTTATATTTGAGTTTAGTTGATTTGATTTTATTTACTCATTGTTACACACACCCACTTTGAGCTTATTGTATTTGCATTCATAATATATTAGGGTGTTGAGAGTTGTAACATTGAGTGTGGGCTTTTATTATGTTCTCATCCATATTAGAGAACAATTTATATTTGTTACATTGTGAGATTGTTAGGTTTTCGGTGAGCTAGAAACCGAGTGTGTTGTGAAGTTTTCGGTGAACTAGAAAACCGATTGTGAGGAGTGACATTGATCGGTGAGCGTTGAAAACCGATACTGTGAGGTGTAAACGTTATTCGGGTAAGCGTAGAAAACCCGGTTGTGATAGTGGATTTCTCCCCGGGAGTGGGGAGCGAAGACGTAGGACGGAAGGTCCGAACTCCGTGATCATATTGCTTGTTTGAGTTTGTCTTTGGCGTATTTGTTTTTGCATTTATCTTATATCGCCAATTGTGCATCACTCATTTTTATATCATCCACTATCTTGTTTATCTTGTTTATGTTTATATCCCCTTAGTCTATATATCCTTGCATATATATTTCATCATATAGGATATATCACTTTGTGTATATTGCTTATTCTTGCTTATAATTCTTGTATATCTATCTTGCAAGAATACAACTTGTTAATTAATTTTTATTGGCATTTAATCGGATTAGATTAGCATAAGACCCTAATCACCCCCCCCCCCCTTTAGGGTCTAACAGTTACTAGTTTTAGGCCCGTGCGATGCACAGATTTTTTTTTTAATATGAAAAAATTGATGTAGGAAAAGAATGCAAATTAAAATAGTAATAATATATAAATAGTCAGTAATGATACAACCTAAGCTGTATATATGTTTGACTTACTAATAAACTGTAAAAAAGAATCAAAATATAATTTCCCTATTATCATAAGAAAATAGATAAAATGTCTCATGTCTAAATGATTAATGTTATAATATTTTGCTATATACCAAGTAATTAGTATGCAACATAAAGTTTATTTCAAAAAAATAACATTTAAAGCACATAGAAATACTTGACAAGTATCTATATGTATGAATCAATATAATGATAAACAAAATATCCAACATAATCATATCAAGTAGTTAGGTTTCTCAACGTGAAACCACCAAATAAAAATATCTAGTGCATACAAAAGTTTACTAAATAAGGTTTTAGACCACATTACTAAATATAAATTTCATACATCATGAATCAGAAAGAGATTCTTCAAAAAGGAGCTTGAACTCTTTGTAGATTATTCTAATTCTCTTTTGCAATTTTGATCTGTTTTTGCTTTTTGTTGCTAGACATTTGCGGAGAAGTCAAGTCTACTGAAATTGAGTGCTCGACATCAGATTCTAACAAATTTCTCTTGTAAGGAGTAATGTTATCCGAGGAACAAATTTTAACTTCATTGTTACAAGTGACCGATAGCGAGGCCTGTGTTTCAATATAACATAATAGTTAGCATGTTAATGAGGTCACAGGAAAAGATGGTTGTACAATTAATATAAAGAATCAAGAAATAAATAGTAAAGCGAAAAGAAATTGGCAATCAATAGTAAAGGCATGTTTATATTATCTATTTAGTTAGCATACTAATAAGATATAAGGAAAAGATTTTTGCACTGATAATGTGGAGAATCAAGAGAACAATAGTAAAACGCAATTCAAAGTGATAAAGGTGAAAGAAGCAATAACATCAAAAGAGTATTTGAAAAATAAGTATTGTTAAATATACAACAAAAAAAAAATGAGAGTTTTGCATTGTCAAGTTGTCCCCTTTATTATGGAGAGAGGTGCTGAGCTGTTAGTATAAGTGATAGTTTTGATTATAGTTGAGTCTGGATGGATGTTGTACATATAAGTAATAGTTCAGGATACACTTTGTTTGCAAATAAACTTCAGGATACACTTTGTACATATAATGCTTTTGCGATGACATGAATACTTACCTTTCATTTCACCAAAATAAATAAATAAATTAAAAAAAATACAAACATGAGGAATGAAAAAGTATAGTAATACTAAGTGTATTGACTTACATTATCAAGATTATCTTTCTTTTTGAAAGATTCAGCTTCATCAGTGAAATATTCTTGACCTGTCAACTCCTAATGATTTAGAAGAAAAAAAATATTACTAATATATATTGCTTAACATCATCTATATATGCAAATTGAGACATAAAATGAATATATATGTATCTCCATAAAAGAAGGAAATATATAAAGTACCTGGTTCAAATCTAAGTTGTCTTTGAAAGCTGCTATCAGATTTTCATTATCAGTCATTTTAGAGACAGAAAATATAGTCTAATTTTGATTGAGATTGAATTCTGAAACTTGAATCTTGAACAAAAGTTTTTTTTTTCACCAACACATCTAACTCTTGAGGAAATGAATCATCATCACCTTCCTGTGAACGATATAAAGAAGCAAAGTAAAACTATTGAATTAAAACTTTTAATTTTTACAAAAAGGAATCAGAGTGATTACTTTTATCAATCGTTCCCTCAATTCGACTACAGATTTGTGAATAACTTGTTTAGCTTCACGATGAAACAATACAAATGATGCGGTATATGTATGGTCAATGACTAATACCTGAACCCCGTACCTGATGAAACTCATAAATTAAAATAAACTAATAATAACTGTGATCTAAAGTGTACGTTGAAGATCCAGACATCCATATATGAAGTATATGATGAAATATAACCTGTGAAGAAACTGCCATACATACTTCCACACATACCTTGGGATAACACATCTTGCGTTTTCATTGCACTTCTCACACCAAAATTTACCATTTTCAGCCTTTACCTTCCTTTGACATTATTTTTCAGCCTGTACCTAATGTATGTTAGTATTGTGAATAGAACCCTAGATGGGGAAGGGATGGCTCCAAGTTTCTACATAGTGGAATGTATAAATTTTATAAAAAAAACCTTATTCAAACTTAAAAATATCTTTTGCATAAATACCTAGGTAACATTCACAAAATAGAAAAAACCCTTAATACATATATTATTGATCTGTGTCATAAATACCCAGACTTAAACAGAACCATAAATAATTTTCATTGAGCATAAAGGATATAATTTAACAAAAATACATACATAGTTTGAGACATCTCCAACATTCGAAACAAAAAATTTTTGGAAATAACTACGAAGCTTTTGAAAGATGGAGGTTAGATTAGAGAGGTAATTGACACCTTAGAGAACCATTGAAGGTTAGATTAGAGAGATACTTCAGAAAAGATTGCTCTGATTAGAACTTAGAACATCCATTGTTGTTATCTCTAAAATTCATCCATCAGCATTTCAGCCCTACTCTTCTTCATGTTGATAAACTTTAAAGTGCTCTAACAATAACTTATGACTTGAAGGGGGTAAACACAGTTGTTAGAACTAAATATGAACTAAATATTTGGTCGTTACTTGTGTGTGTCTGCTTAACTTATGATAGGAACGTTATGTGCAAAGAGATGTGGGTCTCTGTTATAAGGATCAGGTCTTATAATATTAATGTAGGTAAAAGTCTTGTGATATTTGTGGAGATGCAAGTCTAGAAGAGTTACTTGCTATCTGTAGTAGGTGTAGCGATGGCGCTGAGCACATGTGAGTTCTTTAGTTTTCTGTATGGTATATTTGAACTATTAACTAATGGCTTGATTTGTCTTAAGGATATGCACTCAATTGTTCGTTTTTAACCAGATACTGCATGCACAAAAAATTGAAGGGGCTTCCAGAGGGAGATTGGTTTTATTTTGAATGCAAGCTTAAGGAAGAAATTGCAAATCAAAATATTGATACAGTCAACGACAAGTCTGGAAGAGTTACTTGCTATCTGTAGTAGGTGTAGTGATGGCGCTGAGCACATGTGAGTTCTTTAATTTTCTGTATGGTATATTTGAACTATTAACTAATGGCTTGTTTTGTCTTTTAAGGATATGCACTCAATTGTTCGTTTTTAACCAGATACTGCATGCACAAAAAATTGAAGGGGCTTCCAGAGGGTGATTGGTTATGTTTTGAATGCAAGCTTAAGGAAGAAATTGCAAATTAAAATGTTGATACAGTCAACGACAATTTATCAGAAGCTTTAGAAGTTCATCATTCGACAAAAAGTAATGAAAATATTAAAAATGACTTTGATCCTAACTGTTTGCCTGAGTTAGATGCTAAACCACTTAATTTAGAAGAAAAGGTGGCCCGTGAAAGGTCCCATAGCCAAATATTCATATCCAGATATTCGCAACCAGTTTCTACATCTAATCCAAAATTCAAGCAACGGGTTTGACTTCATCTCTAGGAGAAGCAAACAGTCTCGTAGAAATATTAACCAAAAACATCATTGATTTCATGAATCGTAGCTACCTAAGCATGCTAATGTGCAATATTAACAAATAATAATTACATGAATACTATGGATATCTTACTAACTCATGTTTACAGATTTACTATCATAAAGAAGAAAACATATATGCCACATTAACTCTGAGAATTTAAATTATACCTCTAATTGGATTATAATTGACAGGGTATTTCTATATAAATTCATACCTTTCAACGGGAACTATGGTGACTCGAAAAACCTCTGCAGCCTTCTGATGAACAATATGAAGCAGTGAGGGCTTACCATTTATAAATATCTTATATTCAGATTTTGGGAAAAAACTCAAGGCAGTGCACGAATCACAATCGTTGACGCTTGGGTACTCAAGGCGAGGCACGAATATTCTGGTTGACGAACACGAAGAGGCGATCTTGGTCGAAGGAGAATTGAAGAAAGGGGATCTTGGTCGACGGACACGAAGCGGCGGACGAATCAAGGCGGAGGTCAAATCAAGGGGAAGCACCGGTTTTGGGAATTGAAGAAAGTGGAAAGATCGGTGGTCGACGGAGACGAAGCGGTGAATTTGGGAATTGAAGAAATGATAACAGATTGGGGAAAAATAAGTCAGGAATTGAAGAAAGGGGCGGTGGCGTTTCTTGGAAAAGAATGAAGTGCCAGGTTGCGGTTTCAGGGGGAAGAGTTTTTACAGATAGATATAGATATTGGGAATTGAAGCGGGGATTGGAATTGAGTTGATTGCCAGGTGGCGTTTATAATTGTATGGGTCATTTTTGCCAAGTGGTATTTTTGCCAAGTGGCATTACCAAAGGTAACACTTATTAGTAATAGTATATAGATTTGTCCTTTTAACCATTATTTTAAGGTACCAAATGAAGGTGATGGAAACAAACCCAGGCAGTGTCTTCATCATTGAATAAGAAGAAAGGAGATTCAAGCGTTTATTTGTGTCCTATGGTGCATGCATACAGGGGTTTCTTAAGGGATATAGGCCATTGATCTTTTTAGATGGGACTTTTTTGAAAGATCGCTACAAAGGGATCTTATTAGTCGTGACTGCTTATGATGATAATCAAGGCATATTTCTACTCGTATTTTGCGTTTATGACCAAGAAAATGAAGCAAATTGGAGTTGGTTTACTCAAGCATTGCGATATATTTTGTACAATCGAACAGAAGCATACAATCCACCCCATCCTCTAGTCATTTTGTCAAATGCTAACAAAGGAATAAAACAATCTTTAAAATATATATTTCTAGATGCATACCATTCCAGATGTGTACTTCATCTTGTTGAGAATTATAAGTTGAAGCTTAAAGAGATGGGTTTGTCTCAAGTGCTGCTCAACGTATTTCAAAATTATTGGAGTTTGCTGCATACAAGTATACAGAAAGAGAATTTAAAGCCATTTTACATGAGATTAGGATGACAGGTCAAAGAGCTTACCAAGTAGCCCTAAGTTATAATCTATAATTGGGCGAATTCAGTATTTCTTGGTATAAGGTACATCAAATATCACCCATTTTCTATGAATTTGAGTTATTAAATGTCACATTATGCTTTTATATGCGACATTCGTCTGTTATGTGTGACCTTTACTCGTCTCTTGTGGCAATACTCTATTACATGTGACTCTTATCTATGTTCTGTGATATTTTTATGTTGTTTGTGATAGTTGTCGTTTATATGTGACAGTTGGCTGTACTTTGTAGTTAATTTTTATTTGACACACATATATGGTCATATCACTTTTAATGTTGCTGAATCTTTCAACAATTGGATTCGTGTGGCGAGAATACTTCCTATATGTGATATGATGGATCACATTCGTGTGCAAATTATGGAAAGGATGAATACTCGCCGTGAGATGGCAACATAGTAGAATAGCTATCTATGTCCTGAAGCAGAAAAAAATTCTCCAAGAAAATTGCATAAAGGGAACCACTCTTGAAGTCTCGCATTCTACAGCTAAAATCTTTGAGGTATCATCTCAAAAATCAGTACATGTTGATTTGGAACACAAAACATGCACGTGTCATGCATGGGATATATTGTGAATACTATGTAAACATGCCTGTGCTGCTATTAACTTTATGCATAGAGACATATACCAGTATTGTGATTGGTTTATGACGACTGAAGCTTTCAAGAAAAGTTACGAACCAATTCTCTTTCCTGTTCTAAATTACGATAAGCCAGATGTCACAGATGAAACAGTTACCATACTTCCCCCTAAAAATGATAAAGAGATGTGGAAGGAACAAGAATAGACGTATCAACAATCGATCTGAGAATAGGCGTCCAATTAAATGCTCAAGATGTCACGCTGAAGGACATAGTCATGCCACATGCACTTAACCCATCCAAGACTAATGCCTACCGCCAAAATTCAAACTCTTTTGGGACTGTTGTCTGTTATATGTTACTTTTGATATTTTGTTGTGACATTTACGAGTTAAATGTTACATATTACATATTCGTGTGACTTATTCGTATTAATTGTGACACCTATAAGAACTTTACTTTCATATCCCTTATAATATGCTAAAGAAAAGTTCATGGAGAAATCATAATAATCCACATTTTATCATTTACAAACTAGCAATGGACATCCAACATGAAACAGATAATTCCATAATATGTGTTTGTCTAATACTTTAACCCAATCAATGGTGCATCATTACCACCAAAATACAAAAGATATTTTGGGTCATCTACATCTAACTTTAGTGGCAATTTCTTCCATTCTCGGCCTTCACATATGAATTGACTGATCCCGTGCACCACATATGCCCAAGAGGGTTCATAACCCTAGGGCTTTGAGCTTTAATGATAGGGGTCATGTCCCTAAACCTCTTGGTACCAAGATTACTTGGGTACCAAAACAAATTTAATTTTAAACTAAGAATTTTAGCGTTCTTATTTTTTCCATTTCTTGGTTTTGAAAATTATGTTTTAAAATCTTTTGGTTATGAAAACAATTTTTCTTTGATCAAATCTTTTGTTTTCATGATTATCAGTTTTGATTTTAAATGAGAGGTTTGTAGTTATATACCCTCCGGGTTTATTGGGTGTTGATTCCCAAATCTTATTTACCGGATACTAAAATGTTTATATGGATTGTTAGTAGCTCAAGAGCTAGATATGGTTGCCTCTCTTGATTTTTGAAAAATGATGATTTGGTTTTATGTGATTTACTTGTGATTTATGATTTCATTTGGTTGATTTGTTTTCATTTGAAAACCTTTTTGCATGACTCTCATGTTCTTCTTCTTTTGATTTCATAAATCTTTTATACATGGTTTACAGGTTTTTGTCATGAGACACTATTTCATAATGACATATCTAATTGTGTTCTCATTGCCTTTTTGAATGTGAGTGATATTTAGCATATTCATCTATGCTTGCTCACATATGTGTGCCTTGATCATTATTGCATATATTCCATATAGCATTTTAATAGGGGGAGCAATCCCTATATTTTTATACTCACCTATGCTTATAGGTAGGGGGAGCTTTCGCTCTCTTTTATCTATATGATTTTACCTTTTTTGATGTTGTCAAAGGGGGAGAAATATTATGAGTATATTCTTTTTGTTTATATGCATGATAATTATAATATTGTATTTCATTTCTTTTTCATGCATATATCTTTTTTGTAAATTGTTTGTCATCATAAAAAAGAGGAAGATTGTTGGCCTCTTTGTTTTGATGATGTTTAATAAATAATTTACTACTAATGTTGTTTGTCTAGTATTTGTAGTTTTCTATTTATTGTAGACAAACAACGAGTTGGAGGATGGATGGAATAGAGCTTCAACGATCATATCCAATGAAGGTTGGTGGAATTGTGGAGTGAAGCTTATGAAATTCAAGTTCAAGATCCAAGTTCAGCTTCATCCGCATAGTTTACCAAGTTGAGCTACAATGAAGATCAAGATCAAGCTTGGGTAACTAGTTTAGGATTTATATTATGTGTGTTAAGTACTCTAAGCTCAATTATATATACACATACATTTATTAGTTTCTTATGTTTATAAATATGAGATTACATATTTCATATTTATTATTGTGCTTTAAGTATATATTGCATAGAATGTGCATATTTATGAAAATATTGTATTCTTAGTTTTTGGACTTAACAATAATCATATATATCTTTTATTAAGACTACAAAATCATTTTGTTTTGTTTCAAAACATGGTTAAGCTAAAATGTCAAAACTCGTATGTTTACACTTTCATGTTTTGGACTATTTTGTAAAATGATGATATTTCTCATTTAGGAAGTCCTTTTAGAAAACCAATTTTTTCTCATGTGTATTATTATGTCTATAATCATTTCCCAAAGTTTCATAATTTTTGGAATTTATTTGATATTTTTAAATAGTATTTTAAAATCAGCAAACTGTTTTCAAACCTGAAAATTTCATATATCAGTTCACGGTCGACCGCCACGGTCGATCGCGCCCTTGTTTTTCCCTCAGGATACAGCAGAAACTTTTGCGGTCAACCACCACGGTCAACCGTCAAGCTAAGAATTCCCACGGTCGACCGCCACGGTCGACCGTCGAACTCTCTGGAAATTTTCTGAGGTTCAAAAGTACCTCGCGGTCGACCGCGAGAATTTCACAGTCGACCGTCGATAGCCCAACGACTATTTTTGGTACAGAATCGTATTCCTGATTTTCTGTATTTTTTATTGTTTTGTTTGGGATTTTGGCTGTTGGTTTCTCTTCCTATATAAACCCCTCAACCCCTCTTCTATCAGTAACCAAGGAGAAAGTTTTAAACAAGTTTAAGAGGGTTTTACAGTTTGTTTAGTTTGTTTTTTGGGGGTTGCTTTTACAAAGAGGAGCTTGCATCATCTGTTGAGGAGTTCATCTTCAATATCTTCTCATCCTCTCTTTGTGTTTATAGAGAAGTTTTCTAACTCCTTTCTCTAATAATTTTATTATTGATTTTTATATTCTTATTATTGCTAGTTTGCTATTTGAGTTAGATTTTATTTCACTCATTATTTACATACACCCACATGAGCTTATTGTATTTTCATACATAGTATATTTGGGTTGGTGAGAGTTGTAACAATTGAGTGTGAGCTTTCATTGTGTTCTCATCCATATTAGAGAACAATCATTTGTTGTATTTGTGCTTATTGTGAGATACACTTTGTAATACACTTGTACACCGAGAGGAGTGTGTGGTGAGAGTCGGGGATCGTCCCAAGGGGAGTAGCGTCGGTTGACGAACCTAGGGAGAGGTTGTAACCGAGCACTTAAGGGAGACACGGCTAGGTCCAACACTTGTGAGGGTGTTGAGTGGGTTTGCAAGAGTGTGAGTTGTAGAGTTTTCGGTCAGCTAGAAAACCGAGTGTGTAGAAGTTCCGGCTTCCAAACCGGATTGTGATTGTGGATTTCTCCCCGGGAGTGGGGAGCGGAGATGTAGGACGGAATGTCCGAACTCCGTGATCATATAGTGTGTTTGAGTTTGTCATTGGCGCATTTGTTTTTGCATTTATCTTATATCGCCAATTGCTTATTACTCTTGTATATTTTACCCTATCACATTTGTAGTTTGATTATATCACCCTTGTGATAGTTTATATATCCTTGCATATATTTTTATCATATAGGATATATCTTATTGTTCATATTGCTTATTATAGCTCACATATCTTGTTGTATTTCATACTTGCTAGGATAACTTATTAATTAGTTTTAATTGGCATAAAATCGGATTAGATTAGCATAAGACCCTAATCACCCCCCTCTAGGGTCTAACAATATACAAATGTCACATGTAAAAGACAGAGGTCAGAAGTTAGATACAAATGTCACATGTTAACTACAAATATCGCAATTAAACAATACATATCAGGGACAAATGTCACATATGGGGCACAAAAGTCACATATCGGTATCATATATTACATGTAAATGGCAATAATCACATATAACAAGATAATATCACATATTAACTAAAAATAAATATCACACTTAAACAATACATATCAGGGACAAATGTCACATATGGGGCACAAAAGTCACAAATCAGTATCATATATCACATGTAAAAGACAATAATCACATAAACATATATTAACTAGAAATATTACAATTAAACAAAGCATGGCAGTGACAAAGATCACATATAGGGCACATATGTCATATATTAGTGTGATATATCACATGTAAATGGCAATAATCACATGTAACAAGATAATATCACATATTAACTAAAAATAAATATCACATTTAAACAATACATGTCAGAGACAAACGTCATATATGGAGCACAAACGTCACATATCAGTATCATATATCACATGTAAAAGACAATAATCACATAAAAGGGGATAATATCACATATTAACTACAAATATCACAATTATACAATGCATGGCAAGGACAAATATCACATATATGTCGCAGATGTCATATATTAGTGTGATATATCATATGTAAATGGCAATAATCACATGTAACAAGATAATATCACATATTAACTAAAAATAAATATCACACTTAAACAATACATATCAGAGACAAATGTCACATATGGGTCACAGATGTCACATATCAGTATCATATGTCGTATGTAAAAGACATTAATCACATAAAAGGGGATAATATCACATATTAACTACAAAAGTCACAATTAAACAATGCATTGCATGGACAAATATCACATATGGGGCACAAACATCATATTAGTGTGATATATCATATGTAAATGGCAATGATCATAGATAAGGTGCAAATACAATATATTAGTTACAAATAACACGGATAACTCACCGATAGCAAGTGAGCGCACCCGCTAAGATATGTCTACCCCTTTTAGCTATCTTCGCAGCCTTGAAAGAGTCCCACAATTCATTGTAGATAATCATCGCCCATGGGAAATGATCAAGCAAATCTATCCAAGTCATATACTTGAACATATGTTGCGGTGCATTCATTCTAGTGGTTGGAGTCCATATCATTGTGAGTTGATAAAGGATTTGAAGCATAATAAAATCTGAAACATCCAATTTTTTTTCGATTGAACCAATTTATCCAATAAGGTCTCAAGGTAATCTCAGCCACTCTTATATTTTTCTTGTTGCTTGTTGTTAAAGTATGCACTCCATATCCTATTCGTCGCATCGCGATTCCCTTCTGGTTTCTCCCCTTCATCCTTGAACCATGTATGTTTTAGCACCCAATTTACATCAAATGGTAGGCTTGTTTAGTCCCCGTTTGGATATCCTTGAAAAAAAACTTTCCCGTGGCTAAATCTAGATGATCGAGCAGTAGCATGATCGTAGCTTTGTCGGATGGAATTGCTCCAAAACTAACATAGTTTTGGAAATTGGAGGATCCATAAACTTTCCACTGTTCGGCCCTCATTCGTAGAACAATTTCATCCATGAATTCATAATATCCACATATATTACAACAAATTCTAATATCACACTTACTGTAAAACACAACACAAGAGAAACTAAATCTACTTAGGGTTCTAACGTGGATAAATTCACAATGCCATACAAAATAAATGAACAAATGTGGATAATTCAGTTGATACTTACAACTCAGGCTTTGTTGTTGCTGATTCAGATGACTGAGATGATGAATTTGCCATCCTGTATTTTTAGCGGCGAGTGTCACTATTCGGTGAAGAAGAGGGACTCCAGGGGAAGACGAGCTTGCAGTCGTCGAGGGTCCTTGTTGACTGTAAAACCCCGTAATACTGAATGTTGTGAGATATAATAATAAATATGTTATATTATGATAAATAACGTTTATTAATATTTGAGTATGCTAGGAATTGATTTGAGATCAATCCAATACATATATATGAATATATGAGTGCAAATGCACAAAACATGCACGAGAAAAAAATCTGGGAAAAATGACTAGTTAAGAGTTTATAGATTTTACACAACGATACACTTATAATCTGGGAAAAATCAAAATACCAAAGTTGTAGGTCTTTTCAACAGATTTCCAACAAATCTTATATCACCTTATTCCAAGGTCGAACGTGAAAGTTATTGCCAAAATACCGAAGGTTATTTTTTTAGTCAAACTAGGTTTCCTGGTTCGGGTCAAACGGGTTTATTTCGGGTTTGCATATATATATATATATGTGTGTGTGTGTGTGTGTGTGTGTGTGTGTGTGTGTGTGTGTGTGTGTGTGTGTGTGTGTGTGTGTGTGTGTGTGTGTGTGTGTGTGTGTGTGTGTGTGTGTGTGTGTGTGTGTGTGTGTGTGTGTGTGTGTGTGTGTGTGTGTGTGTGTGTGTGTGTGTGTGTGTGTGTGTGTGTGTGTGTGTGTGTGTGTGTGTGTGTGTGTGTGTGTGTGTGTGTGTGTGTGTGTGTGTGTGTGTGTGTGTGTGTGTGTTATATATATATATATATATATATATATATATACTTATGTTTTCATGAAAATTATCACCCTTACATCAGAGTTTCAAACCCTATCAGTCCCTATTCCTCTCTCTAAAGCCCTAACCCTAAAATTAAGAATTTTGAGAGCTTTGTGAAGCAAATATCGACACAAGGGCGAGATCATCGACGTGTAGCAAGGAGAAAACGAGTTGTTTGCACTTCTAATTGCTTGTTGGTTATCTCAGAGGCTTAGAACGACATTTCAGGCAAGATTATCTTTATCCAAATCTATCCCCATAGTTAAATAACTAGTGTAGATGATTAATATGATGTTGAATATGTGTTTTCATGCTTTAATCTTAACCTGAGGTGTTAAAAGTCAGATTTTTGATAGTAAACCTTAAAACAAATACTAGATTAATAATCTTTTCTTGCTGTTTATGATAGTATCATGATCATGATCATTAGGATTTTTCATAATTTTATTCATATATGAGAAATTTTAAGTGATGTACTATATATATGTTTTTCTGCAGAAAACTGTAGCACTTATATAATCTTTAATTGAGAGTTTAAGAAAGCAAATAAAGTCCAAATTTAACCAAACTAGTTTTATATGAAAGATATATATATCTAGTTTCTTAAATAGAAAACCATTCTTAAAAAGAGTTTGTATAGAGAAAGATATGTTATATTTGCTAATAATATGTCCTGCAGAAAAATGGCTACGCATATATAATGTTTAACTGGAGATTTGGGATAACAAATGAACTCCAAACTGAACCAAACTTATGTCATTTGAAAGATGTGTGAATATAGTTTAAAACAGAAAACCATTTGTCAAAATAGTTTTCCTAGAAAAAGATATACTTGTTTTACTAACAGATATCATGTCTATTTTTCCTGCTCGTTTTGTGGAGCTGTGTTGCGCCGTTTTGAGGTGCGTTCGCGAAGTTTTGAGCCGCTTGATGTTACACGTATAGTCATGAATATGTTATGTTAGATATTTAAGAATCCCAAGGGGATTATGATGAATTTTAATTTGATCATATTGAATTAGATATAGTTCATATACATGTTGGATATCGTTGATGAGCACAGCTTAGTACTATATGGGATAGTACGTTGACATACCAGATATACACGGTTTATACATGAGGTGAATGTCGTTGATGAGCACAGCTTAGTACTATATGGGATAGTGTGTCGACATACCAGAGATACAAAGATTTATATGAGGTGGATATCGTTGATGAGCTCAGTTCAGTACTACATGAGGTAGCGCGTCGATATTCCACATGTACAGACCATTGAGTCAGATTTTAGGAGGCTTGATCTAGTCGTCCGTCCCGCACTAGGGTGTGATGAGGCTCGTGAGCCATATTTCTAGGATACCTATTTGGTAGTCCATCCCGCACTCATGTTATGCACTAAGATCGCGATGAGACTAATGAGCCGTGTACACAGTTCAGGATACCTACAGGGTAGTCTGTTGCACTGAGACAATTACTTGATAGCCTAAGTATGACAGATGCCGATTATGAATAAGACCTATCTTTGAACTATATGACTGAGATACGTTACTTTTAAAAGTATACAAAATTATGTGTTGGTATTTTATTCTATCTCCCCAGTGATAGTGGAAGATATTATAAATAAGATGTGTTGATATCTTATTTCTTTTACTATCTTTTTTACTTCTTAGTTGGGATCAATGATTAGAGATTCACAACTTGAGACTTATGGTATATACATGAGGGTTTCCTTGTTTGGATTATTTCGCTCGACGTACTACGTCTCGTGTTGTAGGTTTCTAAATGTTAATCCTACTTAGATGCGGGAAAAATGAATCTAAGTAGACTATGCTTAATAGATAGAGCCTCCACTCCATCTAGCAGCCCTTCCTCTGGGGGCGGATGGAGGTAATCTTGCTGTAGCGCTCTGACGCTCTTGTTGTTGTTTCTTTTTCTTTTAAAAATACATTTTCAGGTAGTTCGGAGTTTCGTAGAGCCGCAGGGTGACGGAGTTCTGGCATAGTCGCCGTCGCATATTTTTACTTGTAGAGACTCCACTGTAGTTTTGAGTTTTATCCAGACATTAGAATTTCATATTCATATTGTAAAGGCAGTGTGCCTTAGTACGATTCTTAGTTGATTCATGTTGAGACATTTTCATTATTCAGATATCAGATGTATTATAGTTGAGACATGATTCTTTTCATTTATGAGATATCTCTTCTATATCATGTCTATTACATTTATTCCCTTTATTTTGCATGTTTGTACATGCACTTCTATTTGGTTCTACTAGAGGATATTACTATGATTGGTGAAACATGTTTATGCACAGTGTGGGTACATGACAGGTTTGATATCTCTGGTTTCACCTTAGACCGCAGCCTTGTGTGAACCCAGGGGAGCGACCGAGTGGGCGACGAGCTGGTGACGAGTCGAGCGAATACCCAGATTCAAGAGTCAACGAAAACAATTCAAAGGAGAGTCGATGAACACGAAGTCGAAGACAAAGACGACGAGCAGTTAGGGTTGTCGTCGTCGTCGGTGGTCTTGAGAGGAAGAGGGTTTCGAAAATGTGGAAATTGGTTGCAGGGGAAGGTTTCGAAAATCGCGCTTAGAAAGGGATTGTGGGAGTATTTTTTTTCGGTTTTAAATTGGGAAGGGTAATTTGGAAATGGCTTTATTGGGTAGTGGATTTATACAGTGTTTGGGAGTTAGTTGCACTTATGTTTCTGTATAAGGGCTGGGGGTATTGGTTTTTTGGCTGGGGACGAGGATGCATAGCTCAACTTTTTAGAGTTGCTCCAAACAATTTTCCCTTTTAAAAAAGAGTGGTGAACTTAACAAATTAATTGGTTAATATAACAATATTTTAATATTGACTAAATACTCACAGATGGCCTTCAAAAATAGGAAATTGATAATACCCTCCAAAAAAGTTTGGCATGGACCCTTCCATCATGGGATGAAAAAAACTCCCATGGCGTATTAACCACTTAATTCCAGAAAGATATGAATCCAAACCCTCAAATACTTTTCCCCCGAAACCCCCAACACTAAAAGCATCACAAACAAACCCCCAAACTTTTAACTTTTTCTAACAATCAACATTCCTTAAATTCTGGCAATAAACTATTCAAAATTGAAAAACTCAATCGGCTATTATTGAAGCAGAAACAAGTCCATACAACAATTGAAAGCCCACCAATCTACTACATCACATTGAGGCAGATTTGTGCCTTGAGCTCTATCGTGCATATGTATCGATGTTTGCATTTCATCATTTTATTGCTAGAAAGGGTTTGAAGGTCATGATGAGGCCTATCAACTCCGTTGTGATCAATATGAAGAAAACCATTTGATCCCCTGCAGCATCAAGAAACATTCAGTTTTAGAAATTTTATTTGTCGAAGGTCAATACAACTACACTAAATGTCCAAAATTGTAGTTAAGGTTAAGAGTTGTCATTTTATACTGCAACATGTCCTTGCAAATAGAGCGCTATTTCATGGGCCGAAACGTGGACTTACATAATTATATGCTTTAGAAATTCATGTCCAATAAGATTTGAACTTGGGTTGCTCGAATAACATATTAAAGGTCTATCGCACCAAAATTCCGAAGTTGTAAGAAGATTGAGAGTTATAAGTTTATAATCTTAAATGTACTGTGTTAGAAATTCAAAAATCAATATCCAACTTCTTAATCTAGACCATTTAAGAGGGGATGTTAAAAAAGGTAAATTTGACAAAACCCACAAAACCTTGAGGCATTTCCCGTGAAACCCCTTTGAACTTTGTTTATTCCACTAAACTCCCCCTGAACTTTCTTTTATTACTTTTTTTTTTATTCCAAAAGACATTACTATTCAATGTCAAATTACTCAAATACCTCAATAAAAATATAAAAATATGGAAAATATGTAGGGATTACTTTTGTTATTGAGTGGTAGTTTTTTGGGGGGTTCTGTATGAAAAGGTTTGGCGGGTTTTGGAATAAATAAAGTTCTAAGGAGTTTTGTAGAAGCATCCAAAAGTTTTGGGTTTTTTTCTGGACAAATTTACCAAAAAACAACGGTTGATTAACACAATTCTAGCCATAAAGATTACACCAGCAAGTGAAAACAATCAACAAAATTCTTCAAACAGCTCGAAATTTGAGATATACTATCAGGACTCTGGGGAGAACACTGAAGAACTAACAAGACGAACTTTAAATTATACTATACCTGGTAAAAAGGGAGAATATTGGCGCTTTTGTGCCCATGAAAATCTGCAATTAAGGGTGATTAATTTTCAATTGTTAAATAAAACAGGAGAAAGAAATTCTGATCCAATCAGCATTTCTGTAAACATAAAGACAAGTGATCAGTTTCAAATCTCTTGCGCGAACACGCATATGGGAACTTTCGAACACATGCACATCCATGGGCAAGGATGACTGTAAAGATTCTTTGAAATGCATCTTTAAATAACCATGTATAAAGAAACACTTAAAATTACAAGCATTAACTTTTAACAATTGGGTTGTCTTCTTTTTAAAAAAAAATTGTTAGTCTTGAATCTTTGATTGAAACAACCAGGTATGATTACCACTTGTGCATGTAATATGAGATATAAAGTGCATTGATACTTGACGTAGAAGTGCCATATGCATTTTATAAATAATTAAAAAGAAGTTGTATCATAGCAAAAAGCAAGTGAGCACTCTTCCCCTTGCACCAGGGGTGCAAAAATATCAGTATTTGCGGATATATCTGTATCCGCTAGGATAAGAATATGGATATTTCCAATAGGATATGGTTACAGCCATACAGTGAAATAGTTGAACCCAAATCTGGAATATCCAAATACATGTCGATCATACACTAGCAATCGTTTTAACCTTCGCTTTCTTCTTTTTTTTCCTTTTTTTTTTTGAGAATGGTTTTAACCATTAGATTAATGGATTTGAGATTAATTTGATAGTCCAGAGATTTAACCTGAGCTTTTCTGATATGCAAAACATATTAATGGACTCTCCTCTAATATCACATGACCTATATATATTACAATTTTATCTGTCGTCCGCATTTTTTCATACCCCTACATATTTCTTATTTTGTGCATATTCGTAATCGATTTTGGAGGATATGGATGTGGGTTTTCCTCACCGAGACAACATATCCATATCCTTTGTTGGCAAATGGATACAGATATGGTAAGTATCATATCCATTCGCATCTAACCTATTTGCACCCCTGTTTTGCACGAATGTTGGCCATCTTTTGGATTATTAAAAACCAAGTGAAGTAATCACACCGATCTTCCCTTTTCAATAAGACAAATTAAACTAAAGATAAACAATTAATTGGAAATAACTTTCCTAAAGTTTTACTTTTAGGACAGACTTAAATGCTTGCCATCAAACAGTGAGGGCATAAAAATTAAAAGGGAAAACTAAGTTTTTTTAGCAATGACAAGGATTTTAAAAGGTCTTACAGGGTAAAAGATAAGATCCAGAATTGATTCAAGTCAAAGTATATTGGTCACTCAGAACTAGTTAGACGTGAAAAGTAGAGTAATATAAGAAATGGTATGCTTGATACCATTCCAAAGGTTCCCATCTATAAAATTGAAAGTTGGAACATTATGTATAATGAGAAGTAAGTATTTTTTACACTAAACACCTAAGTTGCATGGACATGGGTATGAGCACAGTTCAGGTACGGGTGCAGGACATGGCCAATTTGTAAAAGGTAGGTCATGTGGACACGGTACCCTGGGACCAGAGGCATGCTTCGTGTGTAGTTAAATAACTGATGTTTGTATCAACAGTTCTTAACCGTAATAAAACTGAGAATGAGAAACTTTAATAAATTTGTTTCTATAAAGCAAATGATTGGTAGTTCATTGATAACCTCAAACAAAGAGAAATATCAGAGTAGAAATTTGACTGACTAAGTTTAAGAAGATCATACTCACATTACACCTGCACCTGCTGGGGCAATAGCTTTGGAAATAGACATTCCAGTCATCGCAATACCATTTGCAGCTCCTCTTTGCCGCTGAGACTGTTGTTTTTAACAAGGAATATTATCAGTAGGAAATTGTTTTGGTCAGTTCTAGCTAAAAAAATTGACTATCGCATCGCGAGATGAATAGACAATTACCACCACATTGTTTTGCAACATGAACATTCCAGTAATGATAATCGTCTGCATAGAAAAGAGAATTGCATTAGACAAGGCAAGGAGCTAGCTTGAATCATCACCTCTAAAAGTATTACTGTACAGTGAGAAACAACTTTTCGGACCAAAAATATACATTCAATGTTCAACAAAAGAAAAGGGAGTCACATATGCACTTTCTGAAATTTCAGCAACCATGCATACACTACAGATATCAGTATTCAGTATATACATTTCTCTACACAAATCTCCAGAAAACTTAAATAAGCAAAAATCTTCCATGAACTTTTCTAATTCACAATCAACACATAATCCTCTTCATCATAAATTATATCAAAGTGGTGCACAAACAAGATTGATTTCTGTGAAAATGTTATTGGTTTCTGTCCGTCATGATTCATGCATTATAATGCACTTACCAGATTTGAGAGGAAAAAGGAAAATCAAAATAGACAAGGTTGATGTTCGCACTTCTAAGACATTATTGGATACGCATATTAACATGCCTTTCCTGTAGAAAAACAGTTGTATGATTTAACAACTATCAAACAAAACTTTGTGCAAATTTGTACTCACCGAAAGAACGTTCTTCAACAAGGATGCACAATTCACTACTACTGAAAGCACAACTCCTGACAACTTAGGCATAAAGGGATACATGGCAAGTAATGGAATAGAAATAGCCTGCATATTGAAAGCATGGGATGTCAAGGTAAATAGGCAATGACGGAATAAACATAAAAGGATTAAGAGGTGAAACTGAGAGTGTACTGCTGCAACACGACACAAATTTATGGGCCCGAGGAGTCTCTCTGCTGGTGGGTAAAGAAACAGTTGAAATACTAGAAGACTGAAACCTACAAGTCAGTAACTAACCATTAGGAATCAAGATATGGATGAATAAAACTTACATAAGATACATCATGCCATAATCCGAGGAACTTTAAATAGGGGGCCAAATAAATAAATAAGTTAGTATTATATTATTTATTACTGAATGTTCACCATTTTTGCTGCCAAATTCTGGAAAGTCAGGTTCATTAAACTTTATACTATACAAACAACTTTTCACAGAATGTTTGAACTTTATTTCCTTCACTGGTAATAAGAAATGCTGCTTAGTCACCCAAAAAATAATCACAGAACAATATCTAAAGGTCGACGGGCATCAGGACCCTAAATTATGCTGTTAAGACTAAATAAATGTCCGTATATATTCATGACACTCTAAGCATTATAGAGACCAAAACCATAATCCTATAGTGTCACAGAGTCACTTGGATAACACGAAACATCATTTAACCAAATATGGGTTCAACATTTACATACCCGAGATTGACAGAACCTCGCCAACATCCTCAGATGAAAAACTTAACCCTCCAAATTTTCTGTCACTCTCAGCCCATAGGGAGAAGATCTGAAAATTTAGATTTGGTTACTAAATCTAACTAGAAATTAATAACAGATCGATAGATTAGCATAAGGACAAGAAAAACATCGAGTGGCCAAAATGAACCAACCAAGGGGTAGAACTGGATACAAGTTTATTATTGGATGTAAACATGTTCTACTATGATACAAGTTTATTATTGGATGCAAGCACACACGCACATGCACACACACACAACACGCATGCATGCACCCATGCACGCTCATTGTACAAACTCAAGGATTGTAATTTTACAGTCAATACTACTACTAAAGCATGCTAATATTCAAACTAATACATAATACTATGTGTGTTGACAGAAAACACTCAGAAAGACAAGGTAAAATATCAAATTTTACCTCGGTGTAGGCTGTATCATGAAGAGAAAAAACGCAATATACAATGATTGATGACATTAGTGGCCAATTTGTAAGAAGATTTTCTGTATTAGGTTGAGCCCTTCCTTCACCTTCTACATCCTTTTCTCTCATATCAGAGTCATGAGGAGATGGCTCCAGAGGTTCGATTGTTCCATTGGCTGTTTTGTATCCAGGATGATTGTGCACTGTTTCCTGCTTAACCATAATTGTAACAAATCAATAGTACAAAAAGAAGCTAATTCATTTTTTGACCCATTATTTCCGGGTAGCCACTGAATTTATTAAATGATAATATAGGCTTGCAAGAAACAGGTTTGAAGTAATCATAGTATATCAATGTGGGTTGACAGAAATAAGCCATGCCAGCAGCAATAATAAGAAGAGCAAAAATCCAAACATGAAAGGTAGAAAGTAAAGAGGGGAAGAAAAGAAAACCAGAAGATGTATCGACGCCACCCACTTAAGGCTTTTTATTATTATTATAGGAAATCCCCACTTAAGTATTTACCAGGGCGGACATTCTAAAGGTTAATTAAAAGGCAAAATCAATATACAAAGAAAAACTTCAGCTCACAAAAGGGGCCCTCAAACTGCAAGGGAGTATCATATAATAAGTATAATTCCCTTAACCATCACAACAACTTCAGAGTTTTGGTGCACTAGCAAGGAAATTAATAGCCTGGGAACAATTATGACGTACCTATGCTGATAAAGAAGTATATTTAGTAAAAATAATAGATATGATCACTAAATTGTACAAACATAAAATATATATAAAGAATGATGTTCAGTCACCAAAGAGAACATCATACATATAAAGGAGAAAAAACAAAATAAGACTAGAAATGGGATTATTACTCACTGGAAGCCAATAACAGGCAATGAGTACTCCAAAAGAAAAGAGTGATATAATGAAGCACGGCAAGAAGTAAGGAAACCTAGACATGTGATGGTTTAAAGTATGAGAACAATAATTAGGCAATCAATTTGAAGTAAGTGGGTGAACCATCCCTACCTCCCAAGAAAGGATTCTTCAGAAACAATACCTGGAAATTTCTCTGCAGGCTGATAGAAACATATTAATCACAACGAACAGGCACATAGTGCACAAAAAATTTCATCAACAAGAAATAAATAATTGACTAGATGTTTATACCGAATTTCATGACTAACTCTTCCAAAGAACTTGTAAATTAACATTGGAAAATGTCTGCATATATTTGGTAATTGTGACACTCATATGTAATGGAAGCTCAAAAGTTTATCCTTTCATATTTTTTCAACTTAGCTTTGGTTAACTTTATCCCATATGTTGCTTCCCTAGCTGTACTTAAAACTGTGAAGGAAAAAATCTTTTAAGTTCTCCTGATCTAACATATTCATAAATTTTCATTCTTAAATATTTCGACATATATATACCTTCCAATCTGTAATTAAGTATAAATTATACATATCTATTGTTAAAACTTTAAATGATATGTTTATGACTAAATTTCCATAATATATTGTAGTTTGACAAAAAAAAGTATCAGCATCCGAGAAGCATCAGGTCAGCATTCTCAAATGTGAGAATAGGAGCATAGGAGAACGTATACTTCTACGATTAATCCGTGTCTATGCGAGGCACATGTTGGCCAAATATTTCGTTGGGTATCATTTTTTGTCATATTTACCAAGATACTAATTTAAACTTCGCGTCTTGAGTATCATATCCTAATTTTTTATAGATTTTTTTTTTAAACTATGGTCGGAAAATTTCATACCAGCGCTAAGAAGCCTCCAACAGCTGGACCAATAACGAGACCTATGCCCCATGCTGTACTGACCTGGATATCAATTGATCTGTTATTAACTCTGAATTATAAAAGAAATACGAGATGGTTAGAGAAGTCTCTATAGTGAGTATATATGCTGGAGAAGTTTCTTATCCAGAAAAGGCCACATGCCAGAGGAGTCCACCTTTTGTCAGAACACTAACTGAAAATATGTTTGTAAATTGTGAAACTTTTGATAACTATAATTGCAGGTGCATACAGGGAACAATACCTGTTAGTTCATCAAAATCAAAACAATGAAAACATGCTTCATATCGCTTCTTGTTTTACTATTTTTCCACATTACATGATAAGTTCTTGTTTTATTATTTTTCAACATTATATAATAATTATCTGTTTTTACAAATGCCAATAACGCATTTGTGATTATGTGTGGAATTTTCACAAATAAAAATATTAATAAAAACAACAACAATTAAATTAGTGTATCATGCTGCAATGCAGCGCACTTATTGCAGTAAGGTGGTTGAACATGTTTAGGACTAAAGGTTAAAGAGAGTATTAGATGCAGAGATGAACACAGACCTAGCATTAACCAAGGGTAGATAGCAGCTATGGTATGAATTTTCCGTAACTCCATTTTACTACTAAGGCTTGCATAAGTCAATACTAAAAGGTTCATACCAGTGATAGTGCGATAGATTGCTGCTCTGGTCGACAAATTTCTACCGCGTATGCCTGAACAAAGCCTGATTAGAAGGGAAAAGTTGACAGGGACTGATGAGAACAACCTCATCAACGTAAGGGAATTAGCGAATACCTTTATCGGACCAAGTATACCATTCAAAGCTCCAAGAAGAAATCTGGTAGCAATTGCCATCCAATAATTTACGCTCAATCCAAAGAGGGTGTTAAATATAATCCTGAAATACAAACTAAACAAAGTCAAGAAAATATGAAATGCACAGGGAAGACTATTAATTCTGTAGTAAAGCATGTCTAAATTAAAGTGAAAAATAAGTAGTACTGACAATGAAATGAGGCCAATTATTATCACAGGTTTCCTTCCCCATCTATCAGCTATTACTCCCCAGACTACAGAAGTCAAAGCTCTCCCGAACATGAATGACGCGCCTTTAACATAGGAAACATGTATTTTACCAACAAAGCCTGCATAAAACCCAATATCTTCGACTCTTTCGGCAATATGTAAGTCCCTTATCTGTGATAAATGGAAGTCCATGAAGTCATGAACTATATTTTGCTTATGTCATATACAAGCAATGTACTGAAAAATGAGAACAGGAGCATATGCATGAAGGAATGTATAATCTCATACGTACCATGAAGTACAAAAACGGAAACAACGATGCTATTGGTAAACCTGGTAAGCAATCGGAAGATTGAAAGAAAATTAGAATATTGTCAGCTCTCTAGCAAAAGAATCTGCAACAAGAACAAAAAAGACTTCAGATGCTAGTAGAAAATAGAAGCCATCGTTTTAACTAAGAATCAACCTCGGGGCCTCCGAGGGGTTCCATCCCCCAAAAACTAACCCTGATCCACATAGCCACCGCAACAAGGTCGCCTTGCAAACCCAAATTCTAATTTCTTCAGAGGTTGTTCCTAATTACTAAATTTTCAGTGTACTATATGTAAGCTTGTAGTTTTCAGAGCGTCTTTTTTTATTTTTGAATTTTTTATGATGTATCAAAACTTTTAGGTATTTTCTACCAATTCCAAAAAGTTTTCAGAGGGTAGAGAGAGTAGTGGGAGAGAAAGGGTAACTGGGCTTTTTTAGGGTTTTTTTTTTTTTTTTAGGGTACACAGTTATGTGTAGTGTTTTTGCGAGGTTGGGTTTAAAGACAAATAAACAAAATTGGTTGGGTTTATAGGTATAAGTAAACAATTTGGGTATAAAAAATAAATTAAGGTAAAGCTTTGGGTTTAAAGGTAAAAACTCTATATTCCTATTAGTTAAATCCTAGGGTAAATTACACCAAACTTTTAGCAATGCCTAGTAAAGCCCAGTAACTTTCAAAATCGCATTATACCCCTAATAGTTATTATGAAAACCCTCAATATCTTCTAGGTAAATTACACTAAGGGCTTGTTTGGATTGAGGGGAATGAGGGTGAAGGGAAGTTAGGGGAACCATTCACCTCCATTCACCTTGTTTGGGAACCATTCACCTTCATTCACCTTGTTTGGGAACACTTAGGAGGTGAAGTTAATTCACCTCCATTCACCTTGGTTCACCCCCTAATAGTATAAAAATTGTTACCCCCCAAATTGGGGTGTAACCAAGGGGAAGGGAATTCCCTTCCCTTCCTTTCCCTTCCCTTCACTCAGTTTCCCTTAACTTCCCTTCACCCCCTACGAATCCAAACAGGCCCTAAGTCTCTTTCAAAATGCATTTTTGTGTTATTTTTTGCTCAATTTTGTAGGGGTTATCTGTTGGAGTATGCACGCCGCGGAAGATAAAACTTAAACAATCAAGAAACCCTAAATTTACCAAGCAATCAAGATAAACGGCAAACAACATGAGGCTGGCCCTTTGTGTTTAAGATTTGACACGTGGGCCTTGATCTATGTGTTTATATTTACGTCAACAACTTGTTTTAGCTGCTAATCTTTGCTTTTGACTTTGCAGTATTCCTTCCAAACGTGCCGCTTTCGCAAGAGCATCATTTTGGGTATATTGGCGGCCCTGACGTGAATGAAGTTTTTAGCCTTCGCAACAAAATTCCGTTGTGCACTTTCTCCGACTCGGAGAGAACGAGTATGCTCCAATTTCCCCGATGCTCTACTCTCAGAGCTTTGATCACCGATTTAGACTTGGAGACTCCTGCCGGCCATGATCAATTTCCTAAACCGGCGTTCATATTCGGAGATCATATAACAGCTGATGACCGCCTTATACATGCAGAAGATTCAAAGCTGCTACGGAGAGTCAATAATCGCTTCCTCTTTCTCCTAAATATGAAGAAGATGTATCCACTCTCCTATTTCTTGAATGTGAGCTATCGCCGAGGTTTGACTTTTGATATAGTCAAGGAGAAAGAAAATGTGTCGCTTGGATTTGGTCGTCAGACTCGCACACGAATCGGGGGACAACTCAAGGGTTTAAGGCCCTTACTGCTGAAGAGGAAGGCGAATATGATAGGAGGATTCGCAAGAGAAAACTCGTCGCAGCTAAGAACTCCAAGAGGGCTAAGTTAATGGGGGATGCCATGAAGTCTGCACCTATTGCACGCTTGGCTGATAGGGAGGACGAAACGCTTCGATCGATTCCTTCCAGACCCGAAGAGGTGGGAGCCAAAGAGACGTTGCCCCTTGGGGGTTTGGAATCTGCTTCCCCCTCTCTAGTCCAAAATCAGGGTGCACATGCCGACCCTCCTTCAGAGGCTGTTCCTTCATCTACTCGTAATGTATATATAGGTTTGATCTATCCAACTGCTCCTGCCCCGCGCTCGAAAGCTTTGAGAGAGATCATCAGGCAGCTAGAGATAAAAATGCAGTTCACAATTGATATTGTTAGCTTAGGGCGGGTCCCTTTTGAACGTTTCAGACCCCTCCTGACTGAAAGCTTAATGGATATCAGAAGTCATGGGAATGTGTTCTGGAATGAGACCTGCAGGGAAGGTATCATCGTTCTAGAAATGGAATTAGAGATGCTTTCGATTCTTCAACGCGATGATTTAGGTGAAGAAGTGGACCAGGCTCTTTCTGCGGCTAAGGCATAACGCCGTGAGATTCTTCAGAAGAGCCTATCTGAGAAAGAGTCTCGTATTGCCAGCCTGCGCGAGGAACACCTCCAAATACAAATAGATATGGGCAGCCTCGCTATGGGTATCCGGGATGCTGCAGCAGAACTTGCTCGCATTGGGTTAGTTGACTTGTAACCTCTTCTGTAGAGCGTTGTAAGGACCATTGTTCAGTAATCCTCGCTTTAGCTATTGTGGGGTGTGAAAGTCGTCAGATTGTAACTCTCACAGTTGATTATGAAGACCACTGAATAGAGTTTTCATCAATTGTCGGAAGTATCGTTAAATTGTAACTCTTCTCGATCTATGTGAAAAGTCCTCCATTTGCAGTTTTTATTTGTTGACATGAAAGTTATCTGATTGTAACTTTTATCATCGAGATATGGGAGTCGCCGGGTTGTAACTCTCCTCATTGAAGCTTGATGGGGATCAGCTATCTATTATGATTTTTAGACAACCTACACTAGTTTCAAAAGAGTAAAGATTTAAGACCCCGAGGACTAATATGAATAAGGACCTAGTACAAATTTGGGTATGCTTGGTACCAAGCATAATTTTTTTGCTTGACAGTGAGGTGGCACAATCCCCTCCACTCATTCAAATAGGGGACCATATTCACATGGGTTGAGAAGTGTATGGGGATATGCAACCATTTGAATGAGTATAGGGGATTATGCCACCTCACTACCAAGCATAACTTTTTGTGCTTGGTACCAAGCACGGGGGAACAAGTGACAATAGTTCTAGTTCTAGGTGTTTTTGCCTTTAAACTCAAAGCTTTATCTTGATTGATTTTTAAACTCAAGTAGTTATTTTTGTATCTATAAAACCAAGCAATTTTATGGGTTTGTCTTTAATAAACCTAATCTTTCAAATACACTACATAACTATGTAGTCCCACTAAAAAACTTTAAAAATCCTTTCCCCCACAAAAATCCTACCCCCCAAAATACATCTCTTAAATATGAGGTTAAAGGGAGCAATCCTTAAAAAGTTTTGAATTAGTAAAAAAAATCCTAAAAGTTTTAAATTAAAGAAACATACTAAATTCAAAGTTACTGAAAAAATCTAAAATTTTCAAAGCTACAAATAGTACAATAAAAACTAGAAATTATGAACAACAAAATAAAAAATTTAGAATTCGCAAAAAACACACTAAAAGTTTCAAAAATTACAAAAAAAACACCCTCAAATTTTAAAATATGTAAAAACATCCTGAAAAGATCAAAACTTATAAACAAGTATTTTTTGTAAATGTTGTAAAATTTGAACTTATTAGGGTATTTTTTGCAATTGTTGAAACTTATAGGGTGTTTTTTTTACAAAGTATAAATTTCTCAAAGGGATGTTTGCAATTCCTAATTTTTCGGTGTACTATTGATAAGTTGAAACTTTTAGGGTGAGTTATAAATTTTAAATTTTTAGGAAAAGTTTTTGCAACTTTCAACCCATTCAGGGTATTTTCTGCAAGTATAACAACAAGATAATGAAAGTATAACAAAAAAAGAATAGCAAAAAAAATGTTAAAAGTATAGCAGGAAAGCACACAAGTTTAGCAACATAATATTGAAAGTATAGCATAAAAAGACATACGTATAACACAAACAATGAAAATATAGCGGGAGAAGATTGAAATTAGCATGAAAAGATATAAATTTAGCATTAAAATATTGAAAGTATAGTAAAAAATAACATAATTGTATAAAAAAGTCAAAAGTATAGCAAGAAAAGATATACATATGACAAGAAAAAATATTAGCCTTGAAAATTGTAATAAACAACCATAAAAAATTCAAAATTTACAAAAGTGTTTTGAAAATTTCAGAACTTACAAACAGTACAACAGAAATCTCGGAACTAAAAACAACCCCCCTAAAAAAAGAATATGTAGAAAACACCTTCAACATTTTGAAAATTATAAAAACACCACAAATTCAAAATATATTTAAAAAAACGCCATAAAAATTCCAAACCTATAATCAGTACACCAAATTTTTATGAATTATAATTGTAATAAACAACCATCAAAAATTTAAAATTTACAAAAGTGCATAGAAAATTTTAGAACTTACAAGCAGTACAATGGAAATTTTGGAAGTAAAAATACCCCACCTAAAAAAAGAAATATGCAGAAAACACCTTCAACATTCTAAAAATTATAAAAAACATATTAATAATTCAACATTTATTAAAAAACACCCTAAAAAATCCAAACCTACAATTAGTACAATATTTACAAATTATAAACATCCCTCTAAAAAAATTGTAATTTGCAAAAAATACAATGGAAATTTCAAAAATTGTAAAATCACCATCAACATTTTGAAATTTGCAAAACTACCCTAAAAACATTTATAAAAATATATATTTGTAAGTTTTGATCTTTTTAGGGTCTTTTTTGTAATTTTTGAAACTTCCAATGTGATAAATCCAAAATTTTCAATGGGTTGTTCTATTTTGTAGGTTTTAAATTTTTAGGGTGTTTTCCATAAATTTGAATTTAAGGGTTATTTTGCAATTCAAGCTTTAGGGTGTTTTCTGCAAGTTCTAAAAATTATTGAGGGCTGTTTCCTCCATCCTCATAATAAATAATCCCTAATACAAAGAGAGAGGGAGAGAGAGAGAGGGGTAAAATAGGATTTTTAAAGTTTTAGTGGGGACCACATATCATATATTATATTTGGTAGATTAGGTTTAAAGACAAAAAGACAAAGTTGTTTGGGTTTATAGGTATAAATAAAACTACATAGGTTTAAAAATAAGTCAGGACAAAACCTTGGGTCTAAAGACAAAAAGCTCCTTCTTCTCTCTTCCTCATTTCTTTTTCTTTTGATTTTCTTTTTTTCTTTTTTTATTAAAAATAAGATGATATTAATGCGATAAACAATTACACATGTGATGATGACAAGCGGACAACAAGCTGCGCCGCTAATCCTTTCTGAATTATAAAACCCAACCTACGAAACACATACTCAGCGGACCCTGCTGTCGCCACATTCTTATTCATGAATTTCTGTACCCTCCTTAGGAACTCCACCGCATCAGCTGCAAGGAAACCAAACGTATCGAAAGCGAACGGGATGAAGCTGTGGTGGTTGTCCTTGCAAGCTTGATCATGTTTTGCTTTTAAATTTTTTTTTATGGTCGCTTGCAAGTATTATTTTCCGGTCCATCATATATTGTCGTAGGTAGGGATATTGATGATAATGGATTAGAGGATGGGAGTGGTCGATGGAGCGTGTGGCCAGGAAAAAAAAAAGATACTTTTAAGGGGTCAATTTGCAAAGGATGCAGCCTGCAGGAGTGACACGCGCGCGGCTGTTGCTCCTCCGAACGAAACACGATGATGGATGATGAGCGTTGCTAAACATATCGATGGAAGGGTTATCAACAATTTATGCTTGTACAAATAATACAAAAGAATTAATAAACATGAATGAAAGAAAATCTAAGATGAATTTCCCAAAAAAAAAAAAAAAATCCAATCATATCTTACTTATAGCTTTCGCTTGCTTACCAGCACAGAGGCAGACGGTCCACACGTAAAAGTACTCTTTGTACGGATGCCCCACGTTGGCATCCTTCTTCTCGTCAAGCTTGCAACCAGGACAGTTCTCAAAGTAAACCCCCCTCCTCAGCAACGCCTCCCTCTTCTCTTCTTCGTCCATTGAGTTCGCTTCGGCCTCATCAGCTAGCTTATAAGTTTGTTTGTTGAAAACAACAAACATATAAGCGTCAGCGATACTCTTATTTATTTATTTTTGGACCGTTGCTAGTTTAGAAGAGACTTGAAGGAATACAAAGGGCCCCCCCTCGAATAAACTAAAGCTGACGGCGACAAGTGTCCGATGCAGAATTTAAAGTTGGTGATTACGTTGATAGAATAAGCTAATTGCGTATCTTTAAAGTTTGTATTTTCTATCTCTATGATTTTGTTTCTCACTATTAATTCCGTCACTCTATGGGTCACAACTAGAATTGATGGGGGAAATAGATGAAAGTTTGATAAGAAAACAACTACGGCCACATGTCTCATAACTTTGTGTCTTTTCTTTAGGGGGCATAACATAATTAGGGAGTGAACCAGTGAGCGATGAGGATAAATTGCATATAACCCCATGAATTCAGCTCAAATTATATGAATTCAGCTCAAATTAAGAAGGAAGTGTTAATTCTTTTTTCTTTTTTTTATGTGTCTTAATTTGGAAAATAAAGAAGGACTAGGATGCAAATAAAACTTAATCCGTCTCCTCATGCGGATTAGTTAATCTTGATGTATTAACCTGGTTCAATCTTCGCAAGGTTTTGTTAGCCCACTGACCCAGCTAACCTTTTTGGGGATTAAATCTGCACTTTAGCCCTTTGCCAAATATGCCCTGATCGCACAAATATCATATATAAATGTTTATACTAATATGTATCCATTGGATTGATATATTTAAAATTGATAGTGAAAGACAAGTGGTTTTCTTCTTTTTCTTCTAAATGGTTTTCCATAGGATGCTTACTACCTTTTTATTTATTTATGACATGTATGACGTAAATTTGGCTTTTCTGTATTCTATATAGAGAAACGATAAGATATTTATTCATTTAGTTACTTTTCCTCAGCATCAAACAAGAATACATGTCGAAATTTTATACGTTTGTCTTGAGACGCAGAGTTAGGACTTAGAACGCAGGCGGCCCCTGCGTTTTCAATTCTCAACAGGCACCCAACTTTACGTCTCAAGTCTAAGACGCAGAGTTAAGGCCTATAACGCCGACTTGGGCGTTTGACTTGTTCAAACACAAGCTGAACGGCCTCAGAACCGTTTATCCTACGTTTTGAGGGATTCTCGTCTATATAAATAACCACCTTACTCAACTGAGTAAAGGGTTTAGAATTTGGTTCAGATTTTGGTTCGTAAATTGGTGGAGAAAATCAGTTTCGAACTCATCAAGAGATCGGCTAGAGAGTGTTGTGACCGACGGCGGCGCCGAGGAACCAAAACAAACGCCGATGAAAGAAGGCCAAAAACAACCAAATATCAATGCACAAACCAAACACCAATTTTAACGTGGTTCGGCAATTGCCTACGTCCACGGGGCAAGAAGAGGGAGGGTTTCCACTAATAAAGAAGGAGAGTACAAATTGAGATTACAAATCGCTCAAACAAACCAACTAATCTCACCAACAAATCTCTCAACCTCTCAACCAATAACCCTAACAAATAGCTCAGAAAGATCTATTTTTCTGTGCTCCAAAATCCCCCAAAACGTTCCTCCAAAACCCTCAAATCGTATTGGTATTTATACCAAAACAGAAACCCAAACATACTGCAAATAGGAACCTGAACTTTCCAAAAAACCCGTCGTAAGTCGACTTATCAGTCTGCATAAGTCGACTTGGCAGAGCGAAAAACAGCAACTGGAGAACAGATCATAAGTCGACTTATCAGACCTGACAAGTCGACTTACCATAAGTCGACTTATGCCTGTGCATGAGTCGACTTATGACACAGAATCTGCAAAAAACTGAATTTTCCAAATTTCTCCACAATTCTCCACCTCGGCGAAGTTTTCCCAAAACTGAGCCGACACCAACCAAACAAATGCCTCACATAATGAGACCCAAACGGGAGTGCGAACACTCACCCCAAATGTCGATGTCGCTCACCAAATCAGCTGCATCAAAACTGACTGCCTACGTATCCTCTTGCCCAAGGAATCAAGCCTTCACGTAGTTCATCCAACGGCCTCCAAAGGCCCTCAAACAAATAGAAAAGTTTGCAACTCTTCCTCAATATCGCCGACGGATCTGCAACTGATAGCGGCCCCAAACTGATACAAATCAAACACCTCCATATGAGGTGAACCAATGGCCGTATCCAAATCATGTCCACCAGCTGCAACCGAATCCAAAACCAATCCATCATCTGCATCTGAAATCAAATGATTCCCAACCTGTGTCACCTCAGCTGGAATCCCAAATGATGCAGTATGATCTGGAGTACGTGGAGTAATCTCCACCCAACATGGAGTAGCATCACTCTCCACCTGCTGCGATATCCAAACGATCTGATCAACACTCTCCACCTGCCGAAAGTCAAAAGTGACATACCTTCTCAGAACAAAATCAGAAGCTCCCAAACGATAATCAAATGAGCCTCTGAATCCCAAACACGCAATCGGATCAAATCTCACATCCTCGATGTGACCAAATGCTGGGTATCCAAATATCCGACGCAACCCAAAATCTGAAGCAGCTCCACCAGATCCAATAACTCCTAATGCAGCAGTCGGCGACCTGTGACTAAGATGACCCAAATATGTCGAAGCTTCATAACCAATGCTCGACAACCAATGCCGATCCTCCTCTAGAAAGGAACGACCCATCGAAACTGTCATCTCATCTCGTCGCCCCAAAGTCTCCACACTAATGAAGTGTCTCCTACTGCCGTGAGCTCGGCACAAACGCAAGAAAGGACCCCTACCAAAGCTAAAACAACGAGTTACCTTTCTGCCAATACACTTCTTCCAACTGTTGTTGACTTTCAGGACTTTACACCAACGAGAACTGGTCGTGACCCAATAATGCCTAGAACAATCATCAATTGCGGAAACCAAGATACGATTACCTCCCAATGATGCCTCCTTGGAAGGCCCCCAAATGCCTGACTGAACACCTCCTAAAAGACCCCTCGCTCGATGGATAGGAATGCCAAACTTCACCACGGTCTTGCTCATCCCAATGTGCTCACAGGACTTCAATCTGCAGGACATAGCACTCCTCAACAACCAATGCACGACATTACCAGTCATATACCCCAGCACCAAACAATGCCACAGTCTAGCCGAATCTGATGAAGTCGTCATTTCCCTATCAATCACCGTGCTTCCGTGCAAATAATACAAATTTCTCCTTCTTACGCCCTTCATCACAATCATGGACCCAAATGTAACCTTCAAGCGTGCATCCGCCAAGGTCACCCTATAGCCCGCTGCCTCCAAAGCTCCAAGTGAAATGATGTTCTTCTTCAACTGAGGAACGAACCTCACTCCAACCAACTCCCGAATCACCCCGTCACTCATCCTGATACGAACAGTACCGATACCACCAATAGAGCATTTGTGATCATTCCCCATGAGCACGAAATCCCCTCTTTCCAACTCCTCAAAGCTGGAGAACCAATCCCTCCTAGGGCAAATGTGGTATGTAGCACCCGAATCCAATATCCACTCTGTAGAGTAGGCAACACAAACTGACGGCAGTGCAGATAACGAGTAGCCCGAAGAATCCGAATCTGAATCGTTGCCACTAGCCTTGACAACATTCGCCTCTGAAGCTTGAATAGCTTTTCCCTTATTCTTCCCGGCTCGATCAACTAACTTTGGGCAATCGGCTTTCTAATATCCATCTTCTTTGCAAAAGGCACACTGATTCTTACGAACTCCAAGATGTGCCCCTCTAGACTGCGACCTCCCACTACGGTTTGGACCCTTTGCTCTTGCGACCAACGCCCCCGCTACCGGCTCAATCGAAGTCTCCTTATCCTTCTTTCGAAGCTGATAATTCACAAGTGCAGCGGTGACCTCACTATACGAAAGAGATGCCTTCCCATTAATAAGAGTAAGAACGAATGTCTCATATTCCTCGTCGGGCAAGGAACTCAACAACAACAACGCCTTGTCCTCATCTTCAATCACCACATCTACATTCGTCAAATCCGCAAGAAGCTTCGTGTAGTGGTTCATGTGATCACCAATGGAGGTTCCTTTCTTCAACTGGAAGCGGTAAAGCCTCCTCTTCAAATGCAAGCGATTCTCCACACTCTTGGTCAAATACTTGCTCTCAAGGATCTCCCAAATCTTCTTTGCAGAAGTCTCATTGATCACATCATACTTTAGATCTTGAGTGAGACAAGACCTAATCACACCACACACCGTTCGATTCATCTTTTTCCAAACCTTCTCATCAATGTTGTCCGGTTTCCCGTCCAACTCCAACGTATCTTCCAAATTTTGCGTGTTGAGCGCATCCATGACTTCGCATCGCCAAAGTCCAAAATTGTTTGTGCCATTGAACTTTTCTACGTCAATCTTCATCGAATGGATATTCAAGCTTTGGACGGTCTTCACGCCGGAAGTACTGCCCACAACTCCTTCTTTCTCGGCCATAATCCTCAAACACCACCAAACCAATGCGGAAACAAACGAGAAATAGATCCAAACTGAAAAAGACGAGATTTTTACTAAAAAGATCCCACCTTTATCACCAAATGAAGCCCTAGACGAACTTCCAAAGCGATCTACTCTTCCAAATAGCCGAAGCGTAGCCCGAGCTCTGATACCACTTGTTGTGACCGACGGCGGCGCCGAGGAACCAAAACAAACGCCGATGAAAGAAGGCCAAAAACAACCAAATATCAATGCACAAACCTAACACCAATTTTAACGTGGTTCGGCAATTGCCTACGTCCACGGGGCAAGAAGGGGGAGGGTTTCCACTAATAGAGAAGGAGAGTACAAATTGAGATTACAAATCGCTCAAACAAACCAACTAATCTTACCAACAAATCTCTCAACCTCTCAACCAATAACCCTAACAAATAGCTCAGAAAGATCTCTTTTTCTATGCTCCAAAATCCCCCAAAACGCTCCTCCAAAACCCTCAAATCGTATTGGTATTTATACCAAAACAGAAACCCAAACAGACTGCAAATAGGAACCTGAACTTTCCAAAAAACTCGTCGTAAGTCGACTTATCAGTCTGCATAAGTCGACTTGGCAGAGCGAAAAACAGCAACTGGAAAACAGATCGTAAGTCGACTTATCAGACCTGACAAGTCGACTTACCATAAGTCGACTTATGCCTGTGCATGAGTCGACTTATGCCTGTGCATGAGTCGACTTATGACACAGAATCTGCAAAAAACTGAATTTTCCAAATTTCTCCACAGAGAAAAATTCTTGGCAACAAGAAGATCTTGGAGCAATCGCCAGCAACAAGGAATCTTCGTACTTGGCTAATTAACCGGATTCTCAGTTCAAAATTAAGATAACTCTTATCACAGAGTTTAAACTCATCCTGAGTTCATAAACTCGTTAAGAGTTCTCTTCAAACTTGTCATGCAAGTTAATTGTTCCAACGAGTTGTTCGGATCGTCAACGGAGAGCAAACTCGACGCGAGCATAGAAGGGAGGCACTCCATCGCCACCGTGAAGAACCTAGACTTAAATAAAGGAGAGAATTTGCATCTATTCTTTGTAATCAAGAAATTCGAATTGTAATTAAGTTTGAGAGAGTTGTAAACATTTTTTTCTAAGTAGTTAGAGAGAATAAATTAAATCAAATTCAATTCTTTCATCATTTTCTTATTACAAATTTTCCAACAAACAACTACATATGTTTAAAAATAAGTCAGGATAAAAACCTTGGGTCTAAAGACAAAAAGCTCTTTCTTCTCTCTTCCTCCTTTCTTTTTCTTTTTCTTTTATTTTTATTTTTATTTATTTATTTTTATTTTTATTTTTATTTTTGGGTTGCTTGCAAGTATTATTTTCTGGTCCATCATATCTTGTCGAGGTAGGAAGGAGAGGTTGACAATGGCCAGAAAGGAAAGATACTTTTAAGGGATCAACTTTCAAAGGATGCAGCTGGAGTGACATGCGACTGTTACTCCTTGATACGAGTCACCGTGCGAGCACATTTGATCGCGGAATTATCAAAGGTGGGTTGAGAAGAAAATAACAAGAACACAAGAATAATTCAGTGGTAACGAAGGAAAATACCTTCTCTAAATTATGAAAATAAAATAGCTTACAATCTCTCACAATCTCACTAGAATTGAAGAACAATCTCTCTCAATTCTCAAATATCTCACAATCTCACTAGAATTGAAGAACAATCTCTCTCAATTCTCAAATACAATCTCTCTCTCTTGATTGCTTTCTCCTTGTTTTAAAACCCTAAAACTCTCAATTCTCAAATACAATCTCTCTCTCTTGATTGCTTTCTCCTTGTTTTAAAACCCTAAAACAATCCCTTATATAGGTGTAACAACGTGGATGGTAAAGTGGTAAATAACCAATCCAAAACCTTACATGAATTCGTACAAACAGAAACCCAAACGAACCAGGAAACCGTCGATGAGTCGACTCATGTGCATATAAGAGTCGACTCATGACACATGGGTTGACTCATACAGTGATGAGTCGACTGGTCAGAAACTTTTGACAAAACGGATGGGTTTCGTGAGTTGACTCATGTACATGTATGAGTCGACTCATGGGCTGAAAGCTGGATGCTTCGATTCTTTGATTCTTCGATTCGCCGTCTCGTTCCATGCTTCAACCTGCATTCCACTGTGTTATTTTACACATCTATTCTCAAGTTACCATAAGAATCATTTATCCTCAAGCTCCTATGAGGATCGCTAAGTTCCGAAGAGAAGATACACCCGTATCATGGCTCCCCCTTTAGAAACTTGAAGTCCCGTTCAAGTTAAAACTTCAGCTGAGGAAACTTGCAAGCTCCTCCTTCCCTATTGAACCACTTAGCCTTGCTAGGAACCTGACCTTGACATCCAATGAGAAACGACTCTTTTGTCCCCCGCCTCGTCGTGGTCGTCTTCCGCTCCAAAATGCAATCTTCCTTCAGTGGCTCCTCTCTATCAAACCACAAGTCTTCAACATACGACAAGATCACCTTATCATCACCTTCATCATCCAGCAATGGAAGCTCGAACAACTTTAAATACTCGGCATTGATCACCAAATACATGCCTAAGTAAGGTGGCAAATCCAGCCTGAAGGCGTTGTCGCCAATCTGATCGAGAATCCAAAACGGACCATAACATATAGGTTTCAACTTCTTTCCTTCTCCCTTTAGCCTCTCCTTACTCAATTTTAGCCATACCATGTCGCCTATGCCAAAGTTACAAGGAACCCGATGTTGATCATGCGTCGCCTTATACTTGGCTTGTGATTTCTTCAATTGAGCTTCAACCGTGGCATGAATGTGTGCAATCTTCTCTAGAAATCATTGTGCACGTTGTCTCTCACTCCCCTCCTTGCCGTCGGTCATGGCTTCACATGAGAACACAAGATCAAACGAACTCGATGGTAAGAATTCATAACACGTCTCAAACGGTGACTTTCCCGAAGATCCATGAATCGCCCATTAAAAGCAAACTGTAAGTATGGTAAACTCTCATCCTAAGTCTTGGGATGCTTAGAATTATACCCCCTCAACATGTGCACCATAGTTCGGTTAACTACCTCCGTTTGCCCGTCTATTTGTGGATGAAAGGTCGTGCTCTTCTTCAGTCTAGTGTCCATCAAACTCCACGAAGAATCCCAAAAATGCCCGAGAAACCAGCTATCCCGATCCGAAATAATTGAACTCGGCAACCCAAAGTGCTTCCACACATGCTCAAAGAATAATTGCGCTGCACCCGCTCCTGTCATGGTCTTCTTACATGGAATCAAGATCACCATCTTTGTCGGCAACCCTCCTAGAAAATCCATAGAGGTGCTCTCCCACGGCCTAGAAGGTACCGGTAATGGTAGGTACAATCCCCTCTTCATGTTAGAAGGCTTCGAGATGCAACATAGCTTACACCCTCCAACATACTTAGTAACATCATCTTGCATCTTTGGCCAAAACACATGTCGTTGTAGATTGAGAAGCGTCTTCTAAATCCCAAAATGTCCTTGCACATGCGAGGTATGTGCTTCTCTAATCTACTGCAGCCTGTCACCATCCTTCGGAATACATAGTGATGTCCCACGGTACAACAAACCATCCTCTCCAAGCTCATACTCCCCTTTTCGACCAGCCTTCGCCTGCTCAAACACACTACCAAAGTCTTTACTGGATGTGTACATCTGTACATACTCCAAAGGAACCAAGGGCTGAATACGCGTCGCCACCAACAAAGCCCTTACCGGCGGACGAGATAACATATCGGCCAACTTGTTCGTTGCCCCCTTCTTGTACATAATGATGATGTTGAAAGCCATCAAATAGAACATCCACTTCATGTGTCATGCCTGCTGTAGCTTTGTCTGGGCATGTAAGAACTCCAATGGTTTGTGGTCTGAATGCACAACTACCTCCTTACCCAATAAGTACACCCTCCAATGCTTAATCGTCTGCTAAAGTACATAGAACTCCTTATCATAGGTTGGATAGTTCTGAATAGCACCCATAAACATCTCAAAATAGTATTCCACCGGCTTCTCATCCTGTATCAACACCACGTCCATAGCATAACTAGACGGGTCGGTCTTTACCTCAAAGGTCCGCTGTAGATTCGGCAACTCCAACACCAGTGCCTCCGAGATCTTCCTCTTTAGCAACTGAAAAGCCTCCTCATGCGTCTTTCCCCACTTGAACTGAATCTTAGCCTTCGTAAGGCCATGCAATGGTATCGTATAAGTCAAAAAATATCAAATAAACTTGTGCAAATACTAGCAAGCCCCCATGAAGTTTCTCACCTTCGTCATTGTCCTAGGTGTCGGCCACTTCGTGATCACTGCCACCTTGCCTGGATCTATCCTCTGCTGGCCTTTCCCCATGATGAACCCAAGATACACCAACTCGTTTTTCCTGAATTCACACTTTTTCCCATTAAGCTTCAGCTGTCCATTCTGCAGCACTTCAAACACCTTCTCGATATGAACAAGATGCTCCTCCCAGGTCCTGCTGTACACCAAGATATCATCGAGGTAAACTATCACAAAATCCTCTATAAAGGGTCGCAATAAATTGTTCATAAGTCTCATAAAGGTAGCCGGAGTGTTGCACAATCCAAACGACATTACTAACCACTCGAACAGGCCCTGCTTGGTCTTGAACGCAGTCTTCCAAGTATCATCCTCCCGAATCCTCACCTGATGGTAACCAGACTTCAAATCCAGCTTCGTGAAAAACCTCGCTCCCTCCAACTGGTCCATAAGATCATCAATCCGAGGTAATGGGTATCGGTTCTTGATGGTTATCTTGTTGAGCCCTAGGTAATCCACGCACATACGCCAGCATCCATCCTTTTTGGGCACCAACACCACTGGTGACCGCAAGGGGAACAACTCGGCACAATCATTCATGTCTCCAAAAGCCCCTGAACCTGCCTCTTAATCTCCTCAGACTCCTCTACAAATTTGCGGTATAGACCTATATTCGGTAAAGAACCCTCACCGGTTAACATAATCTCATGCTCCACACCCCATCGTAGTGGTAGTCCCGTGATCTCTAAAAACAAGTCCATGTACTTAGCCTTCAACCTGTCAAGATCTCCCTCCTGAAATTTGCTCAAGGTAGTCAAGCACACCCTACTCAGCTGCTCCTCATAAGGCCTAATGACTAACAGTACAAACCTCTTGTTCTCATTCATTAGCCTCTTCGCCTAAGTCACTGCCACCAAACTCGTCTCCTATGGAAGAGATGTTGAATGAAAGATGAATTGCTCGCCATCTTTGGTTAACGTATACTTCTGGGCTCGCCTATCGTAGACCGCAAACCTATCCCATAAATAAGGATTGTCTAGTATTACTTGGCAAACATCCAACGGAACGATGTTGCATGTGACCTCGTCAATATACGACTCATGGAGTGCAAATCTGAAGGTACATTGGTTGACCATACTCAATCCCTTCTCCTTCTGAATCCACCCTAAAGGATAGGGTTTCAGATGTTTAAACGTCTTCAATCCCAGTTTCTGAACCAATGCCTCAAATATCAAATTCTTCTGGCTCCCTAGATCTACTATAGCATCAACTAAAATGGTCTTGATCTGCAATTTCAAAACAAAGAGCTGCTCCCTCAGGTCTTCGTCCTCCGTCGTGTTCTGCTTTCCCGCCATAAGATTAAGACTGCTATTGGGTGTTGTCATCCCTGGAACTTTCTTCGGACCCTGAGCTACTACATATGCCTTCTTCTCCTTCTTTTTCTTCAATCCTTTTGGCTTCAGATGATGATACTTCTCCCAGCAATGATCAGCTACGTGTCATGTCTGTTTGTAGTGATTGCATGTAAATCCTGCCTTCCTCAAATAACCCTTCTTCTTCTCTTCCTTAGGCTGAGAGCCACTAGACTTGCCTCCCGTTTGTTTGGAGTCTCCCTTCATTTCGTTACCCTTTTTTGCCTGCCCTCAATGACAATGGCATTCACACTCGCTTCTGCTATGGACTCGACCGTGAACAACTTTATCTCCTTTCGGATATATTCATTCAGACCCGTCATATACTTCATAAAGATGGAATATTCCTCTGTCGTGATGTTGAGAACCATCGCCTGCTTTTGGGACTCTGTCGTATATTCTTGAACGGTCTGGTTGAACCTTTGGCGCAATCCGTACTACTTATACACACGCTCCTCAAGGAACCCTACTGGATAGAACTGCTTCCTTAGTAGCTCCTTGAACTTGTTCCACGACACCACCTTCTTCTCCTGTTTATAGTAGGATTTCCACCAGGTTAAAGTATGCCCCGAAAGCTTCAGAGTCGTTAACACAATCTTCTCCTTGGACGAATATCTGTAGAGAGTGAAATACATCTCCATACGCTCGATCCAATCATCGAGCTTTTCCACATTGACACTCCCATCATAAACAAGAATTTCCACCTTGAAGTCAATTTTCAGATTCTGGTAATAATTCTTACCCCCTTGATGTATAGCAGTCTTGACAATCTCGACGTCCCCATCAGAATCAGATATATTGCCTTCTCCATCGGACTCTTCGAGTTTCTTCTTACCCTTCTAAGAAGATTCCTCCTTTTTGTCACTCCCATTGATGAGACCTACGAGTTGAGTGAGTGTCGCCCTGATCTCTCGATCTGCTTCTCCATTCGATCAAGTCTTGTTGAATTGTCTCCTTCAGTCATCTTCTTCTTCCTTAATTTCTAGACTCCTTCCAATGAAATAAGGATCTCGCCTAGCTTCTTGTATTATGATCGAGTCAAAACCATACACAGGATGCCCCCTTCACATGATCTGATCACTCTGATACTAACTTGATACGAGTCACCGTGCGAGCATCTTTGATCGCAGAATTATCAAAGGTGGGTTGAGAAGAAAATAATAAGAACACAAGAACAATTCAGTAGTGGCGAAGAAAAATACATTCTCTAGATTATGAGAATAAAATAGCTTATAATCTCTCACAATCTCACTAGAATTGAAGAACAATCTCTCTCAATTCTCAAATATAATCTCTCTCTCTTGATTGCTTTCTCCTTGTTTTAAAACCCTAAAACAATCCCTTATATAGGTGTAACAATGTGGATGGTAAAGTGATAAATAACCAAGCCAAAACCCCACAGAAATTCGTGCAAATAGAACCCCAAACAAACCAGGAAACCGTCGATGAGTCGACTCATGTGCATATATGAGTCGACTCATGATACATGGGTCGACTCATGTAGTGATGAGTCAACTGGTCAGAAACTTTTTGACAAAACGGCTGAGTTTCGTGAGTCGGCTCATGATAGGTATGAGTCGACTCAACCTGATGAGTCGACTCAATCTGATGAGTCGACTCATGTATATGTATGAGTAGACTCACGGGCTAAAAACTGGATGCTTCGATTCGCCGTCTCATTCTACGCTTCAATATGTGTTCTACTGTATTGTTTTACACCTCTATTCTCAAGTTACCATGAGAATCATCTATCCTCAAGCTCCCATGAGCATCGTTAAGCTCCAAAGAGAAGATACGCTCGTATCACTCCTCCAAATGAAACACAATGAACTTGTAATTTTGTCTCCTAAAATAATGATGGATGATGAGTGTGTTGTGCGCAGCGGAAATTTCGACAGCACTTCGGCAGCACAACAAGAGAGTAGATCTCAACTAAATCCTTGTTTTACAAAGGAAACAAGAACCGAAAGCAAAATAACTTAACAAAGTGAGATATCAGCTCTTCCTCTCATCAGTTCTAGGACTGACTTGTCGAGGGAACCTACAAGCTATACAAATCACGACAAGAACACAAATTTTACGTGATTCGGCAAATTGCCTACGTCCAAGGGGCAAGGAGGGAGAGATCTACTATTAGAGGGAGAGATACAACTAGGGTTGATAATCACTCAATCTAAACCCTCAAATAATCTCTCAAATCACTCACACAAATGACAACAACCAAATACCCAAAGAACAGTCGCCAAAACCCAAAGGACAATAGCCTAACTTTCTTCTGTGTTTGCCCTTTGCAGCAATGAAACCCTCTTTTACCCAAAAGTCGGCTCCTTGCACTGCTCCTAGTACATTCGCCTGCCTATTTCTCCCTTCTACCTCAACTTCGCACACCGAACAAAAACTTAAGAGCTAAAGCTATATATATAGCTTTAATCGGTCAATCGGGTGGGCCTTCTCTTTGTCCGCTGGACCAACCAATGAAAAAACCACTTCTATCTCTTCACACGGAAGAGCTTCTCATCTCTTCACGTGAAGGTGGACCCCACACAGTTTCCTCTTGTCCGCTGGATCAACCTCGGGTCCCCCCGTGTTGCGTGCTCGTGATCTCTTCACAATTCTCCACATCGGCAAAGTTTTTCCAAAACTGAGCCGACACCAACCAAACCAAATGTCTCACTTGTTGCATCCAGTATGAAGTGAAATAATTCACGACAACGGACTCAATCCACAACAAGTCAAAAACCCAAATGAGAATGCGAACATTCTCCAAATGTCGGTATCAACTCACCAATTCGACTGCATCATAAAGACTGCCTACGTATCCTCTTACCCAAGGAATCAAGCATTTACGTAGTTCACCCAAATGGCCTCTAAAGGCCTCAATCCACTAGAAGATTTCACAACCCTTCTTTAATATCATCAACTCTACGGCTGATAGCACCTCCAATGGCCCCAAACTAAAACAATCTAAACACCTCCATCTGAGATGAACCAATGGCCATATCCAGACTCCATCTATCAGCTACACTCGAATCTATCAACCTATCATCTGCATCCAAATCAATACGGTTCCCAATCTGTGTCACATCAGCTGGAATCTCAAATGATGCAGTATGATTTGGAGCCTCCACCTAACATGGAGTAGCATCACTCTCCACTCGCTGTAATGTCCCAAAGATCTGATCACCACTCTCTACCTGCCAAGAGTCAAACGTGATATACCTGATCAGAATAAAGTCAGAAGCCAATACCTGATAATCAAACACGCCTCTGACTCCCAAATATGCTATCGGATCAAATCTCACATCCATGATGTGACCAAGTACTGGGTAGCCAAACATTCTACACAACTTAAAATCTAAAACAACTCTACCATATCCAAAATCTCTACAAGCAATAGTTGGCAACCTATGCATAAGATGACCCAAACATGTCGTAGCCCGCACACCAATACCAATGCTCAACATCAAACGCCTATCCTCCTCCAGAAAGGAACAGCTCCCCAAATCCGCCATCTTATCACGTCGCCTCAAAGTTTCCACACCAATAAAGTGTCTCCAATTATCTTGAGCTCGGCACAAACGTAAGAAAGAACCCCTACCATAACCAAAACGTCGGGTTATCTTTTTACCAACACACTTCCTCCATCTGTTACGGACTTCTAGGACTTCACACCAACGGGACTTGGTTGCAACCCATCAATACCTAGAACAATCCCCAACTGCGGAAACCACATACTTATTACCTCCTAATAATGCTCCCTTGGAAGGCCCCCGAATGCCTGAATGAACACCCCTCAGAAGACCCCTCGAATGATGGATAGAAGTGCCAAACTCCACCCCGGTCTTCTTGCTCATACCAATGGGTTCACAGGACTTCAAACTACAGGTCAAAGCACTCATCAATAACCTATGCATGGCATTACCAATCAAATAACCCAACATCAAACAACGCCACAGTCTAGCCGAATCTGATGAAGTCGTCATCTCCCTATCAATCGCCGTGCTTCCAAGCAAATAATATAAATTACTCCTTCTGACACCCTTCATCACAATCATGGACCCCTAATGTGACCTTCAAACATGCATCCACCAAGGTCACCCTATAGCCTGCTGCCTCCAAAGCTCCAAGTAAAATGATATTCATCTTCAATTGTGGAACGAACCTCACTTCATCCAACTCCCGAATCACCCTGTCACTTATCTTAATCCGAACGGTACCAATACCATCAATAGAGTATGCATGTCTATTACCCATGAGCATAACATCCTCTCTTTCCAACTTCTGAAATATGGAGAACCAATCCCTCCTAGGACAAACGTGATAAGAAGCACCCGAATCCAACATCCACTCTATAGAGTTGGTAACACAAACTGACGGTGGTGCAGACAACGAATAGCCTAAAGAATCTGAATCTGAATTGTTGTCACTAGTCTTGATAACATTTACCTCTAAAGCTTGTACAGGTTTCCCCTTATTCTTCTCGGCTCGATCTAACTTTGGGTATTCAGCTTTCTAATGTCCATCCTCTTTACAAAAAGCACACTGATTCCTACGAATCCCACGATGTGCACCTCTAGACTGTGACCTCCTACTTCGGTTTGAACCACGGCCTTGAACTACTAATGCATTGTAGGCGTCTAAAAATGCCTATAGGTATGAATATACCTATCTAAGTCAAAGAAGATCATCCAAAGTCAAAAGAAGCAAAGGAACATGTGAAATAACATAGAAGAACAATATGAACACCCGCGATAGGGAACACTGACGTGCATAGGCGCGGAAATGGAAGGTGTTGTGCTCACAAACAGAGTAATGTGCCTATGGAAAATTGTAGATCTCTTCGTCATCTTTCCAACGCATCTTGGATCATCTCATTCCGATATCGGACGAGGAAGTTAGAGCCAAAATACCCGAGACAACGCGAACAGTCTCGGAGGTGCGCGACAGACTTCACTGTCTCGGCCATAGAGTTGGTTACAACACGTTTTTTGACGGTTTTTTGACTTCATAACTACTTGAGATCAACCATAAACGTGGGGAGATGGTTACAAACTGAAAGGAGACCCACTAACATCATAAAATGATGGTATTTAGGTAGTGGGACGATGTTTACAAAAGGGGGGCTGATTAGAGAGCATCCAATGGGGCTGATTAGAGAGCTTTTGATCGAGCATTTGATAGAGCAATCCAGAGCATTTTAGAGCAGAAGAGGCTTGAGCTTTTGGTGATTTTGAGGAAGAGAGAGAGAATTTTCACCCTTTGACAAGCATCATTTGGTGATTCCTAGAGATCTAAGCTCAGACTTGATCTTTGGAAGAGTGAATATCTTACATCGATAAGATACTCGCTTTCAAATCCCTACTTCGGTAAACGAAGAAAGGATCCTTAAACACCCTCACGATCTGTGAATCGGTGGTCCACGAGCCAAAGCACTCATGGCACAGGCAAAGATCCCACGCAAGCAGCGATCCAAACAACGATCCTGCGTTTGTTTCTAAAAAGTTGTAATTTTCCTTGTTGTGTAAAACAAGTCTTATAAAAAGGCTATTTCTTTTGAATTTGTTGTAATCGACTGAAGATATAATGAATTCTACAGCAAACCAACTTTTGACGAAAACAAATTGGCGACCACAGTGGGAGCCAACGGTCTCGCTGCCGAGACCGTCGTGTCGCAGCCGATCAAGATTCCAGTTGAATCCACGGTCGAATATGAGTTTGACCAAACCAAGTTTGAAGAATATCTCTCATCATCCTCTTCAAGATCTTCATTATCTCGCAAGTACAAGAGGATCTCATCATTGAAGAAGGCTTATACGCCAAAGAAGGCTAAAAGTAAAGACTCTCGCCTAATTATTGTTGAGGCCTTGCCTCGCAATATTATCCCGGCGACCCCCAAAGCCGGAAGCTCTGCTCATAATCATTCCACCCTAATTAAGGAGTCGTTCGATCGAAGTTCGCCAACTCTGACGAAGAGGGCTCGTCAGAGGCGACGCCAACACCGCGCTCGTCAATTGGCTAAGGCCTTGGAACAAACCGATGGAGTTTGTTACTATGCGGACTTAGAATCGAGGAAACATCAAGTGGTTCAGTCGCCTCAACGGCAAACCACTCACATCTCAGCAAAACTTACGTCGGAGGAATGGACTCTTGTCAAAAGGGCCCGTTCGACCCTCAAAGAATGCATACAAAAGCGTATGGCAAACACCGCTCGTGCCCGTGCTCTTTTACAACAAAGACGAGAAGGAAAGAAGAAAACGGTGGCCAAAGAACCACCAAAATTCTACAAAGTTTGGATTCCGAAGTCTGGAGTTGTGCAAAATCAGCATTTGGAGCCCGTTAAGACTCCGCACCCGTAAGGGAGTGGTTCTAAACGTGTGACTCCTGACATAACCTTGGATCGCTCAAAGGTAACAATAATTTGTCCTGAGAATGCCAACAGGGTTTTACACCCTCAGAAGAAGATGTGTTCACCAAATGACATCGTCATACCTAGGAAGTCATGCCAACAGACTATATAATTTTTTGGCAATCATATCGATGAATCGTATTATCAAGTTGGGGGTGTGAATAAATTTCGAAAGAGAGTTATTCGAGAAATAAACTCTCATTGTTCCTGTGCACGACTCATTAGAGCAGTATTGTCAGAATATAACCACACAAAACGAGAAGCCATCCCACGAAGAGCATCGGTATTCCACAGTCTTTTCACCAAAATGTCGAAGCCTAAGCCGAGACATTTTCACAAGAGAAGATCAGCTGTCCAAGATGACGAATTCCCTGAAGTCACCATCAACATGGTTGATAAAAGAAAGTCTAAGCGGCATTCAAGTGACTCAAATCCCGACTTTTCCCCGAGAGGAAAAGTCAATCCAAGAATTGCTCAAATGATGTCTCGACTCTAATTAGGAGCCATCAGACGCAGGGATTACAAGAGAATGCATGAAGGAATATCCTCAGAGGATGAACATTCAGACACTTGTTCAGCCATTGCTTTTGATGATACAATGTCTAGCACATGGCAAACCAGAGAAGTGCTCACAATCACCCCTGATCAGTTTGCTCAAATGCTTCAAGAAGCTCTAGCCAAACAACGTAAAGAAATTAGAGCTGAGATGAAGACAGAGATAGAGTTGGCTATCCAACAAATGAAGGAATTGCTAGCTCAACGGCCTCAACCTCCAGAGTCCAGTCAGCGAGCTGAATCCAGCCGCCACACTCAGAATGTGGCATATGATAGTGATCCAGAAGTGGATGAAATCATTATGGATGATACACCTCCCAATAACAATAATGCTGGGGGTGGTTTAACAGATCATCCCAATAACGATATTAGGGGTGGTTCAATGGCACCTCTTACAGGGGGTGGTCTAACTCATTCTCCTCAACGTCACGCGAATGAAGACATAAACGATGACGAGAAAATGAAAGAGCTTGAAAAAAAAGTCAATGCTTTGATGACGGCTCAAGAAGTGAAAAAGACGGGTGTTCCATATCCCTATCCAAGAGAATGGGATTCAATACCGTACCCGGTAAAATTCAATCTGATTAACTTTACACCGTTTGACGGGAAAAGCTCGCCTACTCAGCACTTGATTTATTTCAAGTCTCATTTGGGCATGATTTCTAGAAACAAGGCTTTAATGGTCCGGTCATTCGTTGGCACCCTTCGTGGGCCCGCCTTCGATTGGTACCGACGTCTCAAGCCAGGAAGCATCAATTGTTGGGATGACATGGAAAGTTTGTTCCTCAACAATTTCTTCGATGATGACACCGAAGTGTCAATCGGAACCCTTTTGGATGAGAAGCAAAAAGACGGAGAGTCAGTTGATAATTTTGTCAAGTGCTTCCGTAACAAGACAATGAATTATAGAGATCCTGTTACAGAGGAGTTCATCCTGCAAACATGCCACAATAATCTCTCCATCGATGTCCTGGAAGCCCTGGGGGTCGTACCATCCAAAACTTGGAAAGATTTAAAAATGCGCGGTGAACAAGCTGAACACTTTCTTAAAAGAAAGAAAGCTGAGAGAAGCCGACCGACGACATCTGCAATCGCTGGGAACGCAACTCTCGATCCAAAGTTTCAAAAGGAGTAATCTTTCGAAAATGATGAAGCTCCAGCCATATTGAAATACCTCCTCGCCAATGATAAAATCGAGCTACCACCTATTAAAGATCAGGAGGGAGCTAAGAGAATTACGGATCCAAACTATTGTGCGTACCACAGAAGGGTTCTTCATCCCACCAAGATTTATTTCGGACTCAAAAACAAAATCCAAGCCTTAATTGACTCCGGCGTCATAACGGCGAAACAAGCCAAGTAAAGACGACTCTAACTCCACTGGGTGCACGAGTATAAACTGTTTCCCCTCACTCCGAAGAGTATACGAGTATAAACTGCTTCTCAACACTCCAAAGAGTATACGAGTATAAACTGCTCCTCGATACTCCAATAGGTATATGAGACTAAACTGTTTCCCACTCTTGACAAGAAGTTCCTGGAGAATTTTTACATGTAATATTCTTAAGGATAACCCGGTCATGTAACTCAGTATGATGTTAGACCCAGTTTCGCGAAAGAAGCTGGGGGTGGATGGTTCATGTAATGGGAAGTTCTCGGAAGAATGCTATATGTAATTTTCTTAGGGATAACCCGATCATTATAAACAAAGTGATAAACACTATATCCCCATGGTGATTTCCGAATACTATTTTGCTGAGATGAGATTCGATCACTTCTTTAGATCAATCTTCCCTCACAAAACTCATATTTGGTCAAACCTTTAAACAGTTAGGACCAAAGCCAAAATCACTCTCAATTCCTCCCATGAACGAGAGGTCCACAAATTGAACGATCAAACCTTTAAACAATTAGGATCGTTTCAAGTCCCCATTTGGTCAAACCTTTAAACAGTTAGGACCAAAACCAAAATCCCCTCTCGATTCCTTCACTGAACGAGAGGTCCACAAATTGAACGATCAAACCTTCCTACAATTAGGGTCGTCTCAAAACTTCCATCTGGTCAAACCTTTAAACAGTTAGGACCAAAACCAAAATCCCCTCTCGATTCCTCCCATGAACGAGAGGTCCACAAATTGAACGATCAAACCTTTAAACGGTTAGGATCGTCTCAAGTCCTCATTTGGTCAAACCTTTAAATAGTTAGGACCAAAACCAAAATCCCCTCTCGATTCCTTCACTGAACGAGAGGTCCACAAATTGAACGATCAAACCTTTCTACATTAGGGTCGTCTCAAAACTTCCATCTGGTCAAACCTTTAAAAAGTTAGGACCAAAACAAAAATCCCCTCTCGATTCCTCCCATGAACGAGAGGTCCACAAATTGAACGATCAAACCTTTAAACAGTTTGGATCGTCTCAAGTCCCCATTTGGTCAAACCTTTAAACAGTTAGGACCAAAACTAAAATTCCCTCTCGATTCCTTCACTGAACGAGAGGTCCACAAATTGAACGATCAAACCTTCCTACAGTTAGGGTCGTCTCAAAACTTCCATCTGGTCAAACCTTTAAATAGTTAGGATCAAAACCAAAATCCCCTCTCGATTCCTCCCATGAATGAGAGGTCCACAAATTGAACGATCAAACCTTTAAACAGTTAGGATCGTCTCAAGTCCCCATTTGGTCAAACCTTTAAATAGTTAGGACCAAAACCAAAATCCCCTCTCGATTCCTTCACAGAATGAGAGGTCCACAAATTGAACGATCAAACCTTCCTACAGTTAGGGTCGTCTCAAAACTTCTATTTGGTCAAACCTTTAAACAGTTAGGACCAAAGCCAAAATCCCCTCTCGATTCCTTTCATGAACGAGAGGTCCACAAATTGAACGATCAAACATTTAAACATTTAGGATCGTCTCAAGTCCTCATTTGGTCAAACCTTTAAACAGTTAGGACCAAAACTAAAATCCCCTCTCGATTCCTTCACTGAATGAGAGGTCCACAAATTGAACGATCAAACCTTCCTACAGTTAGGGTCGTCTCAAAACTTCTATTTGGTCAAACCTTTAAACAATTAGGACCAAAGCCAAAATCCCCTCTCGATTCCTTTCATGAACGAGAGGTCCACAAATTGAACGATCAAACCTTTAAACAGTTAGGATCGTCTCAAATTCTCATTTGGTCAAACCTTTAAACAGTTAGGACCAAAGCCAAAATCCCCTCTCGATTCCTTTCATGAACGAGAGGTCCATAAATTGAACGATCAAACATTTAAACAGTTAGGATCGTCTCAAGTTCTCATTTGGTCAAACCTTTAAACAGTTAGGACCAAAGTCAAAATCCCCTCTCGATTCCTTTCATGAACGAGAGGTCCACAAATTGAACGATCAAACCTTTAAACAGTTAGGATCGTCTCAAATTCTCATTTGGTCAAACCTTTAAACAATTAGGACCAAAGCCAAAATCCCCTCTCGATTCCTTTCATGAACGAGAGGTCCATAAATTGAACGATCAAACCTTTAAACAGTTAGGATCGTCTCAAGTTCTCATTTGGTCAAACCTTTAAACAGTTAGGACCAAAGCCAAAATCCCCTCTCGATTCCTTTCATGAACGAGAGGTCAACAAATTGAACGATCAAACCTTTAAACAGTTAGGACCAAAGCCAAAATTCTCTCTCGATTCCTCCAAGGAACGAGAAGTCCACAAATCGAGCGGTCAAACCTTCCTACAGTTAGGATCGTCTCAAAACTCCCACTTGGTCAAACTTTTCTATAATTAAGGCCAAAACCAAAATTCTCTCTCGATTCCTCCAAGGAACGAGAAGTCCACAAATCGAGCGATCAAATCTTCCTACAGTTAGGATCGTCTCAAAACTCTCACTTGGTCAAACCTTACTACAGTTAGGACCACAACCAAAATCTCCTTTCGATTCATTTTGTGAACGAAAGATCAATTTTTGAATTGAATAATCAAACCTTATGACAGTTAGGATTATTCAAACCAGTCCAGATTCTCCAAGTGGAGACCCCACTTTGAGTTTCTTTTGCAATAGGAGATAGAATATAAAATTCTTCCTCTCTGATTTTGGGTTTATCTCTACCAACAAACAAGAGACCAGGAGATAGAATATAAAATTCTTCATCTCCAGTATCGGGTTCATCTTTTTACCAAAAAGACGTAACCCATCAACATTTTCAAATCCATATTTTATACGTGGGGGACGTTATCTCAATCCCTTATTAGAGAAAAATTTACGTCTATCACACGTCGTCGGGTGGTACGTTCCCGTACTAACGACAAAGCCTATGTATTCAACATCATAGCACCAAGTCTAAGAGAGTTTATTCTTTTAGCACAACGTTACATACAGAACGGACTTAAACAATTTGCATGCTATCCCGATTCAAACGGTAGTCGGTAAAGGCTCATCAAACCCGTTGATGGCTGAGGGTTTGCCAAAAATCCTATAAATATGATAATCACTGACGCACCAGCTTCATTAGTTGGTCTCGTGACTTGAGTATACGACAAACTCAGGATAAAGTTCATACCTGCAGATGAACCGACCTGAACAATTGGTCCTGCAGCTTCGACACTCAGGACCGCTATGCTCCAACAACTTAAGAGCTTAAACTGTGTAGACTCCAATAAATACACGAGGATAAACTGTGTTAACGCCTGTCAACGCGTCAATGATTTTTGCCAAAATAAGGCTAAAAAAAGTCCAATGGATGATCTCAGGGGATTCAATTGCGATCCAGATATGAATTCCTAATGAAGACAATCAGTTCAACATCAGTTCAACGACAAGAACTAATTCACAAATCAAAACATCAGTATCTGAATCTGAATTGTTGTCACTAGTCTTGATAACATTTACCTCTAAAGCTTGTACAGGTTTCCCCTTATTCTTCTCGGCTCGATCTAACTTTGGGTATTCAGCTTTCTAATGTCCATCCTCTTTACAAAAAGCACACTGATTCCTACGAATCCCACGATGTGCACCTCTAGACTGTGACCTCCTACTTCGGTTTGAACCACGGCCTTGAACTACTAATGCATTGTAGGCGTCTAAAAATGCCTATAGGTATGAATATACCTATCTAAGTCAAAGAAGATCATCCAAAGTCAAAAGAAGCAAAGGAACATGTGAAATAACATAGAAGAACAATATGAACACCCGCGATAGGGAACACTGACGCGCATAGGCACGGAAATGGAAGGTGTAGTGCTCACAAATAGAGTAATGTGCCTATGGAAAGTTGTATATCTCTTCGTCAGATTTCCAACGCATCTTGGATCATCTCATTCCGATATCGGACGAGGAAGTTAGAGCCAAAATACCCGAGATAGCGCGAACAGTCTCGGAGGTGCGCGACAGACTTCACTGTCTCGGCCATAAAGTTGGTTACAACACGTTTTTTGACGGTTTTTTTGACTTCATAACTACTTGAGATCAACCATAAACGTGGGGAGATGGTTACAAACTGAAAGAAGACCCACTAACATTATAAAATGATGGTATTTAGGTAGTGGGACGATGTTTACAAAAGGGGGGCTGATTAGAGAGCATCCAAGGGGGCTGATTAGAGAGCTTTTGATCGAGCATTTGATAGAGCAATCCAGAGCATTTTGGAGCAGAAGAGGCTTGAGCTTTTGGTGATTTTGAGGAAGAGAGAGAGAGAGAGAATTTTCACCCTTTGACAAACATCATTTGGTGATTCCTAGAGATCTAAGCTCAAACTTGATCTTTGGAAGAGTGAATATCTTACATCGATAAGATACTCGCTTTCAAATCCCTACTTCGATAAACGAAGAAAGGATCCTTAAACACCCTCACGATCTGTGAATCTGTGGTCCACGAGCCAAAGCACTCACGACACAGGCAAAGATCCTACGCAAGCAGCGATCCAAACAACGATCCTGCGTTTGTTTCTAAAAAGTTATAATTTTTCTTTTGTTGTGTAAAAGAAGTCTTATAAAAAGACTATTTCTTTTGAATTTGTTGTAATCGACTGAAGATATAATGAATTCCACAGCAAAACCAACTTTTGACGAAAACATACATCTCCCGATGTCTTCTCGGAGGACTCATCAACACTCTTCCTCAATTCATAATTCACCAACGCTGAGGTCACCTCCTTATAGATAACAGTAGTTCTTCCATTATCATAGTGAGAACAAATATATCATAATCATCCTCGGGTTACGAACACAAAAGTAGAATTTCCTTTTCTTCATCCTCAACCATAATATCCACATTGGTCATGTCTGAAAGTAGCTTTGTGAAGTTGTTAACATGCTCCCTAATGGAAACTCCCATCTTCATCTTGAACTGGTAAAACCTCTTCTTCAAATGAAGCCGATTCTTAATACTCTTAGTAAGATACTTTTCATTGAGTGTTTCCCACATCTTCTTCGCCGACGTCTCGTTCATCACATTATAAATAAGATCCGTCATCAAGCATGACCGAATAACTCCACACTCCCTACTATTCATCTTCTTCCAAACCTTTTCTTCCATATCAGTAGGTTTCTCTTGCAACTCAAGAGTCTCCTCCAAGTTTTAAGCGTCCAACGCATCCATCACCTGGCAACTCCACAAACCAAAATTGATCTTGTCGTCGAACTTCGGAACATCGATCTTCATGTTATTGATGCTCAAACTATGTATCGTCTTCGTAAGAGACGATCCCCAGAATGAACCAGTTCCAGAATAGCCTTGCTTCTAGAACTCGATGTGTTGAACTTCAGTCGATGTTGCTTTCTTGTAACACAATGCTCCCAGAATGGAAGAACTACCGAATTAAGTCCAGGAAGCAGTTTCTGGTCGGAGAGAACCTTCAAGCCTCGTTCTGACATGTGGCCTAGCTTGCGATGCCACATCATGGTTTGTTCTTCTTCGTAAGAGACGATCCCGATGTGCTTGTTTCACCCATGTTGTAGATCTAACTCTTCAAATAAGAATTGAACAGTGAATCCTTCAAACAAGTTCCCAAGTCCAACCCAGAGCTCTGATACCACTTGTTGTGCGCAGGAAAAATTTCGGTAGTACTGCACAACGGAAATTTCGGCAGCACTTCAGCAACACAACAAGAGAGTAGATCTCAACTAAAACCTTGTTTCACAAAGGAAACAAGAACCGAAAACAAAATAACTCAACAAAGTGAGATATCAGCTCTTCCTCTCATCAGTTCTAGGACTGACTTATCAAGGGAACCTATAAGCTAAACAAATCACGGCAAGAACACAAATTTTACATGGTTCGGTAAATTTCCTACGTCCACGGGGCAAGGAGGGGGAAATCTATTATTAGAGGGAGAGATACAACTAGGGTTTACAATCACTCAATCTAAACCCTCAAACAATCTCTCAAATCCCTCACACAAAGGACAACAACCAAATACCCAAAGAACAGCCGCCAAAACCCAAAGGACAACAACCAAACTTTCTTCTGCGTTTGCCCTCTGCAGCAACGAAACCCTCTTTTACCTAAAAATCGGCTCCTTGCACTGCTCCTAGTACAGCCGCCTGCATATTTCTCCCTTCTACCTCAACTTCGCACACCGAACAAAAACCTAAGAGCTGAAGCTATATATATAGCTTTAACCGGTCAATCGGGTGGGCCTTCTCTTTGTCCGCTGGACCAACCAATGAAAAAACCACTTCTAACTCTTCACACAGAAGAGCTTCTCATCTCTTCACGTGAAGGTGGACCCCACACAGTTTCCTCTCGTCCGCTGGATCAACCTCGGGGCCCCCCGTGCTGCGTGCTCGTGATCTCTTCACAGAGTGTTGCTAAACATATTGATGGAAGGGTTATCAACAATTTATGCTAATACAAATAATACAAAAAATTAATAAACATGACAAATCCTAAACGAGATGGGAATGAAAGAAAATCTAAGCTGAATTTCCCCCCAAAAAAAAAAATTCAATCATCTTACTTTGCTTTCGCTTGCTTACCAGTAGAGAGGCAGACGGTCAACACAAAAAAGTACTCTTTGTAGGGATGCCCCATGTTGGCATCCTTCTTCTCATCAATCTTGCAACCAGGACAGTTCTCAAAGTAAACTCCCCTCCTCAGCAATGGCTCCCTCTTCTCTTCGTCCATTGAGTTGAATTGCTTCGACCTCATCAGCCAATAGTTTGCTAACGCTAGCTTATAAGTTTGTTCGTTGAAAACAACAAAACATATAAGCGTTAGCAGTACTCTTATTTATTTATTTTGGACCGTTGCTAGTTTAGAAAGAGAGTTGAAGGAATACGAAGGGTTGCCCATCGAAATTGCGCTTTCCAACTGGTGCGCAAGTTTTCCATTGGATGCCTTTTAGTCCCACATCGCCTGGTCGGTAGTGTGAGAGACTTGAGAGGTAGTAACATACAAAAGGCCGATGGGCTCTTTCGTGAGGCCTACCTTCCTCGGCCTTTTGTCTAAAATCAAGCGTAGCGTCTCAAGTCGAGTCCTAATTTACATTTCAGGTTTTTACTGCTAGGAAGGGTTCGAAGGTCATCATCATGAGGCCGATTAATATGAAGAAAACCATTTGATCACCTGCAGCATCAATAAACACGGCCTCAGTTCTACAAATTGCGTTGTGTATGTAAAAAAAAAAATCCGAAACCCATATCCAACATGCATGCTATTTTAAAGATACTACGTGCATTCTACTTTCCTTGAATGCATTTTTTGGGGGTTAATTGCGGATAGACCCCCTATGTTGTCGCCCAATTGCGGATAGCCACCTTCTAGCTCTATCGCTGCAGACAGGACCCTGAGTGAAGTTTTTTTGACTCGTTCACCACAGAAAAAGGGAGAATCATTTTTTTGACAAATAGACGCCATGAGGGTAAAAAGAGACAATATTTTGACCAGAGTCTATCCTGAATTGGGTGATAGCTAGGGGTGTCCATCCGGACCGGCCAGATTTTTTTTTTAATTTTTTTATCTCTTTAAAATTTTAATAATACATAAAAAATTACACAAAATTTTAATAAAAACAATAATATTATTAATCACTTGAAATTACATAAATTACAGATACAAAAAACTTTAAAAATGACAGAGGATAAAAATAACTTCTTTATTAATAATCAGTAAATCATTTACAAGTATAAATTTATTTCGGAATTCGTCTCATCACAATAGATGAGTACATCCCAACTAGGTTGGTACCTACTCACCTAGGCATGTCCATCCGGACTGGCCTCCCTCTTCTCTTCGTCCATTGAGTTGAATTGCTTCGACCTCATCAGCCAATAGTTTGCTAACGCTAGCTTATAAGTTTGTTCGTTGAAAACAACAAAACATATAAGCGTTAGCAGTACTCTTATTTATTTATTTTGGACCGTTGCTAGTTTAGAAAGAGAGTTGAAGGAATACGAAGGGTTGCCCATCGAAATTGCGCTTTCCAACTGGTGCGCAAGTTTTCCATTGGATGCCTTTTAGTCCCACATCGCCTGGTCGGTAGTGTGAGAGACTTGAGAGGTAGTAACATACAAAAGGCCGATGGGCTCTTTCGTGAGGCCTACCTTCCTCGGCCTTTTGTCTAAAATCAAGCGTAGCGTCTCAAGTCGAGTCCTAATTTACATTTCAGGTTTTTACTGCTAGGAAGGGTTCGAAGGTCATCATCATGAGGCCGATTAATATGAAGAAAACCATTTGATCACCTGCAGCATCAATAAACACGGCCTCAGTTCTACAAATTGCGTTGTGTATGTAAAAAAAAAAATCCGAAACCCATATCCAACATGCATGCTATTTTAAAGATACTACGTGCATTCTACTTTCCTTGAATGCATTTTTTGGGGGTTAATTGCGGATAGACCCCCTATGTTGTCGCCCAATTGCGGATAGCCACCTTCTAGCTCTATCGCTGCAGACAGGACCCTGAGTGAAGTTTTTTTGACTCGTTCACCACAGAAAAAGGGAGAATCATTTTTTTGACAAATAGACGCCATGAGGGTAAAAAGAGACAATATTTTGACCAGAGTCTATCCTGAATTGGGTGATAGCTAGGGGTGTCCATCCGGACCGGCCAGATTTTTTTTTTAATTTTTTTATCTCTTTAAAATTTTAATAATACATAAAAAATTACACAAAATTTTAATAAAAACAATAATATTATTAATCACTTGAAATTACATAAATTACAGATACAAAAAACTTTAAAAATGACAGAGGATAAAAATAACTTCTTTATTAATAATCAGTAAATCATTTACAAGTATAAATTTATTTCGGAATTCGTCTCATCACAATAGATGAGTACATCCCAACTAGGTTGGTACCTACTCACCTAGGCATGTCCATCCGGACTGGCCTGTCCCAGCCCCGCTCGGAAAACCGGGTTCGGACCGGGCAAAACTGGAGCCCGAACCCGGGCCCGGTTGCCCCGGGCCGTGTCCGGGCCTGAGCGGGCCAGGCTCCGGGCTGGCCCAGTTTTTTTTATTTTTATTTTTCTTAAATCTCTTTAAAACTCCAATTTTACATAAAAAAATACAAAGAATTTTAATAAAAAACAATAATATTATTAATCACTTGAAATTACATAAATTACAAATACAAAAAATTATAAAAAGACAGATGATAAAAATAACTTCTTTATTAATAATCAGTAAATCATTTACAAGTATAAATTTATTTCAAAATTCGTCGCATCACAATAGATGAGTACATTTCAACTAGGTTGGCATCTACTCACCTATATCACTATTATTTACAACTGTTTCCAAAATAATTCATTACAAAATTTAAGTAAGAAATAAAAATTATAATTTGATGAATATTATTTAATCTTTATATTTATCTGCTAGTCCAAATTCTTCAAATTTATCTTCAATTCCAGCCATCCGATCAATGCATTGCGTTCTTTTCTCGTACATCCACCAATCTTGTAAACATATCATCGCTTGTACAGTATACGGATCTAACAATGTCCTGTGATCGTCGATCAAACGTCCTGCTGTGCTGAAGGTAGATTCCGAATCTACCGTCGAAACCTGCACGGTTAGTAAGTCACGAACCATGGTGAAAATATAGGATATGAACCTGATCCATATACTCTTCACTATTGAAAAATATCTAAATTATTATTTTGACATTTAACTAAATAAGCAGATAAATATTCATCTATTTTAGAAACCTCCAATGATGATCCAAGTGCAGATCGACCAGTTAGTTTAGCTACTATTGCATACCTATCAAAACTTACACTTTTATCTCAAATTGAGCTCGAAGAAGCCGAAGCTGTAGACTGTTGTGCAGCTACACCATGTTTAGCTGCATACTCATCATATAAGGTTTGGAAATAATTTCTAATAGCATTATGATGAGAAGTAGTAGTAATGGTGGATCCATCATCTAACTTTATAATTTGATTACCGTACAAGGATTGTAACAAACTTCGAAGGCTAATATCCTTCAATTGCGGATCAATAAGAACCCCCAAACCAAAAAATATGAGGAATAAGCCTAAAATACTTACTAAATTTGCTCTCTATTTGAAAAATTATAGCTCCAAAAGTATCATCCATACGATATTTATTAATTTTTTTTGAATATTTAAAATTTGTAAAGCAGCGAAAGTAATGGTTGGATAATAACAGCCAGATAATAACATTATAGCATCATAAAAAATTTGTAACATCTCTTTTAAATCACTTATAATTGTCCATTCCTCTTCAGTTATTCCACATGTGCTACCAGAGCTAGAACTAGAAAAATAATAAACAATAAAATCATTTATAATTTTTTATATTCTATTGCTACACTTAACATTGACATCTTTTGAAATTAGTCTAGGCTTTATATTTTTTCTTTTACAGAATTATTTCCATCTTCTAATTCTTTGTTTAGAAGCATTATGCATATAAGTTACTGACCTAACATTTTCTATCATGGGTTTAATTTCAGTAAATGCACTTTGAACAATTAAATTTAAAATATAACAGATGCATCTAATATGAAAAAGATCATCATAACATGAAAATAACAGAGTTGTTTTGATAAAATCAATAGCTTCATTATTATTACTTGCATTATCTAGTAAAAGAGAAAATATTCTTTCTAAAATTTCTAATTTCATAAGTTCTTCAATTATTAAATTTATAACATTAATATCAGTATGTGTCTCTTCAATTGCAATAAAGAAAACAACTCTCTTAAATATTTGCTAATTTTCATCAATCCAGTGTGTTGTGATGCATAAATAACCAGTTTGTGCTCTAGATGTACAAATATTAGAAGTTAAAGAAAATTTACAATTTAAACTTTGAAAATAAGAAATTATTTTTTTCTTGTTCCTCCTGATAATGTTTTAAAATATCATGTTGACAAGTTCGATGAGAAATTTTTTTAAATGCGGGATAAAAATCATCTGTAAATAAATCTTCAAATTCATCACCTTCTACTAATCTAAAAGGAAGATTCTTAAGAATGATAAACCTGATGACGCATTTCCTAGCATGGGTTGCGTCATAACTCTAACTTCTAAGACTACCAGAAATTGAGGATTGCGAGATTATAGATTGTCGGATATCACCTTGAGGCGTCTGGTCTCTGTTATGTTTATCTAAATGACGTTTGAGGTGGTTGGTGCCGCTCTTATGATGAGCTTGGAAAATCTTGTCGTACAACGCACATTTAGCCTTCTGGGTGAGGATCCTACCGTGTTCATCCTTGGTGACGTCTATCTTCTCGTAAAAATTACACACAACGGATCTTGGCCTTTTAGGAGCTCTTGGTGTAGAATCGTCGCCACCGGATCTGGGATTAACATCGGTAGGATTGATAGGAGTAGACCCGGTAGGAGGACTCATTTTAAAATCGTGAGATAAGTTTTGCTCTTCATAATTAGATTCGAAAGCCATTTGATTGAAGAATTAGAAAGTATAAGAGATTATTAGAGAGTATAAGAGAGTATACGAATGTATAAGAGAGTATAAGAGAGAAGTGAATGAGTTTTGGTGTGAGAAAAATAAATGAAAACCCCCCTCTATTTATAGAGACATCCCCCTAGGAAAATGACCAAAATACCTTCACCATATGAGCGTTTTTTGACCGTTTTTAGGGGCAAAATGTTCAAAACAGGCATTTTGGCCGTTATGGCCAGGTCCGACCAAAACAGTCTGTGACCGTTAAGACCGGGCCATGCCAGGTTGGCCCGGTCCGGCCCGGCCATAATGGTCACAAATGTGACCGTTGGGCAAAAACGGTCACATTTGTGACCGTTTATGCCGGGTCGGGCCGGGTTGGCCCAGCCCGGCCCGGTTTTTGCCCGCAACGGTCACCTTAGGTGACCATTGCGCCCAGGTCGGGAACCGGGCTGGGCTGTCCAACCCGGTTATTTTGCCCGGACGATTTTCTCGCTCGGGCCGAGCGCCAACGAGGCGGTCCTTACCCGGGCCCAGAACCTGGTCTGGCCCGGGTTTACGGGCCGGCCCCGGGCCGGCGGGTCATTTGGACAGTCCTATACTCACCTATATCACTATCATTTGCAATTATTTCCAAAATAATTCATTCTAAATTTTAAGATAAGAAATAAAAATTATAATTTGATGAATATTGTTTACTCTTTATATCTATCTGTTAGTCCCAACTCTTTAAATTTATCTTTAATATCAGCCATCTGATCGATGCCTTGCGTTCTCTTCTCGTACCTATACCAATATTGTAAGCACATCACTGCCTGTACAGTATACGGATCTAATGATGTTTTGTGGTCATCGATGAAACATCTTGATGTGCTGAAGGCGGATTCCGAAGCTACCATCGAAACCTCTGTGTTAGTAAGTCACGAACCATGTGTTGGGTGTAAAAATTGACTTCCCGTTTAAGGGGTTGTTTGTATTTATAAGAATAGCTTATTACAAACTACAATCAATGTTTACAACATAGGAGAAGGGAATGGCCCTCCTTGTTTAATGTGGGTTCGTTGGCAGCAGTATGACGCCTTTCTCGGTGCTCGCGTCGAGTTTGCTTCCCTTAGACGATCCGATCGAAGTTGCGGTCGGAGCCTCAGTGCGTAGTAGAGGCTCCGGAGCGATTGAGTTCGACTGTACCTGAGCTTGAAAAATATCAAAGTCGCGAGCTTGGAGAGAGTTACAATGCACGGGGTTTGCAGAGAGCTGATGAGCCTCACATTTGAGGGTTCAGATTGAATCTATTTCAACAATCCAAGCAAGGAGCTAGGAATGTTCTACCAAGCAAGTGAGCCACAAAACAAGTCTCTGATTGAAGAGCCTTGTTAATAGCAATGCCAAGTCCCAGCCAATCAACCACCAATCTCAGTCTCTGATTGAAGAGCCTTGAGTATGAAAATCTCCAGCCTCCTTCACGTTAGATGAAGATGACTTTAAATAGGCAATGGATGGCATTGGCCATCCATTGATTTGTGGGATATGACCACTAATGGGTGAGGGGCACCATGCCCTCTCCTAGCTGTGGGATGTGACCACTATAGGGGTGATGAGAGTCATGCCTCATCATCACCTAGGATGTAAAAAGTGGGTAGGCCCACTCCCACAAGCAAGCAGCCCGCTTACATTGCTTAGGCGAGGCTGGAAAAGCTACAGGCGAGCTCACGATCTGTCTGAATGCTCAGGCAAGCTTGCAAGCGAGCTTGGAGAACATGTGGGGTCAACTGGTGGGCCCCTCTAACATGTGAGCTCGCGTTCGTTGGCAAGCGGAGTTTGTGTGGACGAACTCCCTGCAGGCATGCTTGGCTCGTGCGGGCGAGCGAAGCATTCAGGTGAGGTTGAACTCGTACTGGCGAGTAGAATGTTTCGACGAGCTTGATTCATGCGGGCGAGTCAAGCTAACAGGCGATGCTTGAGCTCTGCGGGCAAGCTTAATAAACAGGCGGGATCGAGCTCTACGGGCGTGCTCAATAGTACAAGGAGAGGTTGAGTTCTGTGGGCGAGCTCGATAGGAAGACGAGGTTGAGCTCTACGGGTGAGCTCAACAGACAGGCAAGGTTGAGCTCTACAGGCGAGCTCAATAAGGGGGCGAAGTTGAGCTCTACGGGCGAGCTCAACAAACAGGCGAGGTTAAGCTCTACGGGCAAGCTCAACAAGCAGGCGGGGTTGAACTCTACGGGGGAGCTCAACAAACAGGAGAGGTTGAGCTTTACGGGCGAGCTCAACAAGCAGGCGGGGTTCAACGTTACGGGCGAGCTTAACAAACAAGAGAAGCTGACCTCTATGAGCAAGCTCATCAAGGAGGCGATTGGGCTCTGCGGGCGAGCTAAATAAACAGGAGATGTTTGGCTCCTACTGCGAGTAGAGCATGTTGGCGACTCGCTCGGGTTTGCAAGCGAGCTTTGCTGGGTTCGCTGAATGCAAGCGAGCCTAAGCTGTTGGCGGGCGGGGTCATCAGGCGAGCTTCTATTTCTTAGGTAATTTTCACTGCCTATAAGACCTCCTTCAAAGTTTTCAGACCTAAATCATGTCGAATGTGGTCTGGAACACTTTGAATGAAAATGCTCACTGTTCATTGGTCGGGGTGAATTTGAGCCCTCTTTGTTGAGTTGAGCCCTCAAGCGAGCTCGACAAAGTGTAGGCGAGCTCAAGCCTTCAAGCGAGCTCAAATCGTTGGCAGGCGAGCTCTAAATATGCGGGTGAGTTGAATCATTGCAGGCGAGATTGGTGCTGGTTGACTTGGATCACTGCATGCCAGATTCAAGTTCATGAGGGCCAGCCACGTGTCCGGGGGCGGACTCCTATGCTTGCCAGCTAAGGCGACGCCTCGTCTTCATGCACTCGCTCTGAATCGCAGATTTGATGGCGTCCTTGATCTTAACCGTCGATTCGACGAGAGATCATGCTTGAACCGCTAGATCCTGACTGTTCATGTGGAATTCTGAACGTCCCGCCTCACTTGCGACCGTTCGATTCTAGCTGTCAAATTGAACGGTCCGCAAGCGATCTAAACCGTTTCTTGGTGAATCTCAACCGTAGAGACTTCGCCTATATAATGCGCTCTTCTCCTTCATCGGGGGGTTATTGTTGTTAGACCCTAGAGGGGGGGTGATTAGGGTATTATGCTAATCTAATCCGATTAAATGCCAATTAAACCAACGATTGAGTACATACTTGGTCATCCTAGCCCACCATTTGTCGGGAAGAGAATGAACCCATCCATAATATCTAAATTTCGGAATGGAGAGTTCCCGGCCAACTCTAGCGAGCCTATTCTTTACGGTATTGGCCCTTATCATCAGTTCGTTCTGGGGAATTAATAAGTTATCCTAGTAAGTATGAAATACAACAAGATATATAAGCTAGGATAAGCAATATGAACAACAAAGAGATATATCCTATATGATAAAAATATATATACAAGGATATATAAACTAACACAAGATAATATATCCTACCAAAAAGATATACAATATGATATATGCAAGGATATGTAAACTAACACAAGGGTAAATAAAATAAACTAGATAGTGGATGAAATAAATGAGCAATGCACAAATGGAGATATAAGATAAATGCAAAAGCAAATACGTCAAAGACAAACTCAAACAAGCAGTATGATCACGGAGTTCGGACCTTCCGTCCTACGTCTCCGCTCCCCACTCCCGGGGAGAAATCCTATCACAACCGGGTTTTCTACGTTCACCCGAACAACGTTTACACCTCACACTCGGTTTTCTAGCTAACAATCAACACTATTACAATCACACTCTACACCCTCACGAGTGTTGGACCAAGCCGTGTCTCCCTCAAGTGCTTGGTTACAACCTCTCCTTAGGCTCGTCAACCGACGCCACTCCTCTTGGGACGACCCCCGACTCTCACCACACACTCCTTTCGGTGTACAAGTGTATTACAAAGTGAATCTCACAATAAGCACAATATAAACTCTCACCACACACTCCTTTCGGTGTACAAGTGTATTACAAAGTGAATCTCACAATAAGCACAATATAACAAATGATTGTTCTCTAATCGGTGTACAAGTGTATTACAAAGTGAATCTCACAATAAGCACAATATAACAAATGATTGTTCTCTAATATAGATGAGAACACAATGAAAGCTCACACTTAATTGTTACAATCTCTCACAACCCTAATATACTATGTATGCAAATATAATAAGCTCGAGTGGGTGTGTGTAACAATGAGATAAAATTAAATCTAACTCAAATAGCAAACTAGCAATAATAAGAATATGAAAATCAATAATAAAATTGCTAGAGAAAAGAGTTAGAAAACTTCTCAATAGATCAAGAGGTAGAAGGAGAATAGTTGGATGCCCAAACACCAATAGATGATCTCCTCAAGCTCTTGTGGAATTGATTTCTCAAACTCAAACTTCCAAATGCTTAAAAGCTTCTTAAACATACTTAAACCAAACTAAAACCCTTGTTAAAACTCTTTTAAACTTGGTTAAAAACTCTCTTGGATGATTGAAAATAGTTATGGCAAAGGGGTATATATAGGCTTGAAGAAACCAACCCCAAAAACCCCAAAAAACCATTAAAAACAAAAAACAGCAACTAGTACTGTGTAACGGTCGGCTTCTACAGTAACTTCGGTCGACCGATACGGTCGACCGAGAGCCATATGCAAAGCTGAGTAACGTCCAGAGAGTTTGGCGGTCGACCGTACCGGTCGACCCCGGGTACTGTAGCACTGCATATCAACTTTGTAAAATTAATTAAAAATAGTAAAACAGTTCCAAAAATATGAAATTTCGTGGGAAGGTTATAGACATGTAGAATAACATGTTAGAGAAAGAATTTCTGAAAAATCATTTCCCAATTGAGAGAAATAAATATTTGAACACAGATTTACAGTTTCTGAAAAACTGCTGACATACACGATTTTGTAAAATTAATTGGGCACAGTAAATCAACTCCAAAAATAGTAAAAACTGGAGGAAAGTTTCTAAACATATAGATAAACATGTCAGAGAAAGAATTTTTTGAATACCACTTCCCATTTATGAAAACACATCTGTTTTATAACATGCACGAATGAAAAACATGATTTTGTAAATTCCATTAAACATAACAAATCAATTCCAAACTTGATGAAAATTTACAAAATGTTTATAAACATGAAAACAAACATGTTACAAAAATAAATTTTTTATTTTCATTTTTCAATTGTGAAAACTCATTATTTTGTAAAAACATGCATGAATATGAATTTGTTAAGAATATGTTTTTGACAAAAAGAGTTTAAACGCATATTGAAACTTTACGAAATGTCTTCATAAACATTATAACACATGAATATAAAGTAAACATGGTCAATAAAACAATATCACAAAATTTTCTTAAAATAGCTCATTTTGTGAGAAAATCCAATATTGTGTGTGTGAGTGATATTGAGCTTAGAGTATTAAACACACATAATATAAACCCTAAACTAGATTACCCAAGCCGATCTTGATATTCAATAAGCTTGACTTGGTACACTTTGCGGATGAAGCTTGAACTTGATCTTTAACTTGAATTGTATGTTGCTTCACTCCATAATTCCGTCAACCTCCATTTGATATCATCGTTGAAGCGCTATTCCATCCATCCTCCAACTAGTTGTTTGTCTACAATGAATGGATAACACAAGCACTAGACAAACAACATTAGGTGTCAATTGTTTGTTAAACATCATCAAAACAAGAAGGCAACAACTGTGCTATCGAACTCTTTACTCAAGTTTTCAAAGAAACTCAGAGCTCTCGTCCTCATTCTTCCTCGAACTCAATATGGCCCCCAAGAAGATTGCTTCCAAAGGGAGGAGGACAACCTCTTCTTCTGTCGCTACCGTTATAGCCAACTCCGGCGTGAGTCGGCCTCGTCATGGTAAGTTAAGGATTGCGGATCGAAGATGGAGGAGATGAATAGACTCATGTTCATCTTCTGGCGAGCTTCGCCTACTCAGATGTTTTGAGTTTAGTGTTTTGGTTTTGAGTATGAGGGGAATATAATATCTAACATAATATATTATATGTAACTAAAATAATTTATTATCAACATGCTATATATTATATTATGTTATAGTTAATCTAATATATTAGTAATATTTAGTAAATAAAATAATTATATTAATAGTTAAAATTTATTATGTAATAATAATATAATAATGTATAAAATACTAATATTCAATATGTTGATAATGTATCATATAATAATATAAATTTATTTATTTATTTATTTATGTATTTATGTATTTATTTATTTATTTATGGAAATGTTTTCCTAAGGTGACACCTTAGATTCCCACCTAAGGATGTGGTCTAAAACCACATCATTCCCTTTTTTTTTTGCGATCTACTCCGTTGAACTTGATCTGCACGTTCTTAAACCCAAACACACCAATTTTGGGGCGAACCAGTTGTATTTTTACCCTTCATCCACTCACCGCAATTTCAACGGTTTCAAATGAATAGAACTTTTTGCACGGCTCAACGAAAGGTCAAAACATGATAGGTTCAACCCAAATTTGATGTGTTTGTTGGGACAAACCCGGGGGCCCAATAGAGCAGGGTCACAGCAATAGTAGAGCAAAAGTAGAGATAAAATATTAGATACACAGATTTACGTGGTTCGGCACTTGATTGCCTACGTCCACGGGCAAGGATAGAAGAATTCACTATGAGGAGAAAACTCTGGAGTTACAAACTCTCTCTCTTTACAAGGAGAAACTCTCTCTATTTTTTCTCTCTCACTCTTCTTATATAAGAAGTTGTTTCTGGGATGAGATTTCCTTAAGGATTTGGAGCCCTATTTATAGTTTTTAAAAAAACACTATGCATAATAAAATATTAGTATTTTACTGTAGCAGTAGGCCCCACCATTTTGTTTTCTTTTTCCTTTTCAACATTGGCTGCTGGATGTGAAGGGTTTTTTCGGTGCTTGGCTTCATTAGACGCCTAACAATCTCCTACTTGAAGATTTGATTGAATATCAATCATATCTTCACATCATTCTTTCTATCTTGCCATCTTCATGTTGCTTACGTCTCTGACAGACCACAAGAGGATCGACACCAAGTAAATTTGTCGGTATGGACTGCTTTTGTCAAAAAATCTGCTAGGTTGTCCTTGGTGTGAATTTTCTGCATATCCACTGTTCCTTATTCCACTTTCTCACGAACGAAGTGATACTGAACTCGAATGTGCTTGGTCTTTGAATGAAAGGCTAGATTTCTTGCCAAATGCAAAGCACTCTGACTGTCACAAAATAGAGAAATCTTCTTTTATTCATAGTCGAGTTCCTCCAGTACCATCTTCAACCACATCGCTTCTCTGCTACATACTTTGCTTTTGTTGTTGAAGTAGCCACAACTGACTGCAGTTTTGAAACCCAGCTTACAGCTCCGCCAGCAAGTGCAAACACATAACCTGTGGTGGATTTGCTATTATCACGATCACCTGCATAATCAGAATTAACATATCCACTGACAATAAAATCAGATCCCCCATAACATAATACAACATTTGAGGTTCTTTGAATGTATCTTAGAACCCTCTTTACAGCATTCCAATGCTCTTTACCAGGATTCGCCATGTATCGACTAACCACTCCCACTGCTTGTGCAATGTATGGCCTTGTACAAATCATCGCGAACATTAAGCTTCCCACTGCTGATGCGTACGGTACTCGAGACATCTCCATCCTCTCTTCTTCACTGCTAGGACTCATACTGGAGGATAACTTGAAATTAACAGGAAGTGTGGTAGAAATTGACTTACAATCTTGCATGTTAAAGCGTCGCAAGATTTTCTTCAAATAGTTCTTCTGAGAAAGCCAAATCTTCCTATTAATTCTGTCTCGGTAAATTTGCATCCCTAGAATCTTGTTTGCAGATCCTAAATCCTTCATTTCAAATTCCCTAGCCAACTGAGCCTTTAATTCTTGGATACGATCTTTGTTGGGGCCTGCAACCAACATGTCGTCAACATACAACAATAAGATAACAAAGTTATTTTCACCAAACCTCTTGAAATATGCACAAGAGTCTGAATTAAGTCTGTTGTATCCAATGCTCATGATGAATGAATCAAATCTCTTGTACCAACACCTCGGCGCCTGCTTTAGACCGTACAGAGATTTGTTCAATCTGCAAACCAAGTTCTCTTTTCCTTTTTCTTCAAAACCTTCTGGTTGGAGCATGTAAATTTCTTCTTCAAGATCTCCATGAAGAAATGCTGTTTTCACATCTAGCTGCTCTAGATGTAGGTCAAATATAGCGCTCATAGCCAGGACAATTCGGACTGTTGTTAGTCGAACTACAGGAGAAAATATTTCATTAAAATCAATACCTTCTTTCTGAGCATATCCTTTTACCACCAATCTAGCACGATATCGCTCCACCTGATCATTGTCGTTTCGCTTGATCTTGTAGACCCATTTGTTTCCAATGGTCTTTCTTCCTTGTGGCAGTGACACAAGTTCCTAAGTCTTGTTCTTATGGAGAGCTTCAATTTCTTCTTGCATTGCTACCATCCACAAAGATGCATCTGTGTCATTTATAGCTTCATGAAAAGTTGATGGCTCTCCATCTTCTGTTAGAAGACAGTATGCAACATTACTCTCCGTAATATACTCCGAGTGCCAAGTCGGTGGTCTTCTCTCACGAGTTGACCTTCGAACTTCTGGAGCCTCGGCCTCGACTGGTTCTTGTACATCATGCTCCGGTGTCGCTTCAGAAGAATTCGGATTATCTTCTACCTGAACAGCTACAGTCTCTGAGTCCTTCCTCGAACTGCTTTCTTTCTCTTTACTTTGTAGTTGGTTCTCTACAAAGATAACATCTCTGCTGATGATAACCTTGCGGGTAGTGGGATCCCACAGGCGATACCCCTTTACTCCATCAGCATACCCCAAGAATATGCATTTTCTGGATTTTGAATCCAGCTTTGTAATTTCTTGGGCATTGTACATTACGTACACTGGACATCCAAATATATGGAGGTTGGAATAATCAACTGGCTTGCCAGTCCATATCTCCATTGGTGTCTTCAATTGTATTGCAGTTGATGGAGATCGATTCACCACATAACAAGCGATTTTTACTGCTTTCGCCCAAAAGACTTTTTCCAGATTTGCAGTAGCCAACATAGCTCTTGTTCTTTCCAACAGAGTTCTGTTCATCCGCTCCGCCACTCCATTTTGTTGTGGAGTATAAGCCGTACTGAATTGTCTTTTGATGCATTCTTGCTTGCAGAATGCTAGGAATTCACCGTCTGTGTATTCTCCTCCACTATCTGACCTCAAGCATTTGATCTTCTTCTCAGATTCAAGCTCGACCCGCGCTTTGTAGGCTTTAAAGACTGAGAACACATCCGCCTTCTTCTTGATAGGATACACCCAACATCTCCTGGAGTAATCATCAATAAAGGACACAAAGTACTTTGCTCCTCCTAAGGATGTAACTGGTGCTTGCCATACATCAGAATGAACCAGTTCCAGAATAGCCTTGCTTCTAGAACTCGATGTGTTGAACTTCAGTCGATGTTGCTTGCTTGTAACACAATGCTCGCAGAATGGAAGAGCTACCGAATTAAGTCCAGGAAGCAGTTTCTGATCGGAGAGAACCTTCAAGCCTCGTTCTGACATGTGGCCTAGCTTGCGATGCCACATCATGGTTTGTTCTTCTCCACGGCTGGTTGATGCCACACATGAATCAGCTTCCTGCAGAGTTTCTCCCTTGAGCATGTACAGATTTGCAGCTATCTTTTCTCCTTTTATCACCACAAGCGCCTCTCTAACAATCTTCATGATCCCATTTTCGATATGAGTTTTGCATCCGAGCTTATCTAATTGTCCCAAAGATAATAGATTCTTCTTCAAGCCCTTCACATGTCGCACGTCTTGAATGGTGCGTATTGTACCATCAAACATTTTGATTTTGATAGTACCAATACCACAAATCTCCAAGGCATGATCATTCCCCATGAATACAGATCCTCCTGAGATAGGTTCATATTTGTGAAACCAATCTCTCCGAGAGGTCATGTGCCAAGAGGCTGCTGAATCTAGAAGCCAGACATCAACAAACTTCTTTTTGCCTTCATCAACAGTGGTTGCTCCCCTGAATAGAATTTCACCATCCTCTGACGTGCTGACAACGCATCCTTGAGATGTTGATGGCTCTGAAGACTTTTTATCTCCACTCTTCTTGTTGTGCCAACACTCCGATTTGACGTGCCCTCTTTTGCCACAGTTGTAGCATTTGACATTCTTCTTACTTCTTGATTTGGATCTACCATGGGTATGACTCCCACTGGAGCCACGTTCTGTTGATCTTCCTCTCGTCACCGACAAGGCCTCCGCTTGCTGCGAACTTGTCTGCATGTCTTCCTTGTTCTTGCGCCGATTTTCTTCCTCCAGAACAGCGGCTGCAACATCATCTAAGACTAGATTGTTCGTGATGACGTTGTTCGTCAGGTTGATGATGAGTTGATCATACGAGTCAGGTAGACTCTGAAGTAGAAGTTCTGCACGTTCATTCGCACCAACTGTATATCCCAACGTTGTGAGTTGGGAGAACAGTGTGTTTAGGGTGTTGATGTGGTCGGTCATCGATGTAGATTCCGCCATCCTCAGAGTGTAAAGTCTCCTTTTTAAGAAGATTTTATTGTGCATGGATTTCGCCTCATATATCGCTTTGTTAGAATATCCCAGATCTCCTTTGTTGTCTTTTTCTCCTCTATGCTTGACAGCACCCCGTCTGCTAATGCCAGATGGAGATTTGCAATAGCATTTTCATCCATCTCGTTCCACTTCTTATCATCTGTGATGTCGTCCGGCCTTGCACCAATGGCCGCCAGGCAATTATCTTTTCTCAAGATAGCATTTATCTTCAACTTCCACAGTGAGAAATTACTCCCGTCGAATTTCTCGATCTTGAACTTCGCCGCCATTGCTTCTACCACGAACAGTAACTTCTTACTATTTCACGTAAATAGTACTATATTTATGAACAGTAATCATATCCGTGAATAATACCGTACTTATGAATAGTACCGTATTTGTGAACAGTGTCGTACTCATGAATAGTACCCGTCACCTCCAAAGGGTAAGTGATAACCTAACTTATTTTCTGATGTGGAGGATCCACCTTTGGTGGCAGCCACAGAGCATACGATAAGTAGATATATACAAGTACCCTAAGTTGGCTCTGATACCAATTGTTGGAACAAATCCGGGGCCTAATAGAGTAGGATCGCCACAGATTTACGTGGTTCGGCACTTGATTGCCTACGTCCACGGGCAAGGATAGAAGAATTCACTATGAGGAGAAAACTCTGGAGTTACAAACTCTCTCTCTTTACAAGGAGAAACTCTCTCTATTTTTTCTCTCTCACTCTTCTTATATAAGAAGTTGTTTCTCGGATGAGATTTCCTTAAGGATTTGGAACCCTATTTATAGTTTTTTAAAAAATACTATGCACAATAAAATATTAATATTTTACTGTAGCAGTGGGCCCCACCATTTGTTTTCTTTTTCCTTTTCAACATTGGCTGCTGGATGTGAAGGGTTTTTTCGGTGCTTGGCTTCATTCAGAGCGAAAACAAAACAAAAATAAAATAGCACCTCATGTTTTGCGTAGTTAAACAAACTAATTATTTAGTGCATCATGTTGCCTGAGCGAAAACAAAACGAAAATAAAGGAAAGCAAAGTCTCATGTTAGTATGCATGTAATTAATATTTCCGGACATATGCATGTTTTTATCTCCAGAAAGAATAATGAATGTTCCAATGCGCATATTATCAAAGCATTATAGCGATAAGAAGTTAGTAAGTTATAACTCCCATAAAACATTGTCAACGTTACATGTTTCGTTAAAAAAATTAATAAAAAAAGGGTTAAAGGGTGAATATCCCCATTAAGCCATCTACACTACCAAGATTTGCAAAAATATGTTTACTTGTCTTTGACCATTTATTTCTTTTGTATATTAAAAGAAAGGAAAGGTATAAGGACTGATGCGTGTTCTTTCTTCTTATTTTCCAAAATGGCAATACATCAAACGCATGCAAAAGCTGTTCCATATCAATAACAAATAAACATCACATTCAAAATTTACATATATTCAATAAAAAGGAGCTATATATGCCCCTCCATATTAAACGACGGATTCCAATGTTTTCAAAATCTGTATACATTCTCAATAACTGATTCATATAAGCTCCTACATAATCAATACCTTTGGTATTTCAATTGAACCAGGTTTGAAGATGGTATCATTCCACGGGTACCCATTTGCTATTCCTGTTAAAAATGGTTGCAGACCTGCGTCGATACGAACAGCAGCGATTAGCGATTCCAAGAAGCATTACCAGTTTCTCAATTAATACATTTCCCATGAATTCAACACATAATATTTTTTTAACTATCAACACGACTTAGCCTTGGTTAACCTTAAGAGAAGAGTGAGAAGTTTGATTGCTCCGAGGAAAAGTATCTGACTTGCTTCAGCTTATTGATTAACTTGAAGATTTCCAACAATCTAAATGATGGCTCTTGCGTACCTGTATAAGACACTATTCCTGTTCTGTTTTATTTGCCGGGACTAAGAATGGTTCAAATGTTAGGAGGAATCCAATTGCCTCTATCACGTTCACGATGAAAAAGACCATTTGATCGCCTGCATATTGATAAGCATTGCCTCAGTTTGAACAAGATGAATCATGAAACAGAAATATCTCCACACCAGGCCACCAATGGCGAGAATTTACAAATATGAGATATTAATCTTCTATTATGTGCATAAATTAAACAAATTGCTTGCCAAGACCAAATAATATGAGAATGTAAATCCCCACATCTTAAAACAAGGTGAGACTAATTAGTATAAAAACATCAGGTCATTTGACTGTAAGCCTGTAGCATGTACATGTATGCACATGGGGGTTGCTATCAGCGGGAACAGAATCCTGTTAATAGATAGTAAGCAAAATATCCCTCTTGGCATCATAAAAGAACCACTATTGTGTAGTTATTTTTACAAAAACGATTAACTTAAAAAGACAAAAGACAGATGAATCCAATGGTATTAGTCACAGCTATATCATGAATTTGGACGGTCCCTCTAGAGATTTAAGGCATAAGATACATGAGATTTAGGAATCTGAATAACAACACACATGTCAACATATGTCAATAGCAAGAGCTTTAACCATCTAAAAGAAAAGTTACAGATGAAAGATAATTTCATATAGTCGTTTGCTTAATTGAGATTGCTTAATTGAGATTGTCAATAGAACGAAAGGGAAACTCTATAACAAAAGAGTAATCTTGGAGCTCACTATAGGAAAACTGTTGTACAACATGATTTTGAACATGAGAATCAAAACTCAGTTTTTTATACCTCCTCTTACACATGAAGCATGTGAAAAATGAATTCACATGATAAATATGCATTGCCTTAAAGTCAATGTTTTCCCACCACCCCCCTTCTTCTATAAGCAGCCTTCAACTCATTGATTGAAAGACAGACTAAGAGCAACAAGTAAGGCAGAAATAACAACTTAATCAAAGAGAAATTGAGCTGTAGAGAGAGAGGGAGGGGGAGGGAGGGGGGGGAGATAAATATTGAGTCTCTCTTTAAGTGTGATTCTCTAGTGAGTTTTGAGTGAGATTAGAGCATAGGAGTCGGGAACATGGGACGCTATCGCAAACTGTGACGCGGGTTCAATCGTCCCAGATTCTTGAGGAACACGACCCGATTCACCAACTCCCGCGACCAAATTTAGAATTCAAAACAGTTAGTTTTTTTTTAAAAAAGTAACTCTTTTTTAAAATAATAAACAACAAATTAATGTGAGAATTTAAGAAAATAAAGTATGCATACCATAATTACAACATGATTCTCAATGTTCTTTACCATTACTGATATCAACTAGCATATTTTTTAAATTTGACTCCTGCAAAACCTTTGATTCCTAAATTTAAGAACCGAATCTAAAGTGTATGACATTCCCTGGAGCACCGCATAGGCCTACCCCCCTCGTACAATTACTAATGAGCGGCGTACCACGCTCCCATACCAGTCTCATGAACCCGAACGAACCGGGTTCCATACAACTATGGATTAGAGAGTGATCTCCTTGTTGTAATTTCTCTTTTGATTAGTAAAGTCCTCTGTTGTCTTTGTCCCTGGATGTAGGTTATATTGACCGAACAACGTTAAATCCTTGTGTGCTTTTTCTTTTTCTCTACTGTGTTTGTTCAGTGTTGTGTTATTCTCTACTTTGTATAGACATCCTCTATGTTGTACACTGTACAGCCCTTCGCTCTAACAAAAACAAATACTATAAAGGATCTCAAAAATGGTCTTTGTCTTGGTTCTCCTTTTTCGGTATCCTGAGTGATACTTTTAGCAGCTCCTCTATTCAAGTATCATGTGAGTAAATGGCTTAACTATTTTAGAAAAAAAACTTTTTTTTAATTATCAATTTAGCAAAGAATCGACATGTTCTTTTATAGTTAACAAAAATTAGATAGATCTCGATGAAATTTTATGTAATAAAATAGTAAATCCAGAATAATTTCTAAATAGTATCAAATTTGAATAAATATTTAACATACATGAACAATTAAAAAACATTTAAAAATCGAGAACATTAAAGTTTCAAGCTGCTTTGATAGTGATAAAATATATGCATATTGAGTTATCAAAATAGAAAAGAAGGTGTGTTCTCTAATAGATTTGGTCCAAGTTAGTAATTAAGTTAGAACTAAACTATGGTTTAAACCAGATTAATAACTTAAATAAATCAATGTGCACTGTCTCTGATAGTAGATTAGACCAGGTATAGTGTGCGACTATAACTGAACTAACAATATTAATTCAACAAACCACCTGGTTCTCTTCTGATGGATTGGATTTTCCAGTGGTTCTTAAGAATCAAATAGGGGTTTTCATCATTTGACAGCTAGGATGCTCATGTTTGAAACAATTGGTGGTTAAATGCTTATTCTTTCTTCTGTGACTAATTTCCTATTTTCTTCTGTTTTCCCCAAGAAAACTTCAGAAACTGTTGGTATGTCAAACCCGAAATCTTCCCTAGTACTTTCTCTGTCAGCCAGTTGGCTGGCATCAGGCAACAACAAGGGAAACCAAAAGGTCTCCATTAATCCTAATTGTTTTCACCCAAAACTGATGTGGTCTTATTGGATTGGCATGTTACAAGTTAAATCTGACGTATGGGTATCAGACAATTATTCAATCATTGCAGAACAGTTAAGATTAAGTAAAATATGTAAATTGATAGTTCTTTGTTTTACTTTATGGTCCATCATTTGCTCAGATATTTTAAAAGTTCAATTGTCGCATGTGTTCAACCCACCTAAAATAGACATACATCATACATAAACTGAAAAAGGTACAGGATCTAATAGGTGTCACTATAAATGAATCTCTATGTATATGCTGAATGTATGGAGTTGAGCTTCAGACTAGATCCTCAAACAAAAAAAACTCTTAACAAGAAATTTGCATGACCCAGTTGAAGATAAGACTCTCCCGGGTAATTTTCTGAATAAGTGAATGGTCATTTGTATGTATCATGAATATCCTAACATTTTTTAAACCAAAATGACATGATATGTTGCTAAACTCTACATTGATGGATAGAATAAGTCTTTCCAACCAGTTGTAAGCATGGCTGAGTGGATGTAAAACCCAGAATGCCAGTTAATACATGGAAGTTACGCATATGATTATGCAGGTTAAGCTCATATGACAAAATCACCCATCAGCCCTCCAGACTTTTTCTATGCTAGATGAGGGTCCAATATAAAGAGGGAATTTCAATGGTCTGAATGAAGATCTGCAATCCACTTGAATATGGTACTAAAAAACAAGCTCATTCCTTTGTTTGGTTTGACAGTAGACTAACAGAAGCAGATAATAGGCGGGTTTTTCATACGATTCTGATATTTGACCATCAACTGAAGGTTGTTAATTCAACAAACAGAACATTCATATTATTATATTTTCTTCAACTATGACATTGACAACCACCAATAACTCAAAGGGACAACAACTTCTAAATAAGATACCTGGAAGAAATGAAGCTTTTTGGCGTTTTTGTGCCCAAGAGAATCTGCAAATAGTAAGTGATGTTATAAATCGGATATACAAGAAAGATCACAAGTAGTGCAATCCATATGCAGCGTTATGGATATGTTACTTCATGATAAATGAATAAACAAGATGGTTTGAGCTTTTAACAATGTGAATTTCTTATATCTTGAAATGATGAATAACCTTTCCTCAAGAGGATACTGAAACCTTTAAATTGCATTTAATTTGGAATTTTGTGGGAAGCTTCTAAATATCTTTAGATCTGTGAAAAACAGGTAGTTTTTAACTTTCTTATACACTACCCTTGCAGTCTGACTGGTTTTTAACCAGGATGTAATAAACCGGTGATGTCCTTGCATTTTATTTATTCTCCTATGCCTAGAATAAATTTCAGAAGGGATAGGGTTTATTTAGTTTGCATGAAGATGGAAAACTTCAACTGTAGGTTGTCACAGACTCACAGTAGTTTCACTTGCAAAATGTATTCAATAAGTGTATGTTTTCCCCCCATAGTAGAAGCCCTTGAACTATTCTGGGGTCGGAGGATGTGATCCGAATAAACAAGTCACTAGCCTGATAGCATAGTCACCTTTCTGTTAGATTGCTACGCAATATTAACTTTATTATTGTTACTTTAGAAAAACAATACAAAAAACAGGGAAATATATTGCGAGACCAAGAATACCTAGAGGGCGATTTCTTTTTGCTAGCCATATATATTAATATAAAAGTGGAAGATCTGTGCACAACTGGTCTTGTATATAGTGCATTAACTTTTAGCAAGACTAAGAAAAGATACTCACATAGCTCCGGCACATGCCGGAGCAACAGCTTTAAAAAGGGACTGCCCTGTCACTGAAATGCCATTTGCAGCTCCTCTCTGGTGCTGAGGCTGATGATGAAATATAATCATTAGTCTCGTCAAATAGTTTCTTAGGCATGTCAGAATGGAATAAACATTCATGAAATACAACTAAATGTATTTAAAGAAGTAAGAAAGCACCACAGCATTGTTCTGCAAAATGAACATCCCAGTGATGACAATTAACTGATTGTAGAAAAGAAGCTCAAGTAAGAAACAAGATCAGTCACAAAAAGTTCACTCTCACACAAAATTCCATTGTGGGGTAATTGATGTTTGGCACAAATTACAATCAAATAGAAATGCAGAATTTAGAGCAATCAATCTGTAACTGTAACCCTACAGCTAAGAAGTTTCATGCAAATAATATTTGCAAATACAACTGATGATGGCTGACCATGACCAAAGATGTTGCACTCGTAGCTTATTAAGAGAGCTAAGAAGAATTTTCTACCAAAACATTATCTGGGATCTCTCTATTATTATATTTTTTTTCTAATACATTTCACCTAACTTGTACCGGCCACAAAATATTGTCAATGCTACATATTTCAGACATATCTTTCTTAAGTATGTAATTCCAGCACAGATTGATGCAATTACTTTTAACATCCATCTTACCATATTTCTGACTGTTATTGTTATAACATAAATATCATCCTCTGATATCAATGTTACATTCAGACATAGTCCAGTATATGTTGTAATCTACCATCACAAGGGCTTTTTTAGAAATAAAATTCTGAAACTAGGCATGACAGATAAGGAATCAATAATGTGACCCAATTTATGTCAAAACAAAGACATGTATTTATTCTAAAAACTTCCAACAGATTAATTTGGAACACAAGCTAGATATCACTCGATATCAAGCATTTTCATATTAACTGAATTATACTCACAGAAAGAATGTTCTTCAGTACCGATGTACAGTTCACTACCAATGAAAGTTTAAACCCTGATAGCCTGGACATAAACGGGTAGGCGGCACCTAATGGTATAGTTATAACCTGCATATCATAATTTCAAAGCATCATGGTAGGATTTTATTTCAGTAGAAACACCCAACAAAAAAATTAAGATGATAATGATGCACACCGCTGCAACACGAGCTGAAATGATGGGTCCAAGGAGCTTTGAAATCCAGATATAAAGAAATAGTTGAAATACCAGAAGACTACAGCCTATGCAATGAGTACATACGTAGTTAATCAATGAAATTTGGAAATTATAGGTGCAATAATCAATTGCCGACAACAATACATAAGTAGTCATGCTCTGATTTATATCAACTAGAAGCAGGCCTTCTGAACTGGTTACCGTCACCTCGTAGTGTTAGGACATCAGAAGTGTCCCTTAATTAGCACAACTGGACTGTGATTTATCATAAGTCGGGTGTGTGCCCATGTAAATAATACATTCCTCGCAATTGTTATATGAAATATGAACATGAAAAGTATCGATGCAGCCAGTTCTCATAGTTGGTACTTTTAGGCTTTATAATTTTCTAAAAACTAATAGAATTATGTTTACACTAATGAATAGCTTTACCTTTACTTCTACATTTATATCACATGAATTATTTGCCGGTTGCATAAGGTATCGATTAAGAACCTTGTGCATGCAAGCAAAAATTGAGTGCTGAAGAGGGACATCTTAGAAGCCCATGAAAGTTTTGAAATATGATAAATGGAGCAATTGAGGCACCTGGAAGATTGAATACACAACCAAGGTTTGTGCTAAATCAGAGGTGTAGATATCAGATGCAAGTAGCACCCCAGCCCCTGCATCTTCCCCAAAGATGAATTATTGGATGATGATAACTTTGTCAAAAGTTGCTCCTCAAACAATAACAGTGATCATGACGTAGTATTTAATTAGGCACATTAATCCTTTGTTGCATAAGATATAACATAAAAGGATCTATTTATCACACCATAAACTTTCAGTGGATAATTTGAAGCAAAAATATAGGAGAAAACAAGAGAATGTTTCCACATTATGAACTAGACCAAATAACTGGAGTACCTGTGACTGCAAGAACCTCACCAACATCCTGCGAAGAAAAGCTTAATCCTCCATAAAGTTTATCACTCACTGCCCATATGGAGAAAATCTGATGAAAAAATATTTGAGCAGAAATTAAGTAATTTGAAACTACATAGATCAACAAGATTGCCATAGTAAAATTATCACTGAACTATAAAGAACCATAAAGCACATTTAAGACTTTTACTAGTCTTTAGATGCTCATATACTCTATGATAGCATTCATGGAGCTCTTAATTACATGGTTTAATTGCTGGCATAAAAAGAAATTCGTCAAATGGCTGGTGAAGGTCTCCAGGCTCAACTTCTACAGCATAATATACTGCTTTTGAAGAGTGCTTGAAATATCCCAGATTGCTTTACAGATGAGTGAATTCTTTACTTTCCTTCCTATCAATAAAACAGTGAGAAAGCTGATATCTTAGCATGCGAATGGCTAGATGTCTCAATGCCTTCTTAACATATATCAAACCTAATGGATCTTGACTCATGAGCACTGAAGCTGCAAGAAGTATCCAGCCTCCAGAATCATATAAGCGAGAAAGTATGCAGATAAGACTTCTAAAGCGTGTTATTTCCTATACTCAAAGGCAGAACACTCAAAAGAAGCATTCATTATAAGTAGGGCATAAAGATTGAAAGCATGCTTAAAGTCAAACGACCGTATGACCTTAATACCACAAGCAAATAATAATAAACATTACCTCGGTATATGCCATATCATGAAGTGAAAAGACACAGTAGACGATAATAGATGACATTAGTGGCCAGTTCTTGAAAAGGTTTTTCTTGGAAGCTGGGGTTCCATCGGTTTCTTCATCATGATCACTATGATTGTGTAATGTTTCCTGCGAATTCAATTTAAAAAATGTGATACCAAAATTAATAAAAAATCTGACTGTTTCTCCGCAAACAATGTTTGGAAATGCCAACATACTCTTGGCAAAAGAAACAAATGACAAGTTCAGTTTAAAAGAACATTCAAATGTGGATAATAAAAGAACAAATCCAACAACTTAAGACAGAAATACATGGATACCTCACGTTTTAACTTGTAAGCAAAACAGCTGAAACAACTTGCATAACAATGTTTTTAAGTTTTTTCCATGATTATTAATGATTGATTGAGATTTTTCTTTTCTGGGTGATTTGGGAGGTGATATATGATTTCTAGTTAATGGAATGCCAGCAAGAAAAGCCTTGCCAATAGAAGCCTCCAATGATGAAGATGAATGCGTACTAGATAAACACGGTCTATCTGAGATAAACTGCAGCTTGACTTTCAAGATCCTTTGAGGAGAACCTATATTGTGTTCAGTGTCATCTACAAGTGTATCAATTTCACAATTACCATATGGACAGTTCCATGCATGTCCAGATGGCGTTGTGATCTTTGGACCTAAAGTTTTAAGTCAGAACATGTCAACTGTTCGATTTGTAAAGTTTGTAATGTGGATGCAACATATGATCTCTATCTCTTTGACTGTTCCCTTGATCATGGTTCCTCTGTTCAGTTCACCCATTTTTTAAATGTATCAGAATTCTCTATTTTTGTCTGCCAATCCTATGAATTTGAACTGAATCAGGTGTGCCATTACACGTTGAGAAAGCTGCTTGAGAATTTTAGTTGACCGTGATTGCTAAGCAATAATAGTTTGCATTACAACAAAAGTTGTATAATATGTCTACATAAAAGTGTCATTTTATTTACAAAGAATTAAACAATAGTGACACAAATAAAAAGTGTGGCAAATTATGACACATATTTATGTCATTAAATATACAATTAAATATAAGTGAAAAGGGCTAATAGGTCAACATGGATTGTGAGAGGATATATTGATGTTGATGATTAGATACTTATGATTAGTGTATAAGCTAAAAAAAACTCTATTGTTAAGCGTGCTTTGATGAGAGTAATTCTAAAATGGTTGACCTTCTGGGAAGTTATAGTGTTAAATGGTTATACTCTTTATATTTTTATGGTCTAAACACACTTATGTGTCACCACTCTTGACACATGTATGTGTCACCATTATTGACACATGTATGTGTCAAGAGTTTTGTGACACATGTATCTATCACCACTTTCGACATATATGTGTCGTGAGTTTTGCGATACATTCGCATATATGTAGAAAAACGCCCTCCGCGCATGCTCTAACCACACTTTTGATATGTCTCACACTCTATTTGTGGGACACAAAAATGTGTCATGTAGAGACAAAAAATGTAGCATAATTTATAACTTTTGTTATAGTCTCTACCATCTCATATTATCCATCTCCAATCCTCCCTTAATTATATCAGCACTGGTTGTCATCTAACTGTGACTAGAACAGAGATTCTGCAGTTACTCTGATGTCTTTCAGAGATCAGTCTTTGCTCACTGAGCATTCTGTGACCGTAGTATCAATGCTAATTCTAGGTCAATAAATTATCTCACCATTCTAATTATGCAGTTTTCCGGAAGAAAATGCCCACATCCTACCTTGAAAACCCTTTATTTTTGGCTTTCCCTAGCCCTAACAGTAAATTAATCTAGAACCGTAGATAACAAAAGCAAAAAGGTTCTTAAGCATATAATAAATATAATGTGTTTCTAAAGCATTGACACACTTTTAATGTTTGTCAAACCATTTCTCTCTATATTTGTCAAGAGAATGAACGGATACTATTATGAGAAAGGAATTCTGAGAATATTTCCCTTCCTTCTCTTCATTTCGCATCATTTCCTACTATTGTTTCAATGATCTTACTTCTTGGGTTGTTCTCTCTTCTTTGCTTCTCTGTAGTATTAGTTTTGGATACCCCAAACCTTAACTAAACTTAAGAACTGACTTGGGGACGATAGACCCTTAACTCTCCTCATAGAATATTTACCCTGCAAGTCAAAATCCTCAACAAAATTGGCATGCTACCATATTGTAATTCAGTTACATAAAGTTATGCAATGTGTCAGATTTGGAAATCTCTAGAAACATGAATTACACGAAAGTAAATTTGCATGCTTATAAAGATTCCTTATAGACATTAAAAATAACACAAAAAGAAGACAATACAAAAGTTAGTATAACTTACCGCAAGCCAGAAGCAACTTATAAATGCACCAACTGCAAAGAGTGATATACAAAAGCAGGGTAAGAAGTATGGAAACCTACAAAAGATGTTGGTTACAAGGGCATGCATAAGAATACATAATTAGGTAAGAGAATGAACAAAGCATACTTATAGCCATACCTCCCAAAAAAGGACTCCTTGGAGAATATCTTTGGGTATTTCTCTGCAGGCTAAACACAACAACAATAAAATAATAAGTTAATCGTGTGATAATCTTCTGTAGGAAGTTAAAGTATATATGATTCAGAATGTCTTATCTACACACTAAAAGCATTCAATATAATTGGTTTACTCCTGTGTTACAAACTGCCACTATTGATGGAAAAGTAGAGGACGAAATATAATTTAAAGCTGATAAGACAATTCTAGTGTGCCTAAACTTTTGGTATGTTGGACACTTCATAACAAGATAACAAATAACTGTGATCCTGCCTGGCTTACGGATACAGCAATACATCTACCAGCGTGCAGATGCATACAAGCATACAGGTGCAAGCACATTTTCACCTATCCATAATAGCCTAGTACTATACGGACTCGTACATTTAAAAGAAACAGATTCAACTTAGCAGTATTAAAACTTATCCATTTTCCATGCCTGGTATAACCAAAATTAACTCGTGATGTCCTAACTAAGATGCTTAATCGGGTTGCACCCAACTGCTTCACATCTATCCAAAACTCTAGCAATATAGTAAGAAAGATAACTGTTTCCCCTTTTATACTATCTGACAGCACTCAAGGCCTTTTCGTCTATAGGCAGGGTTGGTGCAGCATGGTATTTTGGAGTTTTAGATGCAAAAACCAGAGAATATGATACTAAAGAAAATCTAACATTCCCAGAATGTTCTTGAGCTTATCCCAAATACGGGAATCCTCATACCAAACACAGCACAACCTAAAAGAATTCAGGAAAAATTCTCTAAAGAGTATGACTCCTATGGTATAACAAGCATCTGAGCTACATGTCACATGATGGTGGGTTTATACAACAATGCATATTTACTCTGTCACAACTGTTCTAGAGTTACAATACCTGTGCGAAGAAGCCTCCAATAGCTGGACCAATTACCAAACCTATTCCCCAGGCTGTGCTAACCTGAATTTAGATGATGAAAAAATATTCAACGTTAATGAAAAGAGAAGCAAGTAAAAGAGTTCAAGAGAAGTGGGGAAATATGAAACATGAAGAGGTTCTTACAAGCGACAGTCCAATAGGTTGGTGTTCAGCTCGGCAAACTTCTATAGCATAAGCCTAAACACAATCTAAAAAGTATCACAGGAGCAATGAAAAGCAAAGGCGTAGTTGTCAATGTTGAGACTGAATAGACAGGCTTCATCGAATACTAGAACAAACCTTTATTGGGCCAAGTAAACCATTCAAAGATCCAAGAAGCAACCTTGTAGCAATTGCCATCCAATAACTTGTACTTAACCCAAAGAGTGTGTTGAATATAATGCTGAAACGTTATTAAAATCAATTCAGCACTAAAATATAGAAACAAAGAAAAAAAACCAAACTTCCTTCTGTTACCAAATAAAAATACACAAATAAATTCAGCGAACCCTTTAAGTTGACTGCAAAACTGAGCAATCATAAAGTACTGACACTGAGATAATGCTGATCATAATGACAGGTTTTCTTCCATAGTGATCAGAGACCAAACCCCAAAGTACGGAAGTCAAAGCTCTCCCAAGCATAAATGCAGACCCTACAATAAGGAGAAGTTGAGTGCTATATAATGGTTTTAAGATATAATACATCATAGTAAGCATATCAAGCAAAACTTTTTGAAATAACCTATTATATTCCAAATTCTGAAACAGTATCAGACCTACCCACAAAACCTGCATAAAATCCAATATCTTCTTCTCTTTTGGCAATATGCAAGTCTTTTATCTGCATGAATAAAAAACGAATATAATTACTTCGATTTGGAGTTAAAACATATTCATAACTGATCTAAATAAGTTACCAGACATCATAGACCATTCAAAACAAGTAAACTCTATCTCTCTTTAAATTTTGGTTCATTTTGTAGTGTTCCTTCCCTCACCTCTCCTCCCCTCACTCTACCTCCCCTCTAAAACCCTCTACCAAAGGCAAATTTATTTTCTGTCCCTCCCCTCACCTTCCCTACTACCAAACCAAGCCGAAGTTTTTATTCATGGAAGTAGACATATAGCTTACTCTTCTAAACATTTATCACATAGAGAGACTTGTTACATATCAAACAATTGATAATATCCACATTTTATGAGTAGATAGAAACCTTATGTACCCACCTCGCCCCCACCCACGCCACCACTACAACCACTCCCAAAAACCCACTCGTCCTCCTCTCCGCAGCCCCCCTCCCGCATCTGTCAGAGCTCTGTCGTAATTTTTGAATGGAGTGGGCCCCACCATTTGCTAATGTCAAAGAATACGGAATTCAGTGCCGAAAGAAGCCGGGAATTTTGAAAAAAAAATTAAAGATGCACAGTGAAGTTGTACAATGTAATATTAATATTTTATTATGCATAGTGTTCTTCTAAACACTATAAATACGCTCTAAATCCTTAAGGAAAAACTCATCCCAGAAACAACTCCTATGTAAAAGAGTGAGAGAGAAAAAATAGAGAGAGTATCTCCTTGTAAAGAGAGATTGTAACTCCAGAGTTTTCTTCTCATAGTGGATTCTTCTATCATTGCCCGTAGACGTAGGTAATTTTATGTCGAACTACGTAAATCTATGTCCATCTTTTTTATCTCTATTTTTCACTACTATTGCTGCGATCCTGCTCTATTGGGCCCCAGGTTTGCCCAACAAGTGGTATCAGAGCCAACTTAGGGTGCTTGTATATATCTACTTATCGTATGCTTTGTGGCTACCACCAAAGGTGGATCCTCCATATCAAAAAATAAATTAGATTATCATTTACCCTTTGAAGGTGACGAATACTATTCACGAGTACGGTACAGTTCATAAATACGGTACTATTCACGGGTAAGGTTATTGTTCATAAATACAGTTACTATTTACGTGAAATAGTAAGAAAAGTTATTGTTCATGGAGTTAAAACATATTCATAACTGATCTAAATAAGTTACCAGACATCATAGACCATTCAAAACAAGTAAACTCTATCTCTCTTTAAATTTTGGTTCATTTTGTAGTGTTCCTTCCCTCACCTCTCCTCCCCTCACTCTACCTCCCCTCTAAAACCCTCTACCAAAGGCAAATTTATTTTCTGTCCCTCCCCTCACCTTCCCTACTACCAAACCAAGCCGAAGTTTTTATTCATGGAAGTAGACATATAGCTTACTCTTCTAAACATTTATCACATAGAGAGACTTGTTACATATCAAACAATTGATAATATCCACATTTTATGAGTAGATAGAAACCTTATGTACCCACCTCGCCCCCACCCACGCCACCACTACAACCACTCCCAAAAACCCACTCGTCCTCCTCTCCGCAGCCCCCCTCCCGCATCTGTCAGAGCTCTGTCGTAATTTTTGAATGGAGTGGGCCCCACCATTTGCTAATGTCAAAGAATACGGAATTCAGTGCCGAAAGAAGCCGGGAATTTTGAAAAAAAAATTAAAGATGCACAGTGAAGTTGTACAATGTAATATTAATATTTTATTATGCATAGTGTTCTTCTAAACACTATAAATACGCTCTAAATCCTTAAGGAAAAACTCATCCCAGAAACAACTCCTATGTAAAAGAGTGAGAGAGAAAAAATAGAGAGAGTATCTCCTTGTAAAGAGAGATTGTAACTCCAGAGTTTTCTTCTCATAGTGGATTCTTCTATCATTGCCCGTAGACGTAGGTAATTTTATGTCGAACTACGTAAATCTATGTCCATCTTTTTTATCTCTATTTTTCACTACTATTGCTGCGATCCTGCTCTATTGGGCCCCAGGTTTGCCCAACAAGTGGTATCAGAGCCAACTTAGGGTGCTTGTATATATCTACTTATCGTATGCTTTGTGGCTACCACCAAAGGTGGATCCTCCATATCAAAAAATAAATTAGATTATCATTTACCCTTTGAAGGTGACGAATACTATTCACGAGTACGGTACAGTTCATAAATACGGTACTATTCACGGGTAAGGTTATTGTTCATAAATACAGTTACTATTTACGTGAAATAGTAAGAAAAGTTATTGTTCATAGTAGAAGTAATGGCGGTAAAGTTCAAGATCGAGAAATTCGACGGGAGTAATTCCTCTCTGTGGAAGTTAAAGATAAAGGCTATCTTGAGAAAAGATAATTGTCTAGCGACCATCAGTGTAAGGCCGGCCAACATCACAGATGATAAAAAGTGGAATGAAATGGACGAAAATGCTATTGCAATTCTTCATCTGGCATTAGCAGACGGAGTGCTGTCAAGCATAGAGGAGGAGAAGACAGCAAAGAAGATCTGGGATACTCTAACAAAGCTATATGAGGCGAAATCCCTGCATAATAAAATCTTCTTAAAAAGAAGACTTTACACTCTAAGGATGGCGAAATCTACATCGATGACCGACCACATCAAAATCCTAAACACACTATTCTCCCAACTCATAACGTTGGGGCATACAGTTGGTGTGAATGAACGTGCAGAACTTCTACTTCAGAGTCTACCTGACTCGTATGATCAACTCACATACAGTTGGTGTGAATGAACGTGCAGAACTTCTACTTCAGAGTCTACCTGACTCGTATGATCAACTCATCATCAACCTGACGTGCAGAACTTCTACTTCAGAGTCTACCTGACTCGTATGATCAACTCATCATCAACCTGACAAACAACGTTCTCACAGACAATCTAGTTTTCGATGATGTTGCAGTCGCTGTTCTGGAGGAAGAAAATCGACGCAAAAACAATGAAGACAGGCAGGCAAGTTCGTAACAAGTGGAGATCTTAACGGTGATGAGAGGAAGATCAACGTAACATAGCGTCAGTGGGAGTCATACCCATGGTAGATCCAAATCAAGAAGTAAGAAGAATATCAAACGCTACAACTGTGGCAAAAGAGGGCACGTCAAATCGGAGTGTTGACACAATAAGAAGAGTAGAGATAAAAAAGTCTTCAGAGTCATCAACATCTCAATGATGCGTTGTCAGCACATCAGACGATGGTGAAATTCTATTCGGTGGAGCAACCACTGTTGATGAAGACAGAAAAATATTTGCTGATGTTTGGCTTCTAGATTCAGCAGCCTCCTGATACATGACCTCCCGAAAAGAATGGTTCACAAATATGAACCTATCTCAGGAGGATCTGTATTCATAAAAAATGATCATGCCTTATAAATTTTTAGTATTGGCACTATCAAAATCAAAATGTTTGATGGTATAATACGCACTATTCAAGATGTGCGACATGTGAAGGGCCTGAAGAAGAATCTATTGTCTTTAGGATAATCAGAAGAGCTCGGGTGCAAGACTCATATAGAAAATATGATCATGAAGATTGTTAGAGTGGCGCTTGTTGTCATAAAAAGAGAAAAGATAGCTGCAAATCTGTACATGCTCAAGGGAAAGACTCTGCAGGAAGGTAATTTATGTGTGGCATCAACCAGCCATGGAGAAGAATAATAATGTGACATTGCAAACTAGGTCATATGTCAGAACAATGCTTGAAGATTCTCTCTGATCAGAAGCTACTTCTTGGACTTAATTCGGTAGCTCTTTCATTCTGCGAGCATTGTGTTACAAGTAAGCAGCATCGGCTGAAGTTCAACACATCGAGTTCTAGAAGCAAGGCTATTCTAGAACTGGTTCATTCTGATGTATGGCAAGCACCGATTACATCATTGGGAGGAGCAAAGTATTTTGTTCTTTATTAATGACTACTCCAGGAGATGTTGGGTGTATCCTATCAAGAAGAAGATGAATGTGTTCTCAGTCTTTAAAGCCTATAAAGCGCAGGTTGAACTTGAATCTGAGAAGAAGATCAAGTGTTTGAGGTCAGATAATAGAGGAGAATACACAGACGGTGAATTCCTAGCATTCTATAAGCAAGAATGCATCAAAAGACAATTCAATACTGCTTATACTCCTCAATAAAATGGAGTGACGGAGCGAATGAACAGAACTCTGTTAGAAAGAACAATAGCTATGTTGGAAACTGTAAATCTGGATAAAGTCTTTTGGACGAAAGCAGTAAAAACCGCATGTTATGTGGTAAATCGATCTTCATTAATTGCAATACAATTAAAGACGCCATTAAAGATGTGGACTGGTAAGCCAGTTGATTATTCTAACCTCCATATATTTGGAAGTCCAGTGTACGTAATGTACAATGCCCAATAAATTACAAAGTTAGACTCAAAATCTAGAAAATACATATTCTTTGGGTATGCTAATGGAGTAAAGGGATATCGCTTGTGGGACCTCATTGCCCGTAAGGTTATCATCAGCAGAGATATTATCTTTATAGAAAATCAATTACAAAGTAGTGAGTTCAATGAAGGACTCAAAGACTGTAGCTGTTCAGGTAGAAGATTATCCGAATTCTTCTGAAGCAATACCGGAGCATGATGTATAAGAACCAGTCGAGTCTGAGGCTCTAGAAGCTCGAAGGTCAACTTGTGAGAGAAGGCCACCGACTTGGCACTCGGAGTATATTACAAAGAGTAATGTTGTATACTGTCTTCTAACAGAAGATGGAGAGTCGTCAATTTTTAATGAAACTATAAATGGCACAGATGCATCTTTGTGGATAGCAGCAATGCAGGAAGAAATTGAAGCTCTTCATAAGAACAAGACTTGAGAATTTGTGTCACTACCATAAGAAAGAAAGACCATTAGAAACAAATGGGTCTACAAGATCAAGCGAAATGATGATGATCAAGTAAAACGATATCGTGCTAGATTGGTGGTAAAATGATATGCTCAGAAAGAATGTATTGAATTTAATGAAATATTTTCTCATGTAGTTCAACTTAGAACAGTCCGAATAGTCCTGGCTATGAGCGCTATATTTGACTTACATCTAGAGCAGCTAGATATGAAAATAACATTTCTTCATGGAGATTGTTAGATTAAGTCTATTGGGTATTAGGTTAATACGCTGTGACCCGTTAACCATACCCCTATTTGTATGACTATATATATATTTCTCTAGTATCTGAATAAATTAATAAAGTTAGGGTTTTGCTCTCTTAATTATCTCAATTATCTTAATTATCTCTTTCTGCAACTGGATAAGAAGAGTCAGCAGGAGCAGAGACAGGTATGTACTATTTGGACGACAGTGTGTCGGGTGCTGGTCTTGTTGCAGCACAGCCTAATTCTACCTTACTGTGGAACTGGTGTCTGGGTCATCCTTCACTACAGAAACTTAGATCGGTAGTTACTGTTCAGTCTTCTCTTTCTTCTTTAGATTGTGAGTCATGTGAACTGGGTAAGTACTATCGTGCTTCTTTTCAGAGTCGTGTCGATAAACACAGTAGTTTTGCGTTTGAGTTAGTTCATTCTGATGTCTGGAGTCCCTGTCGTGTTCCCTCTATGAAGGGTTTTCGATATTTTATTGTTTTTGTTGATGATTTCTCTCGCATGACTTGACTATATTTGTTGAAAGAGAGGTCTGAAGTCTCGCATGTTATTGAACTTTTTTATCAATGTTACATTAAACGCTGGGCGCTTCTAGACGTCGGACTTGACGTCCAGCGCTTAGTCGCCTAGGCGGGCGCCTAAGCGGTTTCTGAATGTTTTTTTTTTTTAATTATGATACTTGAAAATAAATAAATATATATTATACTCAATCAAAGATGCATAAATACTAAAATACCAATACTATTAACTAAATTGCTTGGTTTACCAATTACAATAGCTCTTTGTATGTTTATACTTCTCAACTCAAATTATAAGTTCATCTCAACTCAAATTACAATATGTATTAAATTCATATAAATTTTTAAAAAAAGATAGCAATTTTAGTTCCTCAATAAATCATGTATACTTAGATACTAAATAGCCAAAATAATAATTAACAAGGCTAGAGCCTAAGATATTTTCTTTTTTTTATTTTTAATTATAATAATTGATAGTGAATATCAATGTTACAGAAAGCTTAGATGCCGGACTGATGTCTAGGTGGATTTCTTTCTTCATTTAAGTGGTGGTCAATAAGGTTTTGTTGAAGGTCAGAGGAGGTAGTGGATGTGTTCATATTTAGAGGTTAATGGAGTTTGAAGAACGTATAGGCTACAACACATAAAATCACAACCAAAGCCTACAGGGTGCAATCCACGTAAGCAGACAATGCTCTACTAAACGCTCGTAAAATCTAGGTGGGCAGTCTAAATACCGCCTAGGCGCTAGGCGCTAGTTAGGCGGTCTAGGTACCGCCTAGGCCTAGACGAACGTCTAAGCGGACTAGGCGGAGGTTTTTTAAAACAGTGTTTTTTATAATGAAATAAAAACCTAGTTCTCTACTTCTGTTCATATTCTTCGCACTGATAATGCTTTGGAATATATAAAAAATAACGTTTTAAAATTTTGTGCTCTTAATGGTATTATTCATCAAACTTCATGCTTTCACACTTCATAACAAAATGGAGTTGCTGAGAGGAAGCATAGACATATTCTCGATGTTGCTAGAACACTCTCACACTTCATAACAAAATGGAGTTGCTGAGAGGAAGCATAGACATATTCTCGATGTTGCTAGAACACTGATGATACATATGAATATTCCAAAGTACTTGTGGTCTGATGCTGTCCTCATTGTCTGTTATTTGATTAATCAAATACCTTCCTCTGTTCTTAATGGTTTGATACTATTCCACTGTCTTTATCCTGCTAAAAAATGTTTTTCTGTGATTCCTCGAGTTTTTGGTTGTACGTGTTTTGTTCAGGGTTTGACTGCTGGTTTGGATAAATTGTCTCCTAGGTCCATTAAGTGTGTGTTTGTTAGATACTCACGTACTCAAAAAGGATATAGATGTTATCATCCGACCACCATGAGATATTTTGTTTCTGTTGATGTTAACTTCTTTGAATCTGTCCCATATTTTTCTCTGGTTCCACTACCTCTGTCAGTCCACAGGTACCACTACCTTCTACGGCTCCCACTACTATTCCGGTATCTGCTCCTGTTGCTACCGCACCAAAACCTCTACTGACATACTCTCGCCGTCCTAAAGTACATACACATGTCTCTGCTCCTGCCGACTCTTCTTCTCCAGCTGTAGGTCCATCTCATGTCGAGCCTCATATCTCTTCTGACTTAGATGTTCTTATTACTCATCGTAAAGGTAAACGATCTTGCCCAAAATATCATCTCTCTCTTTTTGTCTCTTATGACTGTCTCATCCCATTCTTTCGTCAGTTTGCTTTATCCTTGTCCACTATATCTTTACCAAGTTCACATGATGAAGCTTTGTTAGTACCCGCTTGGAAAAAGGCTATGGATGAGGAGATGCATGCATTGCTTTCTAAATTAAGGGACTTGGGATTTGGTCTCTCTACCTACTGGAGCGACTGTGGTTGGTTGCGGATGAGTGTATACCTTGAAATATCGCCCTGATGGATCTGTTGATAGATATAAAGCTCGCCTGGTTGCTAAAGAATATACCCAGACATATTGTATTGACTATTTTGAGACTTTTTCTCCTATTACGCGTCTCAACTCCATTCGAATTCTCTTCTCTCTGGCTGTTAATCTGGATTGGAAGATGCATCAACTAGATGTGAAGAATGATTTTTTTTATGGTGATTTGGACGATGAGGTTTATATGGAGCAACCTCCTGGGTATGTTGCTCAGGGGGAGAATATTATCTGCAGACTGAGAAATGCCATCTATGGTTTAAAACAGAATCCTCGAGCTTGGTTTGATAAATTCAGCAAAGCTATTTCTAGTGTTGGTTTCCAACGCTACCATTCTGATCACTCTGTCTTTCTTGGACGCACAACAACTGGTTTGGTTATTTTAACCGTTAATGTTAATGATATTCTGCTCACTGGGAGTGACTCTGCTGCCTTAGTAGAGACTAAGGAGTATCTAAACCGTTTTTTTGTCACTAAGGATATGGGAAAGCCAAAATATTTTTTTAGGATTGAAGTTGCATATCAAAGGCATGGTCTGTTATTATCCCAAAGAAAGTATGTGCTAGATTTACTAGAAGAAGCAGGTCTCTCGGGATGCAAACCTTCAAACACTTTAATGGAGACAAATATTAATTTGTGGCGTGATGATACCTCTCTACTAGATGATGTTGGACAATACAGGAGATTGATTGGTAAACTAATCTATTTGACAGTTACCAGACCTGATATTACCTTTGCAGTAGGTGTACTGAGTAGGTTTATGCACAAACCTAGAGAAGTTCATTGGACAGCTGCTTTAAAGATTTTAACATATATCAAGAATTGCCCTGGTAAGAGATTGCTATATAAGAAGCATGGGCATACTCACATTTCTGCTTTCTTTGATGCTGGCTATGCAGGAGATATGGGAGATCGGAAGTCAATCTTAGGATTTTGTACTTTTATTGGAGGTAATCTTGTGACTTGGAGAAGCAAGAAACAAGATGTAGTATCACGGTCTAGTGCAGAGGCCAAATATAGAACAATGGCTCACACTGCTTGTGAGATGGTGTGGCTACGAAAGTTTATAACAGAACTTGGTTTTGTTCAACCTGGACCCATACTTATGCATTATGACAACCAATCTGCCATTTACATTGTACAAAATCCTATATTTTATGAGAGGACAAAACATATTGAAGTTGACTGTAATTTTGTTAGAGATACTTGGGAGAACAAGATAATGTGCCTCATATTTACTCCATCCTCACAACAACTTGCTGATATTCTTACCAATGTTATTTCTTCAAAGGTGTTTTCTACTATATGTGACAAGTTGGCATGGTGGATATTTATGCGCCAACTTGAGGGGGAGTGTTAAATTAAGTCTATTGGGTATTAGGTTAATGAGTTGTGACCTGTTAACCATACCCCTATTTGTATGATTATATATATATATCTCTCTAGTATCTAAATAAATTAATAAAGTTAGGGTTTTGCTCTCTCAATTATCTCTTTCTACAGAGATCTTAAAGAAGAAATTTGCATGCTCCAATCAGAAGGTTTTGAAAAAAAAAAACTTGGTTTGCAGATTGAACAAATCTCTGTACGGTCTATAGCAGGCACCGAGATGTTGGTACAAAAGATTTGATTCATTTATCATGAGCCTTGGATACAACAGACTTAATTCAGACCCTTATGCATATTTCAAGATGTTTGGTAAAAATTACTTTGTTATCTTATTGTTGTATGTTGACAACATATTCGTTGCAGGCCCTAACAAAGATCGTATTAAAGAATTAAAGGCTCAGTTGGTTAGGAAATTTGAAATAAAGGCTTTAGGATCTGCAAACAGGATTCTAAGGATGCAAATCTACCGAGACAGTGTTAATAGGAAGATTTGACTTTCTCAGAAAAACTATTTAAAGAAAATCTTACGGCGCTTTAACATGCAAGATTGTAAGTCAATTTCTACCCCACTTTCTGTTAATTTCAAGTTATCCTCCATATGAGTCCTAACAGTGAAGAAGAGATGATGGAAATGTCTCGAGTACCGTATGCATCAGCAGTGAAAAGCTTAATGTTCGCTATGATTTATACAAGATCAGACATTACACAAGTAGTGGGAGTAATTAGTCGATACATGGCAAATCCTGGTAAAGAGCATTGGAATACTGTAAAGAGTGTTCTAAGATATATTCAAAGAACCTCAAATGTTGCATTATATTATGGGGGATCTAATTTTATTATCATTGGATATGTTGATTCTGATTATGCAGATGATCGTGATAATAGCAAATCCACCGCAGGCTATGTGTTTGCACTTGCTGGCGGAGCTGTAAGCTGGGTTTCAAAACTACAATCAGTTGTGACTACTTCAACAACAAAAATAGAATATGTAGCAGCTACACAAGCCAGTAAAGAAGAGATGTGGTTGAAGACGGTGCTAGAGGAACTCGACTATGAATAAAAGAAGATATCTTTATTTTGTGACAGTCAGAGTGCTTTGCATTTGGCAAGAAATCCAGCCTTTCATTCAAAGACCAAACACATTCGAGTTCACTACCACTTTGTTCGTGAGAAAGTGGAAGAATGAACAGTGGATATGCAGAAAATTCACACCGAAGATAACCTAGCAGATTTTTTAACAAAATCAGTCAGTACTGACAAATTTATTTGGTGTCGATCCTATTGTGGTCTGTCGGAGACATAAAGCAACATGAAGATGGCAAGATAGAAAGAATGGTGTGAATATATGATTGATACTTAATCAAATCTTCAAGTGGGAGATTGTCAGAGCTCTGTCGTAATTTTTGAATGGAGTGGGCCTCACCGTTTGCTAATGTCAAAGAATACGGAATTCGGTGCTGAAAGAAGCCGGGAATTTTGAAAAAATTTAAAGATGCACAATAAAGTTGTATAGTATAATATTAATATTTTATTATGCATAGTATTCTTTAAACACTATAAATAGGATCCAAATCCTTAAGGAAAAACTCATCCCAGAAACAACTCCTATATAGAAGAGTGAGAGAGAAAAAAATAGAGAGAGTATATCTTTGTAAAGAGAGATTGTAACTCCAGAGTTTTCTCCTCATATTGGATTCTTCTATCCTTGCCCGTAGATGTAGGTAATTTTGTGCCGAACCACGTAAATCTGTGTGTCCATCTTTTTTATCTCTATTTTTACTACTATTATTGCGATCCTACTCTATTGGGCTCTGGGTTTGTCCCAACAACATCTCCACCCTCGCCCCTTACCACCCCACTCACTCACCCTCACCTTTTCGACCCCTTGCCCTCCCTCTCATCTATTTTATAACAAATTCTCCCTTTATATTGACATATATATTGTTTATATGTTAATAGGGAAGGGTGTCATGCCTCAGGCCGAGCGTCCATCAGCGCGATGTAAGCCATGAGATCCACTGAATGTAGCTCGTTGTTTGGCTCAGACTATTGCTAAAATTGGCTAGCTCAAACTACTGCCAAAATCGACTAGC
>NC_033795.1:78447326-78473067 GCF_001876935.1 Asparagus officinalis
ATTCAGTGGGCCCCACAACTTACACACACCGACAAGCCCACGGTCCCTGGCGTGACAGAGGGGTAAGAGGGGCAGGGTCAGAGGGTGTGGGGGTGGGGTCGGGGTGAGTTAGGGCAGGGAAGGAGTGACTAGGGCCCAATGGGGGTGAGTCAGAGGAGGGTTTGGGGTTGAGAGAGAGAGAAGAGAAGAGAGAGAGAGAGGTGTAAAATGAGTCAAAAAATAGTAAGGGTTTTGATCCAATAGATCTAATAATCTTGAGGATTTTCACCATTGACAAGTCAACTTAGGGAACAACACGTGATTGAAATATGCAAAGCAGTGGAAGCATTTTTCCCTAAGAAAAAGGTAACAACAAATACTAGTGAAATGGGTTATTGAGAAGCCTCTTGCCTCATATGAGAGATTAGGTATAGGATTTTGCTTTCCTGGATTTATTTTATTTGATCAAGGGATGGAAAGAGAACAATGCAAAATAAATAAATAAAATAGGAAAGGAAAACACGAAGAACAAAGATGTATATGAGAGATTAGGTATAGGATTTTGCTTTCCTGGATTTATTTTATTTGATCAAGGGATGGAAAGAGAACAATGCAAAATAAATAAATAAAAATAGGAAAGGAAAACACGAAGAACAAAGATGTATATGTTGAAGTAGGTGCATCCCGTTATTGAAGGAAAAAAGAAGACAACATGAGACGTGGATTCTAGCATACCCTTTTGTAATTTCTACACTATATAATCAACCAGCCCATGTGCAATAATGCCTGTTGGACCAGTTATACTCCTCTATGTTGAGATGATGTGCACCTAACATTATCATCTAGTAACAAAAACAACACAAAGTTCGATCGGGATGAGAAAATGTGAAGAACACCTCTAGGAAAAGAAATTACTTCAGATATGTCACATCATTTTGTTGGAATTGCATACTTGGCTTTTTGAACTATCAGAAACCAAAATGGAAAAAACTTGCTCAGGATGTGGATTGCAAGCAACTACAAGAAAGAATGTACAACATTCTCCAACATCGCGAAAATGGAGTTCATTGGAGAACTAGGAAAAACATAAAGATGTTTAGCTTTTTTATTATAACTACCATGAAGTACAAGAAAGGACACACAGTATGAAGATATATATGGTCAACTAGGAACATTCCATTATCTTATGGAAAAAAGAAAAGCATGAGAAACGCAGAGTGCAGTATACTATTCGCACTGTGTACTCAATCACCAATATGGTAAAAAAACTGGTTGAACAGTTACAGTGCTTTCAATTGACAAGATTTTGAATCTACAATGTCAGTAGCAACTTAACACTAAAGGCACAACATAAACCACATAACACGGAGAGTGCAAAATCGTCGCTATGTATTTAAGTTGCTAAAGATGCATCACTTAAAATTGGTAAAATTCTATTACGTAGGTATTTGACTTTCAGCAACCAGAAAAGGGAAATTTTCTTAGAACTTGGAACACAAGTAACTACAAAAATGAACAGATAGCCTACTTTGACAAAACAAAAAATGGCAGCTAAAAAGAACCAGAAGAAAAACATAGGCATAGCGTGCACTTTTGCAAACATACCATGAAGTACAAGAATGGAAACAATGATGATATTGGTAAAGCTGAAAAGGAAAAAAAAACAAATGATGAAATATCAGAATCATGTAAAAGTAGTAATGGCAAAAAAAAAATTAGGTGAGACAGCATCTAAATTTTAAGAAATCAAATAACAAGTGGGTAAAGTAAAAATCCACTCTGAGCAATGGAAAGTTACCTTTATTTGCTGTACATTAAACATGGAAAATTGCCTTTGTTTGCTGTACATGAAACAGCAACCAAAGTTGTCCATAACAGTACACAAATTCTGTTCCCTTATTTTTTTTATTTTTTTTTCTTCTTTTTTTTGCTCTTAATAATAAATTTCTTCCTATCAACTGCTGACAAGACCCAGAAACAGTAATCAAATTTCAGCATGTTTGATAAATTAAATCAGATCAAGCAAAATCTCGCCCCCTCTACAATAAAACTGCTAACAATTCGAGCTAAGTTTTTTAAATGTGATTGACATACATAATAACAAAAAAAAAATCATTCTTTGGTTGAACCTATTAGAATTTGTTTTGAAATTAATTAATCAAGTATTACTGAAAATAGGCGAAAACTATCTATACCAGAAAGAATCTATACTCTTCTATTCCCTAATTATCTTTGTTCTTGCTAATAATACTAATCAAGGTTAAGCATGTTTGATAAAATAGATTACTATTTTAAACTTATTAATAATTTCAGCAAAATTTGGTGGGGGGGGGGGGGTTTTAAAATAGATTACTATTTTAAACTTATTAATAATTTCAGCAAAATTTGGTGGGGGGGGGGGGGGGGATTTATCATCACGCGTAATAAAAGAATCATTCTTTGATCAGAACATGCCCTTACCAGTACACAAAGAGATGATCCAAACATACAAGAACTCTCTGTACGGAATCCCCAATTTCTCCTCTTTCCGCTGGTCCATCTTACACCCAGGACAGTTCTCGCGGTACATGTTACCCAATAAACCTCTGTTCTCTCCTCCATCTGTTGTCCCCTAATAAAAAGAACCAAAATTGAGCAATTAATGAAACCTTTGTATATCGACAAAAAAAAACCCAGCTCTTCTAATTGGGCGGCGATTTGTTTGGCACTCACTTGTTGAGCGAGTAATGAGGAGGAGGAGGGCGGCGGTAGTCGTCAGCGGTGACCGGATCTGGAGGTGGCGGGCTATCGGATCCGTTGGGTTTGGATCCGATTAGGGTTACGGTTTGGGGTTTGGAGAGAGAAAAGGGCGCGAAACGGGGTTTGAGGGCAGCTGGATTAGGGCCCACGGGTTGAGGGGAAGATGACGTTAGGCCCCTCGGATTACCAATATTTTGATATTAGATCCCTAAAAAAGGCTAAATATCCTAACCCCCAAAACATTTTGGGTGGTTATTGGATAACCATCCTTAACTTTGAAAATATCAGGAATCTCATTAAGGGTTATTCAGAAACCGCCCTAAAAGTGATGCTTTTGGGGGGTTTCTAATAAAATAACAAAGCGATAGGGGTCTTCATATAAAATCTTAATAGTAAAGGGAGGTTTTCTCATAACCCCTATACTTGAGAAGGCGGGTTAATATTATTAAAATTAAGGAAGATTATCTAATAATCGTCTAAAATTAAGAAGGATTTTTCTGATATACAACCCTTGTTGTTTGAAATTAGCTCCTCTAGTTAGATGGAATATTCTATAAAGTTTGTAATATGATTAATAAGTTAGTCATTTTGTCTCATATTAATTAGAACGGTTAAGGACGGTTATATCTATCTTAGAGTCCCTATGGTTCCGAATTTATCTTTTATTCACAATTATACTATTTTCACCTTAAGAAATGAGTAACTGACATTGATACGATGACAAATTCTATTATATTGTATTTTTTTATTTGTGCGTTTTTATTATTCTATGAAATTTTTAACTCATGTGATATTGTTATGTTATTTTAGAGCATCAAAAAGTATGCTTAGAACAAATATCCGATAATTCAAAATTTATGAGAAGTTAAGAGATTATGTAATATAGAATATTTTATTCAAAAAAGCATGTGTACGTTAATATATATTTGATAGAACTCACATTCAAAAAAAAATTGATTCTGAAGTTTCGCAAGTAAATTTGCCTTTATAATATTTTATTTATTTTTTGGTAAGGGTGTTTGGTTCGCTATTATAAGGGGTGGAAAACTCAGAAAACCCCTCCACGTCAGATTTTTCGCCCTCCACGTCAGCTTTTTTGTTTCCGTCCATTTCTTTGTGCCGCTTTGGTTCGCTCGAATGGAAGAGGGAAAACTCTGCTGAAATCGCCGCCAACTAAGATTTTTTTCCCTCTCCGATTTCCTTTCTCAACCAAGTGAAATTGATGAAAACTCTGCCACGTCAGATTTTTTTTTCCTTCTCTGCTTTGTTTACAAAAGTTTTCCTTTTTTTCTATGCGAACCAAACGCAAGAAAAATAAATACATTGGTTTCCCACCATTTTTTATGTGCGAACCAAAGCAAAACAATCTATTTCTTGAAAAAGTTTGTAAAACTCAAAACTTGTGTTTCTTTACATAGAATTGCATTTCTCTATATCAAGGAAACGAACCAAACAGCCCCTAAAGAAAATTAGAAGATCACAAGGAGGACACAAATAGAGAAAATTTAGGTAGATATTGTATTAATTATGTTTTCATTCAGACTGTCTTTCTTCATTTCTTCATTTTCATGGTAAATGGGTGTGTTTCCCCCCATAATTCTAAGTTCATCGGCGTTGATTATACAAAGTTGAGCATTATGCTGGAAATTACCTACATTACAGCTAGCGAAATTAAAGGTGCAATCTTTGGTCTCCGTCATTTAGTTCAGATTAAGGGCTTGTTTGGATTTAGAGGGGGTGAAGGGAAGTTAGGGGAACCTAGGGGAAGTTAAAGTTAAGTTAAGGGAAGGGAATTTCTAAAACTTGTTTGGGAAACAAGTAAGGTGAATCAAGGGGAAGTTATTTCACCCCGTTTGGAAAGTGTGATAACGGGAAGGAAATGGAAGGGAATGTATATAAATTGACATAAATACCCTCACATATTATTAAGTTATATTGTTGTTAGAAATTAAATATCAAATATGCATCTATTGCTATATATTATTATTGTCATCATCTCCTTCCACATTGTATATCCACAATCAACACAAATCAGATAAATATGAAATTTTTTGGAGTATAGTTGGAATAAAAAATAATAACCAATATATTCATCGATGAGACTACAAAACAATACAAAAGCTTATTTTCACTCTTCTTTTGCAAATATACCCAGTTAGCAAAGCAACGACCAACTAAATGATGAAACTCAAATACCTACACGAACACAAAACTACCATAACACTTGTCATTCAAGCTGCAAAAATCCCTAATTTTGAACGGTCTTTTACAAATTTTATTGCTCCATAAAATAAGCTCAGTTTGGATGATACAAGGTAAATTCATCAACAAAAACTAAAAAACAAATTGCGTTTATTAATACTATCCAGCATCAACCTCATTAACCAACATCCCCGTGAAAAATGTTCCAATGAAGCATTACGGAGAAATAAAATAAAACATTTTTTCCACAAAGTAGCTCTTTATGCTCATATTCTCTCCACAGTTGACATAAGACCCCTTTAAAGAAGGGAGGAAGAACAAAAGCTTCAACCGCTTTCACTCATTTCTTCAATTTCGTTGAGTTATCCAAGGCCAAGTCTTGCAGGTTCAGTAACAGGAGAGAAAATCTTACCTTGAAAAATCAAAACCTTTACTCAAATTGGGCAAGAGATTGAGGCGAGACAAGACGCGGAGGAGAGAAGACGCGGAGGCGAGATGAGACGCGGAGGAAGAGGAAATGGCGGAGGCGCTTGCAACGAGAGTTTATACTGTGGGGTTTCTGTGAGCAAAATTTAGCTGTTGGATTTTGATCTTAGCTAGGGATAAATATGTCTCTCTACATTTGTTGTATTCCCCCTCTTTATCTTCAACCCCATTACACCCCAAATTGGGGGGAGGGGGAGGGGGGAGGGAGAAATCATGGTATTTTCTTACCTTTTTTCACCTCCCCTTACACCTATTAACTTGCTATATTTACTTTCCAAACAAGATTAAAAGTTACCCTAACTTCCCCTCACCCCCAAACTGGATCTAAACTGACCTTGTTTGGATTGAGGGGAATGAGGGTGAAGGGAAGTTAGGGGAACCATTCACCTCCATTCACCTTATTTGGGAACACTTAGGAGGTGAAGTTAATTCACCCTAGTTCCCCTTGGTTCACCCCCTAATAGTGAAGTTAATTCACCCTAGTTCCCCTTGGTTCACCCCCTAATAGTATAAAAATTGTTACCCCCCAAATTAGGGTGTAACCAAGGGGAAGGGAACTCTCTTCCCTTCCCTTCACTTAGTTTTCCTTAACTTTCCCTTCAATTCCATTCACCCGTGCAAATCCAAACAGGCCCTTACATAAAAAGCTCCGTAAAATTAAAATTGATATAACCTTTTATAAAAGTATAAAATGACCCCTCTCTCATAACCGTAAAGAAAAATCCCCCCTCTTCTCTCTCAAACCCCTTCGTACGAAAACCCCCTCCAAATCTACTTTTCTACAGAAACAAACAAATTCGTTCTCGGATCGAAGATGTCGTCGCTTCGGAACGCAGTCCCTAGAAGGGCTCACAAGGAGCGAGCGCAGCCGTGAGTTCTCATAAAAATTTGATCTTTGTTTGAAAAATATGAAAAAGCTTCGATTTTGATTGATGGGTTTGATTGTGAAAACTTGCAGTGAGGCAAGGAAGAAGTTTGGGATTCTGGAGAAGCATAAAGATTATGTTTTGCGAGCAAAAGCTTTTCACCAGAAGGAAGAGGCTCTCAGAGTATGAATCTGGTTTTTTTCCCCGTGATGATTTTTATGATTATTTATTATTAGGTCTCATACTATAGGCCAAATTAGTGTAAACTATTTCATGGATGGAAAAAATGGAATCTGTAAATGATTACAATTTCTTCGGGTAAATTTTGAGAAAATCCCTCTATGGTGTAGAAAAAACAGAAAATCCCGTAGTGGCAAAGAGTTGAGGAAGAGAAATTAAAGAGAAGGATTAACATAATTATCCCATTCGATAACCGAAGGACTAAATTATTAACCCCTCAAATAAGTTTTATTTTAGCTTTTGTGATCATTTTTAGAGTTTTGGAATAACGAGGATTCTGACAATTTTGTTTATAAATACTCTTAATACTTCTATATAGGAGTATTAGTAAACCCCTCATTTTGAGGGGTGCGTTCTAGTTCTCCTAAACGCATTCTCTATAACAGGGATTTTCCTCTCAAGAAAATATATAGAGAAAAGAAGAAAGAATTAATGGGTTTGTTTCAACTGGGTTCCTACAGAAATTGAAGGAGAAGGCAGAGTTCAGAAATCCTGATGAGTTCTACTTCAAGATGATCAACACTAGGACTATCAATGGGGTCCATAGGCCACCGTAATATAAGCTCAAACTTCTTAAGTTTTGCAAGCTATTCTGCTATGAGATTCATTGGTCCATGATGTTTTCTTAGGAGTGAAGCAAACAAGTATACTCAAGAGGAGCTCATGCTAATGAAGACTCAGGATATGGGGTACATTCTTCAAAAAATTCAAAGTGAAAAGAAGGTTTGTCCAGTAGCCAAGCTAGATCTGCTTACCATATGAAATGTCATATCTTTTTTGGTTTAATTTTGAGTGATGTTCTCTATTGTTGTAGAAAATTGAAAGATTGACTTCTGTACTCCATGCATTGGATTGCCAGCCCTCGAACAAGCGTGTTTTCTATGCTGAAGACAGGTGAGAATATACTGACTTTGGTCAACCTTAGCAATTTTTTTAATTATTTATGTCACTAGACCTTGGTTTGATCTTCTGTGTCCAATTTTTTTTCCTGATTTTTTTTCCTTAAAGAGGTGCTTTATAGAGCAAATGTATTGAAATAGTTCTGTACAGCTAAGTGAAGATGTAAAGCAGCTATAGCATACATATTTCATTTGGACATTTTGGTATGTATGTCATAAGATTGGGATGCGGTCTAGATATTCAAGTAGCTATAGTCAGGCAATTCAAATTGGGAATGCTATTAGATCAGACCATCTAACTCCTCTCTGCATATGATTTTTGACCTTAATATTTGAGACGAAAAAGTTCATTGAAACTATTAGGATTAATGATCTTAATTAAAGGAAAATATGATATAATGATTAAAAAAAAGAGTGTGTTTGGTTCATTTTATCCGATCATTTGATTTAGTTGACACCACATTTGACATGGAGGGCATACTTTGTTAGATTAAATGAAGGATAACTTAGCACAAAAGGGACCTGATTAAATTGATCAGTGTATGTCGTCCAAATACTGTTAGAAATTGATGCAATTTTTCGTTGTAAGTGTTTGTTGTGGTATCTTATTCAGTGGAAGTTGATGCAATTAGAGATTGATTAATTGCATGGCACATTTTATTCAACAGCAGCACTGTGACAAAACTTCAAAAGCCTGTCCTTTCTTTTGTTCCTAAAAATTTACCTGTTACGAAGGGCATCAATGTTGTCTTTGACCTCCAAAATCCTTAGTAGTTGTGCACATATGTCATGAGCACCTGTGCTAAAGTTGTGAGATTGTGAATGAACGTAATCTGTCATGCAGGATAAGGATCCTAAAGTATCTCATAGCTAAATGTTGTGAGTTGCACCAGTTTTGAAGTCCCAAATAATGAGATGTACGACTATGTGAAGTTAATTGCTGAAGAAATAAGAACGAAGAGTGAAGGATGACCTTTGAGAGAATCATAAAGAATGCTGTAGTTGAGGACAAAGGAACGAAGAGTATAGTTTTGCATTTCATTGGCATGTAGCAGTCATAGTGCTTTCTAATGTTAGAATAGTGAGGTTCATATTTGTGCTTGTGTGTATGTGTTTTAAGGTGTTAGTATATGTGTCTGCGTCTGCATGTATTTCTTCCGCTTAGAGGGTTTGGGTTGGGAAGGAGTATTAATGTATTAGAGGCAGAAAGCATTGATGTAGAGGGACGAATGATAGTCCAGCAAGCATATACCTTTAGTAGTGTCTAATGTCTATTTTAACATACTTGTTTCCAGCAACAAAACTTATGTATACATGACATCCTTACCAATGTATGTAGAGATTATGTACATGTGTTTCCATATTTGGATTTGAATACTTGCCATGCTAGGTACAAATGATTAGAGATCTGAAATTGTGAGGATTTAGAAAGCCTCATGCTAAACAATTATAAGCTACAAAGATAGAATATCAAATAATATCAAGATTGGTATGGTTAAGAGTCTTTTCTCTGGCTTGCTTTCAGTATTTGGTATCCACTTTTATTTTAGGAGCTTTTCTTACCTATTACTTGGGAGGCCATCTACAAATCAACATGACACAATAAGTATCCTTACTGCTGACATTTTCTATAGATTTCAGTTATTATTTATTGTGTCATACTGTATGGTTGCTTTTGTATTTTTCTAGCTCTTGCTTCGGTTGGCTGCATAAATGGACTCATATCGGCTGGTTGCCAATTTGCTTCCTTTTATCGTGATTTAGTGCATTCTGTTTCTGGTCGACCTCCAGATTTTTATGGCCGTGTTTCATGATGTACAGCCCTTGTGATATGTTGACCATCTCATTATGTGTTTTTCTTGCTGCCAATTTGGAATGTGCAACTTTGTTTTGTGAAAAGGCTCCATCCATGCTGTTGATTGTTCTCTTGTGCATTTTTTTTAATCCTTCGAGCATTGCAGGTCTAGCCTCCGTTAACTTCTCCCTAGCTTTGCAATTTATTTCTTCCTATTTTTTCCCCCTTACGTGCCCAAGCTCTTGCCTTTTTTGCTGCCTTGTAATTTATTGAATTTTTCTTTGTTCTTGTACACGCTGACCTGGATAAGTTGCTTGCTTACCTATGTGCCATGTTTAGGATCCAGCCTAGCTCTCCCTGGATTACAATTGTTTGGATAAGCTTTGTGTTTATTGTATCTCTTAAGATTTTCTTTAGTGTTAAGTTGCTCTTATGCTAACATCAGGACCTTTTGTTTAATGATTGGACACTCTTGACCTTTTTGTTCTTATTGCCTCCTTTTAGTATGAAACTTGAATTGTAACTGGTAAGAAAAGTACAAGGAGAGAGGAGTTAGATAAATCTTCGTGTATAATTTTGTATGCATACATTATCAGCTTGTATTGTTTACCAAAGCTGTTATTTCAGTTTGATTTCCATGTATTCATCTCTCTTTCCTCGAATATTAGTTTGAATTTCTTTTTTGTTTTATGTCAGAGAAGAAGCCAAGGATATACGATCAAAATCACTTGAGAGCAGCAATTCGCCTGATTTTAGTAAAGTGCCAAATAGAATAAAGAAGTGAGTTCCTAGTTATTCATAAAATTGAAATTGACATTTCTTTAAACGAATTAATTTTGTTTTCAATTTAGTTCCCCTCGCAGTCTCCTAGTTCTCGCTCAACTTTCATTTCTAAATAAGATTTTGATAACTGATGTTTGATCAGTTCTGTTGTTTGTCTTCACTGCTTTCCTCAGGAAAACAGCTTCCTCGTATGCAGAGGTAGAATCAAGAAAACAGAGGGTTCAACAATTAGAAAAACTATACTCGGACATGGCTTTGCAGAAAGAACTACAGGTTCATACCTTCACGTTGCTCATGTGAGAAAACTAAATTTGAAATTTGAAGGACTAATTGCAGATACATACCTTATACAATGAGGGAGTAATCATTTAACCATTCAGAACTCCAGACAACATTATTTTCCAAGTTAGGCATGTGTTCATAATTTACCTTTTACCTTCCATTTAACTTGAAAAAAAGGACTAATTTGCCTTCTAAAATTAGGGGTGAAATGCAAGGCTAATTGATAAATTAGGAGGTGTGAGTGGGAATCGAAAATTTTTATGGGAAATAAGTGACTACAGCATTTCGTACTGGGTATGTATCAGACACTTTTCAAGTTATATGTGTAGAAAATTGTTGAAATGGTAAATCAGAATCCTCTCTTAGGATTTCTCCTCATGGATACATACATATAGGAGTACAAATGGGTAATAGGCAAGGTTTTAAATATCGGATGTCGGGTTCATGTCGGACGGCTGAAATTCATGTCGGATAGCGGAAATCGGGGATATATCGGGGGACATGGACTAAATATCGGATTGTCATATCGGATGGGCGTATATGTATAATATCATGTCCTAAATGTAATCTAAGCATTCCTAAATTCAATATAAGCATACTTTATAAATTGTATAGACTAGATATATAAAAAAGTAAACAATATATGATGTTTAGGATCACTAACTGATTGTAGAAATTTGATTCTCAATTGCATCCTGAAATTTTATAAACTAGACATATAAAAAAGTAAATAATATATACAACTCAGTATTTTTCCATTCATCTGGACAATTTTATATTGATTAGAAAATTATTACTCCTCAGCCAGATGACCTTGAACTATATAACTATTCATACAGCCCACTCACTAGCTTTTCAGAATTCATAGCAAGTTCGTTGCTTCCACATTATCTTCGATAGAGGCCCATTTTAGAGGGAAGCTTACCTGATTTTGAGAAACAAATCAACAACTCATTTTACTTAATCAGCAACTCAACAGTTAGCGGTGGACTGAAAAAATGTAAGTATATTTGTCATTAGAGAGAGAGAACATGAGCAATTCTGATTTTGATGAAGTGATTTTACTTTTTAGCAGTCAGCAGCACTGGCCCCTTGCACAACTCAAACTACAGGGAAAAAAATGCAGAGAAAAAAACAGTCAAGTTAAAATTCCGAAAAAATAAGACTAAAATTCCAAAAAAAAGTCTTATCTAAAAAGCACTCAGAGACAGAGAGAGAGAGAGAGAGAGAGAGAGAGAGAAAGGGGCGTGAGAGAGCATACCTCAGGATTCGGTCGAAGGCGGTCAAAGACAGTCGAAGGTGGTTGAAGGCTTGCGGAGCGGTCGAAGGCGGTCGAAGGCACAGTCGAAGCAAGAGCTTTTGTCGAAAGGTGTGGAGCGGTCGAGAGGCGTCGAAGGCGCAGTCGAAGCGCGGTCGAAGAGCGGTCGCGAAGGCTTTCGGAGCGTCAGGCGGTGACGCGGCAGCTGAAGCTTTAAGGTTTCGACGAGACGGAACTTCGAAGGGCCGGCCGAAAATGCAGTCGAAGGCAGTCCAAAAGCGGTCGAAGGCAGTCGACAGCTAGAAGAGCGGTCGGAGGCGGTCGGAGGTGGCTCAAGAGGCGGTCAGAGGCGGCTCAAGAGCGGTCGCAAGAGCTGTCCTGTTGCCCTAGTGCTTTTCTTTTATCGGCTTTTTTTTCGTTCAACAGCTTTTTTTTTCATCGACTTGGTATAGAGTCCCAGCAGCGGTCAAATGGATTCGGGTTTTGTGATAACCCAAACCCATTAACTCAAAAACTCCCTTTAAACCGAAATCTGGGTATATCGGCCGATTTTTCAAAGTTGAAAAAGCGGCCGATATGCCCACTTTTTGACCGATGTATCCGATTTACCCCAAAAAACCGCTATACGACTCATGTATGACCGACTCATGTCGTTAGAGCCATCGATCCGATATATCGGCCGACATGTCCGACATGTCGGTCGATATTTAAAACACTGGTAATAGGTTATTGGGTCTTAACCCGATAACCCAATACTTAATTCTAACACTCCCTCTCAAGCTGGAGCATATATATCAATTATGCCCAGCTTGTTACACAGAATGGAAAACACCTAGGTGAAGTAGTTTTAGTAAAAATACCAGCTAACTGTTCTGAAGACGGAGTGAACTGAAGAGAGATCACTTTCTTTTCCCAAGGATTTCTAACAAAATTACAATCAACTTCAATGTGCTTAGTTCTCTCATGAAACACTGGATTCTTTGCAATATGGATAGCAACTTGATTATCACAATGCATAGACATAGATCTAGGTTGAGTAAAACCAAGCTCGGTCAGCAGCTTCTGTAACCATATCATCTCACAAACAGTGTGAGTCATAGCTCTGTATTCTGCCTCTACACTAGATCGAGATACTACACCTTGTTTCTTGCTCCTCCAGGTAACCAGATTTCCTCCAATAAAGGTGCAAAATCCAGAAGTAGACTTTCTATCTTCAATATCTCCCGCATACCTAGCATCAGAATAGGCAGAGATGTGTGAATGTCCATGTTTCTTATACAATAATCCTTTTCCCGGACAGCTTTTAACTTAAGTTAAAATTCTTAGAGCAGCAATCCAGTGAACCTCTCTAGGTTTATGCATAAACTTGCTCAGTACTCCCACTGCAAAGATAATATTAGGTCTGGTTACAGTAAGATAGATTAACTTTCCAATTAATCTCCTATATCGGCCTGCATCATCTAGGAGAGGATTATTATCACACCACAAATCTACATTCACTTCCATGGGAGTGTTTGCTGGCTTACACCCCCAAAGGCCCATCTCTTCTAATAAATCCAATACATATTTCCTTTGAGATAGAAGCAAACGGTCTTTTTGATATGCAATCTTAATTCCAAGAAAGTATTTAGGTTTTCCCATATCTTTGATCACAAAGTGACGTGAAATGTATTCCTTAGTCTCTGCTAAGGCAGCAAGGTCACTCCCAGTTAGCAAGATGTCATCAACATATACTGTCAGAATCACCAGACCAGATGTAATGCGTCGGATAAAGATGGTGTGATCAGACTAACATCGTTTGAAACCAATACCAGATATAGCTATACTAAATTTCTCAAACCATGCCCGTGGACTCTGTTTGAGACCATAAATTACCTTTTTAAGCTTGCAGACATTATTCTCCCCCTGAGCAACATTACCCTGACGGTTGCTCCATATAGACTTCCTCCTACAAGTCACCATACAAGAAGGCATCCAGCTAAAACATTGTCCAGTCTAGATTAACGACCATAGAGAAAAGTAGGCGAATGAAGTTGAGACGGGCTACGAGAGAGAACGTCTCAAGATAGTCGACCCCATAGGTTTGAGTATAACCCTTAGCGACAAGACGAGCTTTATATCGATCAATCGAACCATCTGTGCAATACTTCAATGTATAAACCTACAGATAGCCAACCACAGTAGCACCCGTCGAAAAAGATACAAGATCCCAAGTTCTTCTAGAAACAAGTGCATCTATCTCCTCATCCATGGTTTATTTCCAAGCAGGAACTAACACGGCCTCCTCATAGGATCCGGGTAGAGATATAGAGGACAAGGACAAAGCAAACTGACGAGAAGACAAGGACAAAGCAAACTGACGAGAAGAGGGAGTAAGACGGTTATAAGAAACAAAATCAGATATAGGATGATTAGTACAAGACCGTTTACCTTTCCGATGAGCAATTAGAATGTCCAGATCAGAGGAATTAGAAATATTAGAAGGAGACAGACCTGCAACGGGAGATGACTGTTCGGTTGGAGCAGAGAGAGGGACATGATTTTTTGGACGGTGACAGTAGTGACGGCGGTGCATATGGCACAGTGGAGGCATTTTGTAGTCCTAGAGAAGATCCATTAGCAGAAAGAACGAAAGCGGGTAATGGAACAGTAGTAGGAGCAATAGACGAAGTAGGCACAGATGGATTGACAGGTGGAGATGAACCAGTCGAGGAGAAGTATGGAATAGACTCAAAAAAGTTACATTTGCTGACACAAAATATCTCTTGGTGGAAGATTGATAACACCGATAACCTTTTTTAGCACGTGAGTAGCCTACAAAGACACACTTAATAGACCGAGGAGATATTTTATCCAGTCCTGGAGACAAATCCTGAACAAAACAAGTATAGCCAAAACCACGAGGAACCACATGAAAATGTTGTTTATCAGGGTTCTAGCCACATCTAAAATGTGTCTACACTTCCTCTCAGCAACCCTATTTTGTTGTGAAGTGTGAGAACATAAAGTTTGATGGATAATACCAATATTTGCACAAAAATGAGAGATGTTATTTTTCATGTATTTCAACGCATTATCGGCACGAAGGATACGAATAGAGGTGGAAAATTAGTTTTTGATTTCTCTGTAAAAGATTTCAAAAACAGTCGAAACCTCAGATCTCTCTTTTAATAGATAAAGCCAAGTCATGCGAGAGGATTTCAAAAACAGTCGAAACCTCAGATCTCTCTTTTAATAGATAAAGCCAAGTCATGCGAGAGAAGTCATCAATAAAGACCTCAGATCTCTCTTTTAATAGATAAAGCCAAGTCATGCGAGAGAAGTCATCAATAAAGACAATGAAATATCTGTAACCTTTCACTGAAGGTATACGACAAGGACTCCAAACATCAGAATGGATTAACTCAAACGCAGAACTACTATGTTTATCAATACGATTCGGATAGGTAGCATAATGGTGCTTACCCAGATCACAAGACTCATAACCTAAAGAAGAAACAGAGGATGGGATAGAAAGAACATATCTAAGCTTCGATAATGACGGATCACAAAGATGTTGATGCCATAGTAAAGGATGATCAGATTTGTCTGCAACAAGACCAGTAGTGGGCATATTATCGTCCAAATAGTACATGCCTCCTCTCTCATGCCCCGAACCAATCGTCATCTCAGTTGCTAGGTCCTAAAAAATACAATAAGAAGGAAAAAATATTACTTTACAGTTGTGTTTGGTGAACTGACTGATGGATAATAAACTGACAAGAAATTTTGGAAGATATAAGACGTCAATAAGGGTTAGTGATGAAGTAACATGTACTACTCCATCACCAAGAACTGGAGAGTAGGAACCATCAGCAATGCTGACCGATGGAACTTGTCGGACAGTTTTAAAGAAACAAAGTGATCCTTTATACTTGTCATATGAGAAGAGGCACCAGAATCTAATACTCATGCTTGTGAGGAGAGACAATGTAGGCATCCATACCTGAAGAGGATGCATGAGTAGCAGAATGACTATTCTGAGAGGACTCGAGTTGACGCAACTGGTCATACTCAGCTTGCGAAATTTAAACAGTGGAGGGAGCAGAAGTAGTCGAAGAATCAATAGAGGTAGGTGTAATATCAACAATATGTGCCCATGCAGGGCGACTAAACTCCTCCTAACACTTCTCAGAGATATGATTAGTCCTCCCACAATATCTGCACGGACGCAGAGTATTCTCTGAATCAACCTGTCTCCCAAAGGTGTCACGTCCTCCTCGTGTCGCGGCCACGTCCTCGACCACGACCACGACCTCTGCCACGTCCGGAGAACATAGCAGACTGATCAAGTGATGGAGCGATCGGTGTGGGAGATGCAGTAGTCACTCTAGTAGTTACATGCATAACTCTGGAGAATATAGCAGTCAAGGAAGGGATAGTATCGCTCCCGAGTATTTGGCTCCGTATCTGAGACTGCAAAGTGGGACTCAATCCTGACAAGAACTTGGAAACTGTAAGGTCCCACGATATCCTAACAGAGTTGATGCATCCGTAACGACGGGCTGATGCATCTCTAATTCATCGATTAGACTCTTCAGCTCACCAAAGTATTCAGGTACAGAGCGATCGCCCTGTTGAAGAGAGAAAAGGCGTTCATACAACTCGAACACACATGATACATTTTTCTCATTCCCGTACATAATTTTTAAATTATCCCACATCTTCTTAGCAGTGTTCGAGAACATGACACTGCTACTAATCTGGGTTTCCATGCCATTAAGAAGCCAAGTCATCATACAACAGTCAGCAGCAATCCATGTATGCTACGTAAGATCTGTAGATGCGAGAGGTGGGGTCAGAAGATGAGCTAATTTATTCTGAGCACCAATGAAGATGCGGAAGGCTTGTGCCCAAAGTAGATAGTTGGTGTCATTTAACTTCACCGTGGTCCCCCAATACAACTTTGGGGGCAGAGATCTCAGTAGTAATAGGGGTAGTAGTAGCAGCAACAGAAAAGATGTCAGATCCTGTCATTGTTACAGAACAAGATAGTACAGTAGCAGGAGAATCACAATCTGCTTGTATAAAACCCGAAGGTTTGAATAGAATCCGAAGGTTTGAATAGAAAACCCTAAAAGGTTAGAATAGGAACCCGAAGGTTAGCATAGAACCCGAAGGTTAAAGATCTCAACCCAGTTATATATATATATATATAGTTTTTGTTTTGTTTTTTGTTTTTTTAGGGTTTGGAGAGTGACGGCTCTGATACCATGTTGAAATGGTAAATCTGAATCTTCTCCTAAGGGGGGTTAGTCACCTATAACTTTTTAAGTAGAACTGGGATAATTGGTAAAGTGGGATAATATTTTAACATTGGGATAATTTAGTGGAACAATGATAGGTAATTCTTAAAGTGAGATAATTTGGTAGGATAATTTAGTAGGATAATGATGGATAATATTATGAAGTTGTATAATTTGGTAGGATAATTTGGTGGGGGTAATGGTGGGTATAAATTACTATTGTTAATAATTGTATATTAAAAATAATGTAATATTGATAAGCAAATTCTAGTAATAACTATAAAATATAATGCAATAAATCATTACTATTCATCTCAAATAATAAAATAATTTACAAATAAATAAAAATCTAAATCCCTAGAGTGACTCGACTTCCATCATCCCACATGGTTTCTATCATCTCACATGGCATCTGCCATAGAATTTCTCCAAGCTTCTACAGCTGCTCGTTGAGTCTGTAACTCAGTCTTCTTTATCGGGGCCATCGTCTGCATCAGCCACATTTCGTGGAGCTTCTAGTAGAGGATCATAAATGTCGAAGTTCAAATCTCAGCACATCATAAAGAAAGAAAAATAAGCATTTTCAGCCATTAACCCTTTGGACCAATCTCATCATGATCGCTGAAACTAAATCAGCAAATAAATGAAATGTACACATGAATCTTCCATGGCCGCTAAACAGATGATTGACAGATGAACTATAAATATCCCAATCAATTTACTGAGCCGATTTAATAATAATAGATATCACTGTTAACCATTCAACATCTAATCATCAATGTGATTGCAAAGTTGCTTTCTAACTTATAAAAAAAACATAAAAGTAATACATCTTGAAGATAATAATAAAAGCTATCAATAAAAGTAATACATCTTGAAAAAAAAACATAAAAGTAATACATCTTGAAGATAATAATAAAAGCTATCAATAAAAGTAATACATCTTGAAGATAATAATAAAAGAATAAAAGTAATACATCTTGAAGATAATAATAAAAGATCTAATCATCACAAAAACAAAGTAAAGACAAAAATAAACGGATGATTGACTTCATGGCAGAGAAATTTTCTAGGCGGAGAAACTAACCAAGAGAGAGGGAGGCGGCGTTTCACTTTTTTTCCCAATTGTATTCTTTTCAATGTGTGGGATAATTTGAGAGAGGAGAACTTATGGTTATATATGTAGGTAGTATAATTTATGGGATAATTATGACCAATTATCCCAATTCTAATTCTAGTAGAATTCTACTTGACTAACGCACCAAAAAAATAATACAGTTCTAGTTCTACAAAAGTTCTACTTGACTAACACTATAAAAACATACCTCAATTCCTAGTTCTATGTGACTAACACCTTAAAAATTTATCCCACAAATTATCCCAGTTTCAGTTTTAAGTTCTAGATGACTAACCCCCCCTTAGGGTTTCTCCTTATGGATACATATATATATGAGTACAAATGGGTAATAAGTTATTGGGTCTTAACCCGATAACCCAATATTTAATTCTAACAAAAATAAACCTAAGTTGGCATTGCTTCTTGGGCGAGTGCTTTTGTCGTGGCTGATTCTCCTTTTCCTTTTGGGCTAGTTGTGTTACATGTTTTTCTAGTCATGAGCATAGTTTGTGTAATTAAATAGAATTGAGTTAATTATTTCTTTTTGAAGCAGAAATCTGGTCGTAAGCGCAAACTCCGTGAAGAAGAGTTGGTCTCCCCAACAAGTAGACCGGTCTACAAATGGCGTACAGAACGTAAACGATGAAATACTTTACAAAACGAACGTAAACGATGAACTACGTTGCAGAACGTAAATGATGAAGTATGCAAGGATATTCTTTTCCTGATGATTTCATTATGCTTGTGGCTCCTCAACCGTTTTGGTGACTTTTAACTGAAGATAAAGACAATCAATGGATGTATTTTGCTACCAAGGTTGTTAATTTAAGTGGATAGTTAACATCTTTTGTATCTTATGGTAGAAAGGTGAGGATTATATTTCGTAGCTATAACACCATTGTTGGTAATATTATGCTTAAACGTTGTGTCAATTCACTTTTTCAAATCTGCAGTATGACCGTTGCTATATGATTGAATCGAATCCTCTTCCCTCTGGTGATATTACTCTCCTTTTATGAGTTAAGTATCAAAAGCCTTGATCTGATTGTTTATCAAAAGTGCATACAGATTTTCTTTTTCTTTTTCTTTTTCTTTTGTACTTCTAATTGTTCTGTACAGATTCAATAAGAGATTGTATTGTACTGATTCAATGATAGATAGTTTTGAATACATCATCCGTCCCATCACAGATAAAACATATAAAATGATCATTGTTAAGGAAAATGGACCTAATGAGGACAATGCAGCTGTTGACATGGTTTGTGATCTGTATGCTACGAAGACAAAAAGTAGCAGCGCAAACCGTTCAATGGATTCCTTCATGGTGGAATTGAGTAACAACGAAATTGATCCACATCTTTTCATCCCCATCAAAAAACAATCAATCATCAAATTTTTTTTACGGTCCAAATATTTTGCACGTTGACCTCCAATTACATCATTTTCAGAACAAGAGGTCTTCACATAGCTCTTTGTTCATGATCTATATCCCTGTAGTGTGATTATTTTCTCTACAACACTAGATTTCATATAATAATATAATAAAACTTGTCCCAAACAATCTTGTACCTCATCCTTGGCCATGTTTTTCAATTCCGATACTAGGTGCCAAGTATTGAAATTGGGAGGTGCTCTCTTTCACTATTAAATTACACTTACGAGAGAAATTCTTATCAAAATACGACATGTTCAAAGTTTTGATACAATGTACTCCGCGATCGCAAGGCTTGATGTCAGTCCAGGTGATTCTATGCCGAACAAGTTAATTAGTCCCGGAACACCATGAACATCCTCTCCCTGCACAATTAAGAAGTAAAGGATGAACAAAATAACACGTTTAGTGTAGAGAACATCATGCATCCGAAGTTAAAGTCTGCTCGTGAAGAGAAGAGTAAATTGCAGTAACCCTCCTCATCTATACCTTAAGTTGAACTATTTACTAGCACTTGACACCCCTAAATAAGCAAATACCAAACTCTTTTGGCATGCTTATTGAAATTGCTTCTGTTTTTAAGGGGATGCTTTTGGTGCATCATGAATACGCTTTTAAAAGCAACTTCTGCATTTTTTTTAGTTTATAAACCATATACATTCCTTTTATCTTTTAACAATGATCATTAAGCAAAGCTCTACCAAAAATAATTTCCGAAATTTGATTACCAAACAGCTATTTTCAACCGCTAATATAAGTTGCTTCTATAAGCTGCTTATAACATTCAGCAATACCAAACTGGCCCTAAGTAGCCATTGCACCTTAAAATCTGAAACATACTAATTAATAAATTACATAACTGAACACTCATATGAGAAAATTATCATATAAAAAGAGTTCGATGACTTCGTAGTCCGAAACAAATAAATTTATGTACAAAATGAAAAAGACCCAGTACTTCAGAAATCAAGAAAGAAAAATAAGGTTTAATCCAGACATCGACAAGCATGCCAAAGAAAGAAATAATTAAGATGCACCAAATTAATTTCTAAACATTCCAATAGTATAGACAAAGAGAGGCACCTGAATCATGAAGTCCTGAGGTGGCTGTTTTGGGCCACAGAGCTTTGCTCGGATGCCAGAATATCCTGGCTCTAGACATCCGTCCTTTAGATTACGAAAATATTTTCTTATTTCTGGGTAGAATCTAGCAGATCGATCAGAGCTGACAGAATAATCAAACCTGGAGCAGCACAAACTGTAAATTTCAGAAGTTTGCACACTATGACTGGAATTTGTAAGTGATGAGTAAACATAAACACTGGCAATGAAACTTTAGAAAATAAATGATGACAGTGTCATGAAGAAGTTACAAGAGAACATATGGCTAATATAACTTACAGCAAGTGAAGTTGCGGAGAATGTAAAAGTGATCATGGAAGAATGTAATGATTAGTCTTATGTTAACAGGTTAGTGGATGATGTGATTGGTTCATAAATGTTAACACTCAAAGAAGATACTAGAAGGTGTAAAAGCCATTTCTTCTGGAGAAAACTTTTAGTTTCAACAGAGACTGCATTATCATTTAATTTCAATCGGTATGAAGTACCAACAAGGTACTTCAGTCTTGAAGATAACATAGGTTTATACTTAAATGCACCCATCTAGAATTTATTATGGCACATTTCTTATCCTAAGTAATGAAGTCATGATTGTAACCTTATTTGCATCTCACTACTTCGCTATTACAAAAAGGGTAAATTTCACAACACATCCCCCCACCCCCCGAACCAACAAAAAAAAACACACCCCAAGGGCGCAGTTTGGCCGTTTTTGAGATAACTTCCCTAAACTTAGGAAATGTCATGTAACCCCCTTAAGTTTGGTCAGATAACCACCTAACTAACATCTTTATATCTGACTATGCATGTGAAAATTGTGTCGGTCCCCATGACCAAAATGCCCCTGATAAAAATACCCTTCCCTATTATTTTTACTAAATTTTAAAGTAATTTTCAAAAAGCCCGACTTAAGTTTGGTCATTATTAATAATTAATTGGAAACGTTTGGGAGTTTTCTAAAATATCCAACTTCAATGGGGGTTTAGAAACATTTTTAAAGTTCAGGGGTAATATGGGTGACTTCGGGGGTTTTTTTTTTTTTTTGGGCGGGGGGAGGGGGGCTGCTGTTGTGAAATTTACCCTTACAAAAATCAGTCAAAATTTACCTATTGAGGAAGCTAGATATATCATCTGGGCCACTGATCCACTCTACATCTGGACCAAACTTGACAAGACCACTAAGATCAATAGTGACATGAACTCCGATACCTCCATCTTCTGGCATCGGGTAAATTAAGTGATTGAAAGGAGGAGTTCTGGTCTTAGATAGAGTGAAATAGCAACCACGAGCATAGTATGGAGAAGGAACAACTTTACGGCTAATGCCATCAAATCTTCTTGCAAGAGGAACGGCACTCAAGCCAGCAGAGTTGATAACAAGCCTGGGAATTAATATTAGCTGAGGCAATACAGGAGAGTCCACTATATTATTAGCAAGTTCCTTGCTTTCTGAAATATGTAGATGTAGACGATCTCCTTCAATATGGCCTCCTACTACAGTAGTATTATAGGATAAGGTAGCTTTACAATTTTCAGCCTCTCCCTGTACCCACATTGATGTATTAATCAGTAAAATTTCCCAAACTGTTGAATGGAATGGAGCACAATAAAAGCAATAAATATGACATGGTAATAGGTTTAACACAAGTTAGCAATGACTCTGAAACTCTCCTAATGTGAGACAACTCCATTTTCTCTTAATAACACAAAAGTAATCAGTTGACCATACCAGAGCCCATACTTTCTTGGTGTAACAAATTTGATTTATTTTTAGAAGTAGAAGAAAAATACTTGTCCATTAGCAAGCAAAAAAGCGTTGTACTCGGTGCAATATCATCAGGTAATAGGAGTAAGAAACTGCTTCATTTATAGAATTTCCCCCTTATGAGTACAATACTCAACCAAATGCCACATGTATGGACACTTCCATTAAGGAGACTTAATCAGAAGGACATCAGCATTCTTGGACACTCCTTGAACACAGATAGGGAACTTCTTGAATATGTCCTCAATTACATAACATATTTTTAATTTATGATATTTGTCATGCACTTAGACATCTCTCAGACATCTCTCATGCTCTTCTCTGTTTATATTACATATTTCAAATATTTATTTATTTTCAGTATATATATTAAACACCTTTAGTAGAAAAATACAGCTGAAGTACAAACTATGAAAACTCAGAATGATGGGAATTCTAGCATATTAAGTGATGTGGTTGAATTTTAGCCAAGTGAATAAAGGGGATTCCTTATTTCTTAGTAACTAGGGGTGCTAAACCGTATCCGTATCCGATGAAATATCCGTAACCGTATCCGTTAGGATACGAATATGGTTACTCAAATCTATAACCGATAGGATATGGTTATGGATATGGTTTTGTAGTGAAATATCAGTATCCGTATCCGAAATATCCGAATACATATTAGTCATACTCTTACGATAGTTTCGATTCTTAGATTATGGATTTGTGGTTAATTTTGATGATCAAGATGACTAATCTTAACTATTTAGTTATAATGGACATATTAACGAACTTTTTTGTATCACATGAACTATGTTTTTCTCAATAGTATATAGTTTTCTCATATCTGTTTTGTATCCGCATGCATATCCGCTTATATATCCGCATGTATATTCGTAACCGTATCCGATTTTAGCGGATATGATTATAAGTTTTTCTTACCGAGGTATATCCGTATCCGTATCCGTATCCGAGATGGGTAAGCGGATATGGATATGGTAAGCATCATATCCGAGCCGTATCCGGACCGAATGCACCCCTATTAGTAACTCATCCCATATCACTTGATCTCTTGGTAGCTCCACACACTCACTCACACACACACACGTGCGCGCGCTCACACACAGGCGCGAGCATATCGAAGTGTGGACATATCTATATACCTATATGACTTGGGTACTTCTATCATGAAGGTCATACGCGTACTCAACACATACAGGACACTCCTTGGACATGTCTATCATGTACTGTACCCGTATCGGACACTCGCGCTCCTTGAATATACGCATACAATTATTCAAATGTGTACATAATTATATAATACATGTTTTAATTTAAAACACTCAGCATACACTTCTTGGACGTTCTTGTTGTGTCCCGTACCCGTTCATGTGTCCATGTGACTTAGATGTGTGCATATATATTTTACACAGTCCCTCTTTATTATTTATAGGTTATCTTTATTACTTATAAGTTATTCTGTTGTCATACAACCATCTAATCCTATGGTCCTACTTTTAAGGGCTTTTTGTGTTGTGTCTATGGACATGTTTTTTTAGGTAATGAAAACATTAGGCTCGCCATACAGCAAAGAAAAAGGGTATTAACTGTACTAACAGCAGGGCAGATTTCTTCAAGACAACCTGCTTGTATGAAGTACTTACCAACAGCGAACAATACATTACTCATTTAACTAAAGAGACCAGCAATGATAATTTTGCAGATTTTTAGCATCAAAATCAAGAAAAAGAGTCATTCAACAAAAAGGCATTCAATTCAATAGGATGCAGGAGATACCAACAAGGAGAGCATAAATGAATGTGAATCAACTATTCCGGTGCTTGGAGATAACAAAGCTTTGACACATTGAAGTTCAGGTTCCATTCTCATAGCATCAGAGCCCTCCATCATCCTTAGATCTTCAACCCCATTTGCGATCCCAAACCTCATAAGATTTTCCAATTTCGGGATCTCCGCAACACTAGTAGCAACTATTAGTTTACCAAGCTGTTTGTGGGGGATCCCTCGATCACAACAGTACTTGTACAATAATTCTTTTCCTCTTACACAAAATCTTGCCTACAGTAAATCATTTTGTATCGCATAAGAGTGAAGAAAAAAATATATTAAAACTCTAGCAATGTTTTTTTAATCCTATTTCCAATTGCTAACAAAATATACAAATGTAACTCACTTAATTGTAATTTTGCCATGATAAGCAGTCAAGCACTTGTTCATCCATGTATTAATCACTGTACCTTCTTTAAAAAAGAAAGAAAGAAAGAAAAGCTTGATGAACTCTCTTCCTAAACACATGCAAAAACGAAATCGATAGTATTAATAGCTTAACAAAAGATAAAGTCGTATTCACCACGAACAGAAATTTCTGATTCATGCTTCTGCTCATACAAAGATATCAACTACATTTTAGTATAAGAAAGATACATAACATACTGAAATTGATGAACAAGCAGTAGGCAGCGAGAGTGCATGTGGCACTAAAAAAAATTAAATAATATCCTTCAAACTAATGAGATAGCTTACTAAAATCAACATGCATAACAATAGATTAAACAGACCATAACCACAAACAACATTTCTACTCAAAATTTTAGCTTAATTCTCCACCAAACAAAAATTATGTTAAGTTAATTATCCAAACATTCCAGCTAAGTCATATCATCATCGAAACCCATTCTCCCCTAAAAATTCTAACCAAATTCATGATAAAATTATTCAATAAAGTCCCCTTTAAACAGATAACAAATTACTGAACCCTCAGGTCGCATCAAAGATCTCAACTTTGAACCGAACCAAGGAAAAAGATCGCACCTTGAGGGATTTCGCGGGGTAATAAATCCCAGCATGAATAACTTCACTGTTACGAGAACTCGTACCGGTGCCAAACGTACCGGCCGATTCAATAACAAGAACCTCTCTCCCTCGCAGAGCCAGCTCTCTCGCGACGGCCAGCCCGGCCGCGCCGACGACCACCGCGTCAGCGGTTTCCGTCGGGGTTGCGGCGAAACCTCGCGGACTGCTTTTGATGGCAGTGGCGATTTTCGAAGAGCAGTTTCGGATTGTGTTTCGGAGCATTGGATTTCGGACGAAATATCGCGGGTTTGGTCTGATACCGGACATATGGGTGGGGTTTTTCTCGATAAGTCCGTTTAATCTGCCATATTAGGAGTTGGTACCTCAAATGCTCGCTGTTAGGTCCTCGGCTCTTAGGGGCTGTTTGGTTCGCTTTAAAACCCCGTAGAAACACTTTTCTCCTCCTGACACCCGCTCCACATCGACAAAACCCATTCTAGGGTTTTCGTTTCCCATCTTTGGTTCGCTTCTCCCCCTCGTCCCTCCAGCCGCGGAAATCCCCTCCACATCGGACTTTTTTCTTCGCCCCATTTCCTTCGAAAACGAGAGGAAATCGCCCCCGATCTGTACTATTGTCAGATCTCGGGTAAATGGGGGGAAACACGGTTGAGGGCTAGGGTCACCTCCTCTTTCCC
>NC_033795.1:78473093-78525172 GCF_001876935.1 Asparagus officinalis
GTGGCTTGCAGGAGTTCTCTTCGTGGCTTGCGGGGGTTCTCTTCGTGGCTTGCGGGGGTTCTAAACTGTTGATTTTGTCCGATCTTGGGATCTCGTGGCTTGCGGGAGCTCCTATTTGTTGGTGTTTTGCTGGATTTTGCTAAAATTTGGGGGGTTTTGCTGGATTTTGTGGCTTGCTGGATTTTATCAGCGCCTTGTGGCTTGCGGGGGTTCTAAACTGTTGATTTTGTCCGAAGCTAAGTTCTCGTGGCTTGCGGGAGCTCCTATTTGTTGGTGTTTTGCTGGATTTTGCTAAAATTTGGGGTTTTTTGCTAGATTTCGTGGCTTGCTGGATTTTATCAGCGCCTTTATTGGGAAAAAATTGGGGTTTTTTGCCGACTTTGATCTTCCTGGAAACTGATTTCAGACCTAAGGTATGATTCTCAACTCAGAATTGATTTGTTAAAAATTTTGTATGATTTGAATTATTTAGGATGAAATTTTGTATTTTCTATAGATATCTAGAAATTAACAGAAATTTATCTGAAAATATAATTGTAATTAACTAAAAATGTTACTGTAATTAACTAAAAATTATATTAATTATTATAAATATAATTGAAAAGAGAACAGAAATGAACTGACAATTATCTTGAATGGTCGTAATTAGGATGAAATTTTGCATTTTCTATAGTTATCTAGAAATTAACAGAAATTTATCTAAAAATATAATTGTAATTAACTAAAAATATTCCTTCAAATATTATTATAATTAAGTAAAAATTATATTAATTATTATAAATATAATTGAAAAGAGAACAGAAATGAACTGACAATTATCTTAAATGGTCGTAAAAGAAACTGAAAATATTGATGAAAATATTAACTGAAAATTAACTTTAGATCTTGTTATGTGTCATTTAAGTTTTGATTATTGACATTGCATGTGAATGCTTGGTAGGTATATTAATTATTTCAATTTGATTTTTGCATCGTAGATGGATGGTGATGGGGATTGTACCGATGAACAAAGTGTTGTTAATGTGGTTCAAGGTGCAGCACTATATGTTCTTGTTATAATAATTACATTCATAAGGAGAATGCAAGCTAGACGTAAATCTATACGTCGTGGTCCAAGTGAGGAAAAAAAAAGACAAGAGAGGTCTAGAATTGAACATATAGAGCGTATTTATAATGGTTTTAGTGATAGTTGTGTGAATTATATTAGAATGCGGAGTGGTGCTTTTGTTAAGCTAGTAAGTATAATGAGGAACAATATGCTTCTAAAAGACTCAAGGAATATATCAGTGGAAGAACAACTTATCATGACACTAAATATTTTGGGTCATAAATCTAAAAATCGCATTGTGAGATCTCATTTCATAAGATCAGGGGAGACAGTCAGTAGATATTTCAACAAGGTTTTACAAGCAATTATCTGTTTGCGTGGACGCTACATGAGACAAGCCATCAATTGTACTCCCCAAGAGATCGTTAACAACCAGCTATACTATCCTTATTTCAAGGTATATCTACATTTTAACCACAGTTATATGTATAAGCAATAAAAATAAATGATAACTTAGTAATGTGATACACGTATTATAGGATTGCATTGGTATGATAGATGGGACTCATGTTGATGCAATGCTTCCGATTAATCTTGTTGCACGATTTCGAGGCCGCAAAGGTGTTACACAGAACGTGCTTGCAGCTTGCACCCCAGACAAATTGTTCACATATGTCTTAGCAGGTTGGGAGGGGTCTGCAAATGATTTTAGGATTCTCCAAGATGCATTATCTAGACCACAGCCACATGGATTGAAAGTCTATGATGGTAATTATATAAAAATTTAACTTATACTATTTTAAATTTAATATGCAAAATTGACTTCTTTAACAATTGTTTTAATAAAATTGTAGGCAAATACTATCTGTGTGATGCTGGGTACCCTACCATGCCAGGTTTCATATCTCCATACTGTGGTGTTCGATATCATTTGAAAGAACATTCGGGTAAAACACCTAAGAATAGAAGGGAATTATTCAATTTAAGACATTCTTCTTTGCGGTCTAAGATTGAATCTGCATTTGGCACATTGAAGAATCGTTTTAAGATTTTGTGTGCTAAGCCGCATTATCCATTTCCTACACAAGTAGATATCGTATTGGCATGCACGATACTTCATAATTTCATCATAACTGTTGACCCAAGCGATGAACTACTCAGCGAGTCCGAAATTGATGAAGATATTGATGGTGAGGTGACAAATGAGAATGATAATAATTTAGTTGATTTTACTCAGACTCAAACTCAAAGAGAACAAACTGAATCAAGAAATGAGTGGAAGACCCTTAGAGATAACATTGCTTGGGCGATGTGGGTGGACTATTGTGATAAGTATAATCATGGTGTAACTACTGAGACTTAATTCTCATATTTGTTGTACTATTTATGCTCATGTATGTAGTGACAATTTGATGGTTTGTCCACTTTTTAGATTTTGCTTTTCATTCATGTAGTCATGTTCTTATATTTTGCTTTGCAATATCAATCATGTATTCATGTTCTTATATTTTGCTATGCAATATCAATCATGTATTCATGTTGTTATATTTTGCTTTGCAATATCAATCATGTACTCAATTTGTTCTTATTGACTTAATTAGTGATGGCTGATACTCCTAAAGGCAAGGGTGTAGCGCCATCTCAACCTCCACCCTCTCAACCCCCTCAGTCATTGCATCAAGGCGATAGTGGGTATTTTCCTTTTCAGCAGTCATACTTTGGGCAACCACCTCATGCATTTCCCACCATGCCATTCCATGATGGCAGTTACTTCCCGATGCATCCAAGACTGTCATCATGGAGCCTGAATTTTTGGATAGGTGGATTGAGGTACATAAACTATTTTTACATAACCCTTGATTACTTATCTTATTTACATGTTTTCATTGAATTAATTCAATTATACTTTTCAGGACAAGAGCTTTAAGAATGCTAAACTTAGACAATATGTCAATAAACCCTTGACTCACTACGATGATCTTTCCCTTATCATCGGGGATGATCAAGCTAGAGGAGAATTTGCATGTGATGCTTGGAAAAAATTTAGTCGTAGTGAGTCCATAAATCTTGGAGATGATGGTGACTCGCCTTTACCTGCCTCACAATCCCCTCAAGTACACATTTTAGATGAAGAGGACACTCCTCCGCCTAAGGAAACACCCGCCATATCAAGTTCTAAAGCAAAGGTATGTGTTGCTAAGGGAAAGGCTCGTAGGAACAACCTAGAAAATGAGCTCATGTTAAAAATGGTGGATAAGATAGATGTATTTAGCGCAAACATGAAGTGTGTAAATATGCATTGGACCGAGAAGTTATCCACGGTCATATATGCTCATTTACAAGATTTTAGTGTTCAAAAGCTAGATACATACTACCGACACTTATATTTGAATGAGCATGAAGCAAAACTATTTATGGGCATATCATCGGTTGGTCAAAAAGAGATGATTGCTACCTTTCTCAACGAAGGGGGTTGAAGACCGATAGAAGAAGTCTCTACGTGGTATTTTGTGATTCTCATTTCTAACATACTTGTGAAATCCACTTACTTTTGGTGATAATGTTTTTATTGTGTTTGTGGAACATTATGATGATGGAACATATTGTTGTAATATGTAGTAAGTATTTATTTGCTTCCATTTTGTAATATTTATCTTCCATGATTAATATCATTTTGTGGAATACTAACTTTTGTAATTGAATTTGTGAATGCAGGATATTTCCTAAGATGCAAGCAACCTACAATGTGTACACATTGTACTGGATGGCTATTGCTCTGGGGCATTTAGGTATTTGGTTTTCGTTGGTGATTTTTTTATTTTTAGGCTATGATGATTGTCAATTTTTCTGAGATTAGCAACCTGCAATATCTATTGATATTGCATTGGATGGCTAACAATGATGATATTGACCAAGTTCTGAGCCCTAAGCTAAACACAACATGTGCTCAGTCTATGTTGGTAGTTGTTGTTGTTGCTGGTTGCTGGTTCTTCTGATTTGGTTGTTGCTGGTTTTTGCCGGTTGCTGGTTGGTGGTTTCTTGTTGTTGCTGGTTGCTGGTTAGTTTGGTAGTTGGGTTTGTGGTTTCTTGTTGTTGCTGGTTGCTGGTTAGTTTGGTTGTTGGGCCTGAATGTTTCTTGTTGTTGCTGGTTGTTGGTTAGTTTGCTGGTTGTTCCTTCAGTTGTTGTTGTTGTGTCCAGAGTTGTGTTGTTGTGTCGTTTGGTTGTTGGGCCTGAATGTTTCTTGTTGTTGCTGGTTGTTGGTTAGTTTGTTGTTGTGTCCAGGTTTGTGACAACTTCCAGTTTTGTGCACACCAGTTTTGTGAGCTCACTGTTTGTGGATGCTCTGTTGTTCATCTTCTATTTGAGCTAATGTTTTGTGGAGTTCTATGTGTGCTCAGATTTTCCGTACTATTTGTTGATTTTGATACTGTTTGTGGGTGTTCAATTTAGGCTATGATGATTGTCAATTTTTTTGAGATTAGCAATATGCAATATCTATTGATATTGCACTGGATGACTAACAATGATGATATTGAACAAGTTCTGAGCCCACAGTCATAATTCACATATACTGGATGGCTATTTGCTATGTTATGTACTAAAATATGGCTATTCAGGCCGTTTATATGTTTTTATAGGTTTCAGAAATTTTTTTGGCTAATTCAGGTACGTATTTCATAAATTTATGAATAATCAGGTTATTACAGGTCTTGTTTATTTTTTCTTCGAAAACAGGTTTTGTGTGATTATTTTCATCTCAAACAGGTATATCATGTCAAATCAGGTACGCAGTTCATGTTACAGTAGGTTTCAGATGATTTCAGGTTTCGTATGATTTCATTAATACAAACAGAAATTTATAATTCATTCGGGTTATTAATATTTGTTCATGATACATTCGCACTTTTATATGATTAAGATTACATCTCATAACTAGCACAAATAATTTTTGTCTATAGTGGGGGGTAATCTTACCATGGTGACTCTAAACACTTTTCCCTACACACTTCAAAACCAACCAAACACAAGAAAAGTGGGAAATGTCAAATCAACAAAAGTTTTCCCTTTTTTTTCTCATGCAAACCAAACACAAGAAAAGTAAAAACATTGGTTTCTCACCATTTTTTTGTGCGAACCAAACCAAAACAAACTATTTCTTGGAAAAGTTTGGAAAACTAAAAACATTGGTTTCTTTACATGGAATTACATTTCCCTATATCTAGGAAACGAACCAAACAGCCCCTTAGGTTATTTTGAACTTCAGTCTCTTCAATCAAGAGCAGAAGTAACAGATAAAGGCACTAATTTGAAAATAATTTATGAGAAGAGTAGTGCTACATGGACCCCTGAGAGGACATGTGAGGTGTCAGCCCCTGGGGGGCTGACACCTCACCTGTCCTCTCAGGGGTCCCCTTTTTTGGGGTCCCTGAGGAGTTTTCCTTATGAGAATTGAAGTACCTAATGACAATTTCAAGGATTTGAGAAAATTTTTTAAAAACTAATATCGATAAAGAACTCATATGGCTTTGGATGGAAATGTTTACTATGTGCATGAAATGGACCAAGGAATTCCTATTAGAATGTGCACCGGAAAATCATCCAGGGTAGAAGCAAAAGTCGACATGTATTTCAGAATAGATTTTAAAGTTGATGGTACTAAATAGCACTTATATTGTACACTGACTGTGATGATCAAGATTAGCACCAGTAGCATGACAAATGACACATTCTCCTTCCTACTAATTATTTTGGAGACTCGCCATAAGATCGTCTTAAATATTCTTACAATACTATCATTCTAACATATTGTTATATATCCATAAATGTTAAAAGATTCTAAGTTATGATTGCGTAGGTTACAGCTAAGTTCTTATTCTTAGAATTACCAATTCGAAATTACTAAGTGCTAATAAAATATTAGGGTAATTGCATATTAGTCCTAAATCATCTTTAATTGCCAAAAGTCCCTCACATCTTAATATTTGCAAAGAAGTCCCTCAAATCATCAAACTTATTGCCAAATCATCCCTCTGTTAAATGTACTGTTAAACTTTCTAACTATAGTTGGGTTAAGCCTTAATCCAATATGTGAAATTACCCGATTGCCCCCGAGTATGAAGAGGAATGAGTGTAATGAAGAATTTAGGGGATTGTATAGGCTTTGGAGGGAAATTTAGCCGTTGGAATAGCTCCAGTTTGGATTTAGGGGAGAGGGCCGTTGAGGCGTTGAAGAAGAAGGCTTGATGGGTTGCTGGTATAAACCTATTATCAAGTGGATTGGTGAGCTGTTAAATGATATTACTAAATAAGGGTGCGGGTATAACGGGAAATTTATACATTCCCGTTTGAGTTAGCAAAATTTCACCCCCTTCAACTAACCAAAGGGACGGTTTGGCAACAAAATTGATGATTTGAGGGATTCTGCGGCAAATACTGAGATTTTGAGGGGCTTTGCATCAATAGAGATGATGTAAGGGATTAATATGCAATTACCCCTAAAATATAATCGGGAGAGGTCTCTGCTTTTGACTTATTAAGTTTGTTTAGACCACGTTACGATGTCCTGGCGAACATCACAACACCCAAGTTCTCTCTGTTCTATATATGTTTTCTGTTTTACTTTTTGTTTTCCATCTTATTTGGGATTCAACGAAGAATGGAGTGAAGAGATGGTTCAGTTAACATCTGAAATTGGAGCCCATCACAGGGTAAGTTCTCCTTCACGAGTGCTCGGCCGTCACCGGGTCAGCAATTTTTCATCCTTCTGTTGAATTAATCAGGAAATTAATCGAAAAAAGATGGCTCTATAGTCTACATAATAATAATAATTATAATAATAATAACCGTTTTTTTGCTCATTTTTTTAATGGAAATGGAAGCCCCGATTCTCTTTTATTCACATATATACAGAAAACCCAGTAACAAGAAAAGCAATTTGTAGTTAAGTACTTGCTAATAATTCTGTCTGGGGGTTGTTTAGTTATCTGCAACTTGCTGTTTGGCTCTGATACCACTTGTTATGTGCGGCGGAAACCAAAACCAAACCGATGTGCTTCGAGAGACCAAATCAAACAAACCCCGAGAGAAGGCCAAACACAATCACAATAACGGCACAAAATCACACAAACTCACCAATTAATCTCACCAACAAAGCTCTAATTCTCTCCAAACAAAGCCCTAACCAATAACTCAGAAAATACCTCTTTTCTATGCTCCAAATATCCCCTTCGCTGCTCCGTGGACGTAGGCAACTTGCCGAACCACATTAAAATTGATTGTTTGAATTTGTGCTGTTATTGTGATTGTGTTTGGCCTTCTCTCGGCATTTGTTTGATTTGGTCTCTCGAAGCACATCGGTTTGGTTTTGACTTCCGCCGCGCACAACAAGTGGTATCAGAGCCCAACAAGTGGTGACCCAACACTTGCTTGGTTCAGTTCTAAAATTTTCCAATCTATAGTTAAAGTTGCAGGTGCATGTGTTTGTTTTGGTTGATTAAGGTTTCTGAACTTCAAATTGGATTTATGACTGCAGTTGCAATTGTATTTATTAGTTACAACGAAACAAACGGCTGCAGTTGGTCTCAAGTGTCTCCATTGTTAGTTGGCATTTTCAGGTGCAACTGACGAGACGCCGATCATATGTATTTACGAAGAAGAGTGCAGTAGCTTTCGTCGAAATTTGAAGTGCTGCCTATATTGGAAATGGAGAATGGAGTTCGAAGATGGCTAGTGAACACCTCAAATTGGAACCCATCTGAGGACCAATTCTCGTTCTTCCTCTCTTTTCTTCCACTTCATGAGCAATCGGCTGTTATGAGGTTTGTGATTTGTTCTTTTTTTCGGTTCAATTCTCTGTTTTTTTTTGTTTGATTAATCGATAAACTAATTGAGGAAAGGCTAGCTAATTCTTCAGCATTATGAGAATAATCAAAGGCAATCTAACAGTAGTATGATTTAAGCCAATTTGCGGAAAGTCTCTTTCAATAAGTTGAACTAATAATACTAATGATAATCATATATTTATGGTTTGTAAATTTTGTAAAATGCCAAGTGATCGTAAAGAATTTTATTTCTAGTAGTAAATTGAAGACTCAATCAACAAATACATTCAATAAATGCTTAATGATATCTGAAACTACAGGTTATCTTACAAATAATGTGCTTCATTAAGACATCAGAGGTGAGTAAGCAACTTTCCAATATATTTATAGTTGTAGGAACTTTCCAATATATTTATAGTTGTAGGTTCTATGAGTTTGGTACTTTGCAAGTCCGTGATCCTTCCAACAGATCCATCTAAGTGCATACCCATCCTTTGGTTTGTTTTCTTTATCCTCGTTACCATACGCTCACTTATTGAGCAAAAATCAGTGCTATGTTCTATCATAAATTGATCCAGTATAAATTCTTTTAATCGTTTTTCTGTCAATGAGTTACCAACAACAGACTTGAATCGTGCCAAATATTGGTACTTAATTTAGTTATGTTTCTAGCAAAGCATATGCTGCATGAACAATGTATTTGCTAATGTTTGAAGGGAGAACGCTTTAGCTTAATAAACAAAAATGTTTGTCAGCTGAATATTTAAATATTACGCCGAAGCTAGCTATTCAGTGTTTAACATAACTTTAAATTTGATCAGGTTTATCAAGTTTGAGGACAAGAAAAGAGCACTAGTGAGTCGATTACTTCAGTACTCCCTTGTGCATGAAGTTCTGGGCATCTCTTTTGACAAAATCATCATAAACCGAACAATTGAGGGCAAACCATACCTGGTAATAATATGTCTCGTAACATCATTATATGTTACTGGGTTGATTGAAATTTATTGCTGATTATACCAATTTAATTGGTTGCTCTGATTAAGTTATTGCATTAAAGCAAGACATGATTGTAGGTCAATCAAAGGGAGGTAGCATAAAAGTTTCAATGATGTTAATTAATCTTAAGCTATTGCTCTTGTATAGAGAAAGCTTTTACTAGCTTTTCACTGATGTTAATCTTAAGCTATTGCTCTTGTATGGAGAAAGCTTTTACTAACTTTTCAATGATGTTAATCATTAAAGCAGCCAGCCCGCAAGGTTCGCCCCTTAATTTCTCATTCTTTTTGTTCCTCTTTCTAAGAATGTCACATTATCATGGTAACCTTTTCGTTTTCCGTGTATACTATGATCATACTTTGATAAAAATATATTATTGGTAACCTTGGATTCATAAAGTGGATCCTGAAGTATCTATTTTTACTCTATTACCTGTAGCAAAATCGGGAAAATCTGATTTTTCCAAATTTTAACTTCAATTCATCGCATCATGGAGACTACGTGGGCATAGCATCGGAGCCGATTTGCCTGGTTGGACTGGACATTGTCCGCAATACCATCCATAAGAACGAAACTGCTCTCGAGTTTATCAATAATTTCTCATCGCATTTCACGGATTTAGAATGGAAAGACATCAATGGTGCACGCAGCTCAGATGAGATTATGTCCGTGTTTTACAGGTAAAAAGTAATAATGTATTCGTAGAGGGTTTTTGAACTGAAAACTTGTCCTTTTCTTTTGAATGGCTTGAATTTTTTCCCCCTCCTCCTGCTGTGAATACTAAACCTTCATGTGTAGAAAAAACCCTTCCTTTATGTAATGAAAGGTTGTAGTCTTTCATCATCACTGAGAAAGGATTTACTCACTACTAGAAAATGAATTTTAATTCTTTGGTTTTAACCCTATATGTACTGTCACATCCTCACGTCTCCAATCATTTGCTTGCTTCAAGAGACTGCTCGCAATCGGGAGATGTACAAGGATAAGATGGTGAATCGTGCATAATTACCCTGAAATGCTTGTTTTTTCGTTAACATCTCAAAAGTTTAAAGGGTGCTGCGGCCCTTTTAGTTTATTAAAAAAACAGGTTTTGTGTCTCCGACCCTTTGGTCTATGCGAAAATGGGCCACCAAATCTCTAGTCAGCATAATATGTCCGTAGTCCTGTTCGACCATCCAAGCCAGCTTACATTCGGTATGAGTCTTATTGAACCTATATTAGTATATTTGTTCGTTTCGTAGATATTGGTGTCTGAAGGAGGCTTTTGTTAAAGCCACTGGTGCTGGCGTGGGATTCGGTTTGCAAAGATTGGAATTTCGCCACAGAAACTGGAACAGCATATCAATTTACGTAGATGGCGTCGAATCAAGAGATTGGAGGTTTTCGCTTTTTCAGCTGGATGAAGAGCATTGGGTTAGTTCGTTGCCCCTTCTTCATTCAAAAGCTGGATTTATGTTGTCTATTTGTTAAAGTTTGATGACAGGAAAAATTTTATTACAAGGATTTTCACCTTGCTTATCCTCTAAATTTTTATGTTTATTGTAGGCAGCAGTAGCAAGAGGGCATCCAAATGGAGCAGTTGACAGTTATAAAAGAACTCTAAGCTTCTTCGATTTCGATGAAGAGAGAGATTTTGATCGTTGCCAGGATGGTGGTTTTATTTCACGCTCAGTAGAGCAGCTCATTCCCTCTAATATTGGGAGCGTGAGAGGGTGAGAGAATTTTATTGTAGTAAAATGATACCTAGCTATTGTCTATAAGTTACTCAGGAAAGAAAAACAAATTCACATTGCAAACTTTTGCAGAAAATCTGAAGCCCGGGATTGTAAGAACCTTTAAAGTGAAAGCATAATTCAAGAGACGCTCTCATTAAGTGATTTGTATATGGATTTGGATCTTCTCCATTACAAAAAAAAAAGTAGTGGAGAGGTTACTGTTGTTGTGCGCAGCGGAAATTTCGGCAGCACCTCCGGTGCGCAAGGTGCACAACAAGAGATTAGATCACAACAGAATTCCTGTTTCACAAAGGAAACAAGAACCGAAAGTAAAATATCTCAACAAAGTGAGATATCAGCTCTTCCTCTCATCAATTTTAGGACTGACCTGTCGATGGAACCTACAAGCTATTACAAATCACGGCAAGAATATAAATTTACGTGGTTCGGTAAATTGCCTATGTCCATGGGGCAAGGATGGGGGAGATCTACTATTAGAGGAAGAGAATACAACTAGTGTTTACAATCACTCAATCTAAACCCTCAAACAATCTCTCAAATCCCTCACACAAACACGAGAAAACCACATCTTGTGATCAGCTTCCCAAGCTCTTCACGCGTTTTCACTTCACGTGTCTTTTCACGTGGCACTCAAAAACCCGCTGGATCTTAACCATTTCTCTTTTCAGCCACACGCTTCCCCAAAGCTCTGGATCACGTGAATTCTTAGCCTCCCACAAGAAAAAAGGTTCCGCTTGTGGCCCCCACAATTCTTCACCTCGGCGAAGTTTTTTCAAAACTGAGCCGACACCAAAGCATCCAAATATCCCACTTGTTGTGTCCAGTACGCCGTGAAACAATTCACGATAACGGACTCAATCCATAATAAGTCGAGAACCCAAATGAGAATGCGAACACTCTAAATGTCGGTATCAACTCTCAAATCGGCTGCATTATAAAGACTGTTTACGTATCCTCTTGCCCAAGGAATCAAGCCTCACGTAGTTCATCAAATGGCCTCCTAAGGCCTTAATCCACTAGAAGAGTTCGCATCTCTTCTCCAACATCACGATCAAGTCTACGGCTGATAGCACATCCAATGACCCCAAACTGAAGCAATCCAAACATCTTCATATGAGATGAACCAATGGCCATATCTAGACTCCATCTATCAACTACACTCGAATCAATCAACCTATCATCTGCATCCGAATCAACATGATTCCTAATCCGTGTCACATCAGCTGGAATCCTAAATGATACAGTATAATCTGAAGTATGTGGAATAATCTCCACCTAACATGGAGTAGCATCATTCTCCATCCGATGCGATGTCCTAATGATTTGATCACCACTCTTCACCTCCCGAGAGTCAAACATGACATATCTGCTCAGAACAAAGTCAGAAGCTAATACCTGATAATCAAACACGCCTCTGACTCCCAAATGTGCTATCGGATCAAATCTCACATCCACGATGTGACCAAGTGCTGGGTAGCCAAACATCCGACATAACCCAAAATTTAAAGCAGCTCCACCAGATCCCATATCTCTACATGCAGCAGTCAGCAACCTATACATAAGATGGTCCAAACATGTCGTAACCCGCACACCAATGCCAATGCTTAACATCAAACGCCGATCTTACTCCAGCAAGGAACAGCTCTCCAAATCTGCCATCTCGCCTCGTCGCCTCAAAGTTTCCACACCAATGAAGTATCTCCTATTACCGTGAGCTCGGCACAAACGCAAGAAATAACCCCTACCATAATCAGAACGTCGGGTTACCTTTCTACCAACACACTTCCTCCATCTGTTACAGGCTTCTAGGACTTCACACCAACGGGACTTGGTTGCAACCTACCAATGCCTAGAACAATCCCCAACTGCGAAAACTACATACCTATTACCTTCTAATAATGCTCCCTTGGAAGGCCCCCGAATGCCTGAATGAACACCCCTCAGAAGACCCCTCGAATGATGGATAGAAGTGCCAAACTCCACCTTAGTCTTCTTGCTCATACCAATGGGTTCACAGGACTTCAAACTGCAGGTCAAAGCACGCCTCAACAATCTATGCACGGTTCAAACTGCAGGTTCAAAGGACATAAAGAATACATTATAAAGCATATTTGAAATTTGAATCATCTATTTGTACTTATATAATGAATTCAAAAGAACAAATCAAAGCAAAATTTTCATACTTCAAAAGTAACATACAAGAATCATGAACTATGAATTTTAAAAACTAAAAATCATCTTTAAGAGTATATAACCAAACCATCATTGATTTTCATAAATGAGAGAGGTAACCATATCAAGCTCTTGAGCTTGTTCCAACCCATATAAGGACTTTTAGTACCCAATAAACAAGATTTGGGAATAAACACCCAATAAATCCGGGGGAGGGTTAAATAAACACAACCCTCTCATCAAAACAAAACTAATAATCATGAAAATAAAAGAATTTGACCAATAAAAAGAATTGTTTTTATGTTTAAAAAATTAAAGTATAATTTTCAAAACCAAGAAAAAGAAAAAGAAAAAACACTAAAATGTTTGGTTTAAAAATTAAATTTGTTTTGGTACCCAAGAATTCTTGGTACCAAGAGATTTAGGGACATGACCCAAATTAAATTTGTTTTGGTACCCAAGAATTCTTGGTACCAAGAGATTTAGGGACATGACCCCTATCTTTCAAGCTTAAAGTCCTAGGGTTATGAACCCTCTTGGGTGCATTTGGTGCACTAACATAGTCAAAGAAATAATCATTCAAATGACCCTTCCGATTATAATTTGTACAATAAAAGAGATCCATTTATTTTTGTGGACCATTAGCTTGTGCACGGGAACCATTTGCAGATAAAGATTGTTTTTTAAAAATATTTTACAAATGAGAAACATCGTTAAACAAAGATGGTCTATTTGAGAAATTTGCTAAGTTTGAACATTTTTTAAGTCACAATAAAACTTCACCAAATGGTCAAATCTACCACAAATATCACATTTAAACACATGTGGCCTACTAGAAACATTTGGCAAATGTGATTTTCTTTTCAAATCAAAACAATACTTGGCCAAATGATCAAAACGATCACAATGATCGCATCTATACACATGAGCATGCTTATGATGAACAAAGGGTGCATGTGTGTGTACATGTGATGAAGAAACTTGATGAAATGCACAAGGAGCATTGAAATTTTTATGTTTGTGTGCATCATAGCAAAATTTAGCTAAATGGCCTTTACGGTCGCAAATAGAGCACTTGTAAACTTTGCATCATAGCAAAATTTAGCTAAATGGCCTTTACGGTCGCAAATAGAGCACTTGTAAACTTTGCTATATATGTGTGCATAATGAGTGGATGATTTTGACTTAGACTTGACACACATATCCATAAGCTTCTTATGATTATTAATGCATTTTTTCAAAGTTGAATCTAAAGATGAAATACGTTTATTCACAAGATTCAAATTTTTATTATTAGACACATATGCATTTTTATTAGAAGTAGAACATAAACAGTCATTTATAAAAGAAACAGTATTATTTTTTATGTTCTTTACTTCTAACTTAGCATTATCTCTTTCATGAGTTAAGCTAGAAATGGATGAGGTCAATTTTTTATTTTCCAAATTTAATATATTATTGTTTTCTTTAAGAGCAACATTTTCATGAGTAATAATATCAAATTTGGAAGCTAACTTCTCATGATCAGATTTTAATGTAACATGCTTGCTTTGTAAATCAATAAAATCTTTATGCAATTTGTTATAGGCATGCAATAATCTCTTAGATGCACAAGTAAGTTTATCATTAGGTAAATCATTAATAGATTCAAACTCGCAAATCTCACTAGGGCTATCGCCTAGTGGCCGTGTGCATGAAAGTGAAGCTCCACATGAACTAGAAGCGAAATCCTGCAAAGCTTGTCGGATTGCCTCCAAATTCTCTTGATGTGCTTCTATAAGTTTTCACAATGTGTAAGCACTATCAAAAGAATCAAGCTTGTTAGAAAAAGAAGAATCGAACGTATTATGTAAAAATTCTAACAGAAGCTTGTTCATGGTAAACATTTTATGATCATCTTTACTCCACTTGGATTTCTCCAAAGTGGGTACAATATAAGTACAATCTATAATTTCCCATAAATCAAAATATCTAGATCGAACAAAAAGTTTGAATCTAACACACCATTGAGCATAGTGAAAAATATCCAAACGATGAGCAACATTAATGGCATAACCTAAACTATGTGCACCATGCATATCCATAATGTATATATGTGCAAGCAAGATACAAATAAAATCAAAATAAGATTAGCACAAAAGATAACTTGGGTCTTTAACTCAAGGTGATTAGACCTTAAATCAAAGAGCAGTAAGCTCTGATACCAATTGTTAGACCCTAGAGGGGGGTGATTAGGGTCTTATGCTAATCTAATCCGATTTTATGCTAATTAAAACTTATTAATAAATTATTCTTGCTAGATATATATACAATATGTTATGAGCAAGAATATGTAATATAAACAAAGAGATATATCCTATATGGTGAAATATATGCAAGGATATATAAACAATACAAGGGTAAACAATCTAAACTAAAGATACAATTGTGATAGGGCAATGCAAACACACAATATAATCATGGAGTTCGGACCTTCCATTATACGTCTCCGCTCTCCACTTCCGGGGAGAAATCTACTATCACAACCGTGTTTTTTACGCTCACCCGAATAACGTTTACACCTCACAATATTGGTTTTCAACGCTCACCGATCAACGTTCACAATCTCACAATGTAACTATACTCCATACCTTTAAGTGTTGGTCTCTAGCAGGTGTCCTTCCTCAAGTGTTCATAATTATCACCTCTCTCTAGGCTTTACTACCGACCCCACTCCTCTTAAAAACGACACCGTCTCTCACCACACACTCCTCTTGGTGTACAAGTGTATTACAAAGTGTATTTCACAATGAAGCTCTCAATACAACAAATTTATTCTCTACAATAGATGAGAACTCAATGTAGGCTCACTCTCTGAGTCACACAATCTCACAACCCAATTATACTATGTATGCAAATACAATAAGCTCAATGGTTGTGTGTGTAAACAAAGAGAAATAAAATCAAACTCAATTAAAGTCTAGCAAATATAAATATGACAATGTGAATATAAACAAGCTAGATAATTATGTTAAGAAAACTTCTCTAGAACAAGAGAGATGGGATGTGAAATGGAAAGCTCAAACCAAAGATGATCTCCTCTTCTTGTGAAACAATCTTCACAAACTTGAAACTTTTAACCCACACTTAAACAAAACTTAAACTCTTGTAAAAACTTGTTTAAAACATCCTTTGGTCATAGAAAATAGTTATGACAAATGGATATATATAGGGTAGAAGAAAACAACCAAAAAAACCCCCAAAAACCCAATAAAAAATAAAAATCAGCAAGTTACCATTACTGTGCAACGGTAACATTGGCGGTCGATCGTGACGGTCGACCGCGATAAGTAAAACTACAAAACTACTCTTAGGACTGCATACGGTCGACTGTGACGGTTGATCACACTGTAGCACGGTCGACTGTAGCGGTCGACCGTGAAAACTGACAGTTTCTGAAATCTGGAAATCTACGTATTTGGCTTTGTAAAATCAATTAAAAATAGTAAATCAACTCCAAAAATTATGAAATTTTTAGAAAAGGTTTTAGACATATAGATAAATATGTTAGAGAAAGAATTTCTGAAATATCATTTCCCAGTTGAGAGAAATAACTATTTAAACACAAATATATAGTTTCTAAAAAAACTACTGAAAACTCGGTTTTGTAAATTCAATTAAAAATAACAAAACAACTCCAAAATTAGTAAAACTTGGGAAAATATTTGTATATATAAAGATAAACATGTAAACAAAAAAAATTTAAATTTCATTTTCCAATTATGAAAACTCATTTGTTTTGCAAAAACATGCACGAACTTGTGCACGAACATGAACTTATTTAAAACTTGATTTTGTAAATTCAATTTAACATAACAAATTAATTCCAAAATTAATAAAACTTTGGGAAACATTTTATAAATATGAAATTGAACATGTTAGAAAAAAATTATCAAATTGAATTTCTTATTTATGAAAACTCATATATTTTGTAAAACTTATAAATACATGTGTACATAAACTTCTTGATTTTTAACTATTGAGTTAAACAATGTTTTAAAACCTTATAAAATGATTTTATAGACTTAATAGAATATGTATATAATGGTTGTTAAGTCCAAAAACCAATAACTCAATATTTTGTCAAAATTACTCAAAATCAAGAATTGTGTGTATGTGTGATATGAGCTTAGAGTATCTAACACATATAATATAAACTCCTAAACTAAATTACCCGAGCTTGATCTTGATCTTCAATATGCTCTTCTTGGTAAACTTACGGATGAAGCTTGAACTTGAATCTTTAACTTGAATTGCATTGCTTCACACCGATATTCCGCCAACCTCCATTGGATATGATCATTGAAGCTCGATTCCATCCATCCTCCAACATGTTATTTATCTATAATAAATAGATAAACATAAATACTAGACAAACAATATTAGTGGTAAATTGTTTGTTAAACATCATCAAAACAAAGAGGCCAACAGAGCACTCTTCAGCAACAAGGAGCTTTGGTACTTAGCTTAAAACCGATTTTCGATTCAAATCAACTCTTATATAGAGTTTAAATTCGCTCTGAGTTCTAAAACTCGTTAAGAGTTCGCTTCAAACTTGCCACGCAATTTCGTCCAAGACTTCAAGTCAAGAGGCGAAGACAACGTTCCAGTGAGGTGAAGCGTTCTGATTGTCAACAGAAAGCAAACTCGATACGAACATCGAGGGAGGCATTCCATCGACACCAAGAAGAACTCAGATTAAACAATGGGAAGGATCTCCGTCGATCTTTCTCTCTTTTGTAAATTAGAAATCCGATACAAGAAGATTGTAATTTCTTTTTCTAATTTTGTTAGAGAGAGATTACATTGAGAGAATTGTAATTCATTCTTTTTCTAAGTCAGTTAGATAGAATAAAACGAATTCGATTTTCATTTCTTCTTCAATTTTCCCAAACGAACAATGTCCACAAGTTGCACATTAGGGGTTTAATGAGAAAGGTGAAAGTCTCGCGGTTTTGTGAGACACCCCCACAATGCCTGCGAATAGCTCATAATGGTTATGTGACGATTGAGGACTGGTAGCGACAGTCGTGCTGCTAGCATTCGCTCAATTTCGCCCCAAAAATAGGGGCGTCGGGTTGAGTTAAGGGCTAACCTAACCCTTAACCCGACCCCAGCCCCCCTATTTTCAGGGCGAAAGCAGGCGGGTAGCAATCCTCGTGTAAATTCTGGGGGCTTCATGAAACTAGTCCAAATTAAGAACGTGAAAGATTGCAACTGCGGTGGTGTTGCTGGGTATCTATAAGAGTGGCACTACAGGCACACCCTTAGCCACGCTCTCAGCCACACCCCCTCACCTGCTACAGTGCAGGGGGTCCCACCTGAGATTTTTTAAAAAAATCTCAGGTGGGGCCCCCTACACTGTAGCAGGTAAGGGGGTGTGGCTGAGAGTGTGGCTAAGGATGTGCCTGTAGTGTTATTTTATCTATAAACATTAGGAGCAAGATGACAAAATTACGCACACCAATTCCTAGAGAGAAAATAGGGATATGATGGCCTGTTCTGGGCGCGAGTGGCTTTGGGCGGCTGTTGGCAATCCTTTTTTCTTTTCTTTCTTTTTTTTTCGAATGAATGAATGAAGGCCCGCGGGTTGCATGAAATTTTACCCTTTTTAAAGAAAGGATTCTTGAAGCGCTACAGGTATATAATACATCAAGACTACATCAGGAAGCAGCCTGCTCAGATTAGCGTGAAAACATGAAGTTATGAAAACAGCCTGCTCAGATGTACAATACATCAAAACTACTTCAGGAAGCATAAACACCATAATTTAAGATGTCATTCTGGCTGAACTGATACTAGTAGCAATGAACTTGCAAATAGCCTGCAGTACATAATATAAGCTCTTTGACAATAATAATATTTACGACAACTTATTTTAGACGCTCTCCCTCAAGACGAAAGCTCAGACCCTCTAGACGTTGTGCCAACCGACATCTGCTGTTGCTCGAAACTAGGCTGACCATATAAGTCTTGATCCCACTGAGGAATGAGGCTGGGCTTTGACTCCTGAGAGCCCGAAGGATGTGAATTGTGCAAAGGATCACGAGGCAAATCACCCACCCTCGCTTTCTTATGGGGAGATGAGGGTAAATCTTGGGAGGTTGAGGGTGAGTTACAGGGCTTTTGCTTGTCCTCAGAGGCCTGAAGTACACCACCTAGCTTCTGCTGCTCCTCGATGATCTTCTGTAAATATTTCCCCTGGTCCTCAATCCTAAGCTGCAACTGCCTTTGCACCTAAAATGTTTGGAGAAGAAATTCGCACTATACATCAGCTGCATTGCTATTTGTATAGAAGATATTTTTTCAGGTTAATTGAGGATAGAGTCGGTGCTAACGCTCAATTGTGGGTAGACCCTCTGAGTGGAATTGTTTGAACTCTTTTACGCTAAGAAGGTTTATTTGTCAACCCCAAAAAAAAATCCCTTTTCTCTGAGGATAAAAGAGTAGAAAAAAGTTCACTCAAGAGGTCTATCTGCAATAATAGAACTACCAGAGGTCTATCCACAATTCATTGACAGTACATGGGTCTATTTGCAAATTGCAATTAACCCTATATCTTCCAAGTGTGATATATAAAACAAATCGCATGGAATAAATCATTAGTCATGTTGGAAACAGAAAATAAGGAATAAAATTTGAATGTGTTCTTACTGAGGGAAAATATGAGCATGAGTTGTGAAATTCATTTTGGAGGAAATCTAAGCATGAGTCTATCTTATAATTAGCTTTTTAAGTAGTAAAACAATGTGTCATCGGCAAGTATACAGACCTCAAGCTGTTCATGCAACCGCTTCTGCACCTCCATTTGCATTTTCAAAGCTTCATTGATTTGTATTCCACTGTAAAAAGAAAGCAAAAAAGTTTGAATGTCGTATTTTGGATACATTCTGTGCAACAAGAGATACATGCACAGGTAGAACAATAATTTTGGAATACAATATATGACCACTTCTTTGAGTCCAGTTGATATGGCCAGTTCTTATTCACTGTATCTTATTGGAAAGCTTCACAATTTGAAGGGAACCTCCTCGACAACTCAACAAGAAAATTTAAATCTTCCACTAGAATCATTTTGGATAACAATTTCACAGTAAAGAACAGTTCAACATGTAAATTTAATTCTTAATCACTGGTGGATCAATCCAAGTTTTAAGGGAAATCTTTTAACTGCTCAATGAGTTGATAGCATAAAGTGCACAAAGATAATGGAAATCTAAGCAAGCTACTTACCCTGCAGATTCTGTGCCTGAGGAGGTCTCACCAAGATCCTTCTTCTCATCTTTTGAACCTACAAGCAAGGATTTATTTGTTAAATTTACGGCACTTCTGTAATGGCAAAATTAGTTCCAAACTGATATAGCAAATAAGGAAGTCAAACAAAATTTCATTCTGAAGCTTAAGATAAATAAAGAGACTTGATCTTACCATCACCAGGAGACTCAGGCAAATACTTTGCAAGGCGATATTTCTAAAAGAACAGCACAAAACTTAGCATGTTTCACTAGCTCTAAACTGCAAGGTTTTGCAATTAAATGATCTTGCCCTCACCTGTAAATGGCTTTTCACGTGATAGATGGTTATTCCAGGAACACCCATCACTCTCAATACACCTTTTGGTGTTGCTCCTGCAACCCATAATAAAAAGTAATGATTTACAATTGGAACTAAGCGACAATAGAAAGTGATAATTTCCAATTGCACCATAATAGAAAATACCCACTATCTGGTCCACCGAGTTGTGCGATTGCATCAACAAAGCGATCGTGAAGATCGGACGTCCATCTTAGTCGCTGCTTTCCACTTCCTCCTGAATTAGTTGCATTGTTTACGGTGTTGCCCACCATAACTCCAGTATCAGGAGGTTGTTCTGTAGCTTGAGCCCTGTGGGGAACCAAGGGCATTGTTGAAAATTTCTTGGCATGGTACATGGTTATGGACTGTAGCATAGAACATTACAAGCACGAAATTCAATGTCATTAATGAAACATAAATAGCACAAATAGAACAGAAGGTAGAGATATAAGTAAAAAATTACTGTCGAAAAATGCCATAAAAATCATAGAGTTAACTCAGATAAGCATAGCTACAGCCAGTAAATTAATTATACAGAAGAGTGAAATACCAGAAGCAATTAAAACCTTTGCAGAGAATTAGCTGGAGCAATTAAAAAAACCTCTCAGATCTAATGTATATTTACAAAGCTAAGCAGATTGCTTTTTTTTAAAAATAGTTCTTAAAAACTAGTTATAGATTACTGTTAGCTAACCATGTAGAGTTGAAATTCTTGCAGCGTCTAAAAGCACAAGCGTTTTTCTTAACAGCAATTTTGGACAAAACCTATTCAACTACTTCTTTACTAATAGCAACATACAAAATGCTTATCTACGAATACCATGATTATTAGCCTTGAATCGCTACTGCTCCGTCATCATCATAGTTCAGTTTCTATCATCTTCACAGTATCAACATACGAAGATATCTTTGAGCCAATACTCAACATGCAAAGGCCTAGAACGTCAATGGGTAGATAGACCGTGCAATCGACACTGTTTCCTTAGACTAGGAAGAATCTTCTTTGAGGATAAAAAAATGAAAAATAAGCCTGAAACATGTATGGCTATACAGAGGTAGGACTTCAGAAATGAAAACGTCCACGGTGCTCCATTCAAAGGTCACACTTGGCTTCTAAATTCTGACCAGGGTGAACAATTAATAAGAGATTGTGCGAGTACTAAGTAGCTATTTTACAGTAGATCTTCTGAGACCGAATAAGGAACCATAAGACCTTGTGTAGCACAATTGTACAATAAACACCAAAGATCAATGAAGCACAATATCGAAAGTTGGTGCCCTCTTTTGATCTATTCGCCACTAAACTGTTAAACCAAATTTAATAGTCTTTGAACACTTCTGCTAAGAAATGTCGCTCAACTTGTTAAGCATAAGCATAAACATATGATGAACTGTACATCAAAGTAAATATTCAAAAAAATCACTAAGTAGAGTTAAGCGTGCATTACTGTTCCATCCCTGTTTTTAGAATTACCCCACATAAAAAAACCCTCCCATTCCAAACAAAAAAAAAAGAACAATTTCATGAACATCAAACAAAATGAACAGACACAAAAAATGCAAGAAAAATCAAATTTTTACAACAACCCACCTCTCAAAACAGCTGCTTCAAACTCAAACAAGCCCTCATTCCAGCCGCAAAACACAAAATCGCCTCCGATCCTCAAAATCACCTAAAATCAAAAGGCCCAAACTTTCAAACCCTAAACGGGTCCACTGAGGTCAAATTGATGTCCAAAATTGGAAAGAGCAGGTGAGTTTCAAAAGAGGAAAGAGGTTGAATTTGAGGGGAAAAGGGAGGGGAAATCTAGGGTTAGGGTTTCCAATAATCGCCCAGATATTTGGGGAGAAGAGTTGTTAACCTCGAGGCGATGTGATGACGTCGGCCAAATTTATAACTGTCGACATCTCGTGTTCACTGGAGCCCACTGGTGTAATATACAAAGGTAAATGGGTTATTATCATAAAACCCCTCTGTTCTTTAAATTTTGATAAGGTATAGTAATTGTTATTATGAACCCCCCTTGGGCTTTGACTGTGATAAGTTATAAGCAATAACTAGGGTATCGTAAGAAAAAAATTAAGCTCGGGTGTTTCTTGGATAATCTTTCTTGACTTTCAAATTTTCACAAAACTCTCATTATGTTTTAAAATTCTCAGAAAATATCCTTTAACTTTTATCATTTTTCGAAAAACCATTAACAAATGTTAACTACAACTATTTACAATGGTTATTTAGAAATCCCAAAATTTAAGAGAGATTTTGTACAAACCTAACCAACAATAAACTATTATAGCATTAACGGTTGGAATTTCTCATGATCTATTTATATTTAAGCTCCTCTCCAACATGACTATCTACAATTGATCAAAGACTACACTCCTAAAATAAAAATGAAATAGCAAAATATTTGTTAAGAGGAAGAGGTGACAATTTAGAAAAAATAAATATGCATTTAACTTACACATGCTATCTCATATTGGGATAATTAATAGTAAAATTGACGGCATAAAGTTACATAATAAAAAGTAATTGTTGGAGATTTCTAACATGTAGCTTAAAGTTGAAACAGAGTACTCATCCTATCAGAACTGTCTGCATGTGAGCAAACGATTCTCATCCTCTTATGGAAACAGTATGAGGCAAAATAGAAAGTTTACCACAATCTGAGGCTTAAAACCATTTCTTCACATGCGGGCGGTTATAATATAAAGTGTAGTAAATATAACGGATTATATAATATTCATCCTAACCTCTACTGAAAGGGCTAAAACGAAGGTCCATTGTGCAAAATTGTCAAAGTGAAGGGTGTTTAGTCGGAGAAAAGAGGAATCTAGAAATACGACGAAAGGGAATCTATGGTTGGTGAGGTGGTTTATGTAGGAAGATGATTGGGTACTTGTATTTACCGCGGAGGACGGTAACTCAGTGAACTGTTAGTGGTAACTTTGAGAAAAGGACCTGGTTAAGTTTAGAATTTGAAGGACACGGCAGGGAGAAAAGCATGGTTCGCACGTGAGCCGGGTAAAAATGGTCCATGGAGAAGGGCAATAATGATAATGCGGAGGCGTTTGTTTGATGAAAACTTACTTTATGTAATCATTTATTTCTTAATACACAAAAAAAAAATTAGTTTTTTTTACTATTCCATTTTTTCTTTCACTTGCTAACTTAAATTTTTCCCCCTTTTATTTGAACGCTTATATGCATGACCCGAATCTTTTTACCAAAACCAAGTACCCATTTGTTTGGACTACTTACTTTTTCATTTACGATTTTTTTTTCCTTTTTGAGCCAATACCCAAGGGAAAGGTCCCGTTCATCTTATTGATTTATAAAATTAAGTAGGGACACGAAATAGTGTCCTACGGGAATATTAATAGAAATATAGACTTTCTCTCAAAATAAAACATTATACTTTCTCTGTTATTACATCAATGGGGGTGACGAGATGGCCCTAGCTGTCATTCATCACAACGTTGACTTAAAAATGGACCAAAGCCAGCTACATGACCATAAGAGAGGGGAAAAAAGTTTCTAAAAGTATTCTCTACAAAACAGAAACTTACATATGCTTATCTGCATCAAAGCAGACTCAAAAGAAAAAAGAGCAATTACAAAAGCAGTAGTAGAAGGCTTAATTTGTTAGATTTATGCACTTGATCTCCTTATCACTTCTTCTTCTACCACATCTATTGTTTCTGTCTCTTCCTGTACTTTCTGTATAACCTCATGATTGCTCAAAACTGGAACAATGGGAAATTTCTATCCTCCCAAAGCTAACTCAAGGGCTTTTGTAGCCTTTTTCATTTACGTGGAAAATACAATTGAACAAAAAACAAATGATGATTTGAAGTCCTCATTAATGATAAATCTAAACTAAGAAACTTTGTATGAGAGTAGATTTATTTATTGTTTTGTAATGGCTAAACTATCAAATTGACATTTAAAAAGGACTCATTCTGGTATTTAATATATCACCGATGACGATTGAGTATTAAAAGTTGGTTTCCATTACCACATATCTCCAAAATTTGGTCGGAGCTAACTTTTCTGGTGGGAAGATTTCTTCCCATCCTTTGACATCTTAAAATCATTGTATTTTATACACTTCGTCTTCTTTTTCCTCCCCAAATTCAAATCCTAACCACAATATGTAGGCCACCCAAAATTCAAAAAGAAGTAAACCTATACAAATAAAAACTTTTTACCTATTCTCCTTTCAAAACTGAACTCTTCAGAGCTTTCTTATCAAGGATAAAATTATAATATCCCAACAAGATTATCGAGGATAGAATTATAATCCCCCCACCCACCCACCCACCCAACAGATCTCTTCTCGACCAATCTTTAGCTCAACTGACGATAGAACTATAATAACCCAAGAAGATTATCGAGGATCGCAGGCTTTTAAGCACTCAATTTCAGATCTAAGAGGGGTTTCAAGAGGCTAGAATGACTCTAGCATTGGAGCTTGCTCCGGCGAGTGGGCAGGAACCGAATGTGCGAAGGGGAGAGGAGGATAATTAGGATTTGGATTTGGGAAGAATACATACAAATCAAGTCAGTCGTTTTGGATAAGATCTCATTTACAACAAAAGTGAAGACTTGTTGTGTAACTTTAAAAAAAATTGAGCATGCTTGTCAAAAAATCAAGGATATAAAGGAAGAGATCACCTGATCATCAACAACATCTTCAAAGGGAACCAACTCCCCCTTCATCCACTCCATTCTCCTCCTAATGTCTCTAGCCCTAAACTGAAACTCCTTCCTCGACATCGAAAAATAAACCAAATACAACCTCGACAAAATTCCTCTCATGCCCATCATCGACAGTTAGGATTTGGATCTAGGAAGGAGAAGAAGGATGTAAAATACAATGATTTTAAGACATTAGGTGAGCGAGAAAATTCTCCCACCGAAAAAATTAGCTCCGATCCAACTTTTGGAGTTATGTGGTAACCACCCAATCGTCATCGGAGATATCTTAATAAAATGAGATTTAGGGGCTGTTTGGTTCGCTATTATAAGGGGTGGAAAACTTAGAAAACCTCTCCACGTTAGTTTTTTAGCCATCCACGTCAGTTTTTTTGTTGTCGTCCATTTCTTTGTGCCGCTTTGGTTCGCTCGGATGGAAGAGGGAAAACTCTGCTGAAATCGCCGCCACCTCAGATTTTTTTCCCTCTCCGATTTCCTCCCCAACCGAGTGAAATTGATGAAAACTCTGCCACGTCAGCTTTTTTTCCTTCTCTGCTTTGTTTACAAAAGTTTTCCTTTTTTTTCTATGCGAACCAAACACAAGAAAAATAAATACATTAGTTTCTCACCATTTTTTATGTGCGAACCAAAGCAAAACAATCTATTTCTTGGAAAAGTTTGTAAAACTCAAAACTTGTATTTCTTTACATGGAATTGCATTTCCCTATATCAAGGAAACGAACCAAACAGCCCCTTAAGGGAAAAAAAACAGATTTAACGCGCTAGAGGAAGGGTTTGAAAATTCTCCCACCGAGAAAATTAGCTCCGATCCAACTTTTGGAGTTATGTGGTAACCACCCAATCGTCATCGGAGATATCTTAATAAAATGAGATTTAAGGGAAAAAAAACAGATTTAACGCGCTAGAGGAAGGGTTTGAACCTTCGACCTTGAGGTTAACAGCCACACGCTCTAACCAACTGAGCTACTCCAGCAAGTTATACACTGGTCTTCAAGACATTTAATATCTGCTTGATTAGTCTGTGAAATCTAAAAAAAATCAATTGGTAACAACCTAACTTAAAGAGATCTCGTACCTTGCCTTTTTCTCTACACCAACCATTCATGGTCCAAAATTTATCTTTACACTCCACATACTCATTAATATTTCAGGAAGTTCCAACTTCCTTGCTATACATTTTCCCTCCCACGTGTCATAAGCCTTCAAATCTTCTTCATAGAGAAGGAAAAGATTGAAGGTGAATTTGTAGAAGGAAATTAATTTTGCATAATTGTATTTTCCTTTCGTAGTCCTTATATCTGTATCTGATTGGAAGTGGACATGAATATTGAATACCTATACCCAGTGATATGTGGATATTGTTTCAAATTTCTTATAGGTCACAAAATGAAACGGATATTAGTAAAATATTTGTATTTGTATATCCATACATATGCATCGACCATAAAATTGAAATCAGTGTCACCTTTGAGAGGCCTAAACGTAGCTTTTTCTCCTAAGTAAAGAATAACGTAAATATATGTTTCTCTATTCAAATTGTACAAAATCTCTACCACGCGTCCAGGGGGTGTAGCTCATATGGTAGAGCGCTCGCTTCGCATGCGAGAGGCACGGGGTTCGATTCCCCGCACCTCCAAAGTCCCCTCCAAAATTTTTGGTCCCCGTATTTGGAAATAACCCCATAAAATGATTGCTATGCACAACAACCCTTACTAAAACTCAAAATTATATTACACTCAACATTACAATGAGTCTCATAATTTTACACCATGACTCGATCGCTACCTTTTTGCTCATCATACAAACACATCCCTCCTCTTCTTTGGATTTGGTTCTGGATTCCCTTTCTTCATCATCTCCACAAACTCGCTGTAATTTATCCTTCCATCCTATCACACAAAAAAATAAAAAAAAATAATGTCAAAATCAGTTAATGACACCATAACTCAAGAACAAATCTCGCTGAGTACACATGTATGCATACATTATCAGAATCAGCGTCTGAGATGATATCCTTAATGTTCCCTCCATCATACAAGCCCTTCTCCTTAAGCGCCTGCTCGAGCTCTTCAATCGTGATAAAACTGTATATATACATACACAACATATTCGAACAAATTCAAAACCACTAAAGCAGAAAAAACCAATAATTACGGAAAAATTATCGTCACATACCCACTATTATCCTTGTCGAAATACTGAAACGCTGTATACAAATGTTCTTCTCTATCCATTCTATTCATGTGCATCGTCGCGGTGATGAACTCTTCGTAGTCTATCGTTCCATTTCCATCTGCGTCGGCCTGTAATAAATTCAAACACACAAAAGCTTTTAGCCTAGAGTTGTATATATATACCTGTGAATTTTTATGCATACTATTGCAATGCTTACAGCTTCCATTAGTTGTTTAACTTCCATTTCTGACAGTTTTGTTCCTTGCTTTGTGAGACCTTGTTTTAGTTCTTCGAGTGTTATAGTTCCACTGTTATCGGTGTCCATGCCCTTGAACATCTCTTTTAGTCCTCTTATTTCTTCTTCTGATAAACATCCAGCTATTACCTGCACAATTGCAAAATTAGTTTACAGATTTTTTTCCAGCTCGAAGTCAGATCAGCCCGTAATGTTTTACCTCGGAAACCTAATATTTTCAAGTCTATTCGAGTCCTCATGGAGGTTTTCCACTCTAAACATGGACAAAAAACACTATTCTGTTGAGGGTAAAATGTGAATGTTTCTCGCGGCAAACCGCCATAAGGACTCAGTAGACTGGAAACAATAACTACAAGAGCTTAACGCGTTAAAAATATTAGGTTATGGGCTTCTTAGAAATGTTGGCTGAACGTTAGGGGCTGATCTTACTTCGAGGTCGATTTTTGTAAATTTATACGCATTGAAGTTTGTTTGTAGTAAATGTGGCCTACTCTTAATGCAGCTTTCTTGAATTTGTTCATCGCCCTGAACTGCTTCAGTCTGCCGAGTACAGCATTATCAAGAGGTGTATCTGGTGCTTCTCCATCTTCTTTGATCCATGGATGGTCTGTCGGAGTCCAATTATCGATACGACCCGTCAGAATCTCCATATTTATTTTGTTAGGGAGGATAAACTCTGCAAATTCTACTTTTACTATTTAAATTACTTCCATCCAGTTCTAGCTGGTTAACTTGATATTATTAGGAAGTCATCAATTGGTGGATTATTTCAACATAAAAAATTTGTATGAGGCAATTAAGTATGGATATATTCGACTTACGAAATGGATTTACCTTCAATTTTGCAGATACTGAAAAAAAAAAACTGAGAAATAGAGATCAAGTTTTCTTCGAGCTTGGGATGCTGTCAATCTTAATTTTGTTTGAGAGGATTATCTCACAAATTTTACCTTTATTTTAAATACCTCCATAGAGTTTCTAGCTAGTCAACTTGATATGACAAATAGCAATCTGCTAGTTTCTTTGCAGCAACGTAAGGAATTTGTATAAAATACTATATTATATGATAATTTTGACTACAATGATGAATTAACCTCAAATTCTGATAAATACTGAAAAACTACAAGACAGAGGTTGTACATACTTAGAACTTGGAATGCTGTCAATCTTTGTTTGGGGTCTGAAGTTAACATCTTTTTAACAAGATCCTTTGCTCCAGATGAGATACTCGGCCATGGATCAGCACTAAAATCAACATGACCTCGAAGAATAGCGTTGAAAATTCCATGTTCCGATTCTGTTGCAAATAAATGATCATCATATTTATCTTTGATAATACAAACTCATGTTCAAAATGCACATGAAAACTTACCAGCCCAGAATGGAGGAGCTCCTGATAGAAGAATGTATAACATGACACCGATACTCCATATATCGACTTCTGGTCCATATTTTCGCTTTAGAACTTCGGGTGCAATGTAATATGCACTGCCAACAATATCCCTGAAAATTTCACCTGTTTAATGGCATAGAAGAATATAAGGCAAATAGCCAAATCTCCAATCTATCAGAATACTGATAGAAAATAAAATTGCATTTTATTACACTTTACACAGAAAATTATCCTCTCAGGGACATGCTAATCCGATTGTGAATACCATGTCATAACTTTATTCAGACATATATGCAAATTTTCAAACTTGTCGAGAACGCGAAAAAAATAAATCAAGATACATTTTGATCATGATGTTATATTATACAGTTGGATAGAGAAATGAACGGATGTATTCCAACTGTACGGTGTTCTAATTTTACATCATTAACATGTAATTGAAAGGTATAAATCTTTTTCTGATTACACATATGCCTGAAATCAAACAGAAGATAGCAAAAAATTAGATACATGTTTACAGAAACACAATGAAGAGATCTATCTAATTATTCGGTGCTCTAATTATATGAAACTAGTGCTCCTTTGCACACAATGCATAGGTCACATAGAACCTGTGGTATTATGTGGTCGACCTGATAGCGAAAACACACACACACACACACACACATATATATATATATATATATATATATATATATATGTTTGACGCGAAACTTTCGTTAATTTTTCTAGGCATATGGAAATTTCCACTGATTTGTTCAAGTGTCAAAACATATTCCTTTCCTCCAAATATGAGTGAATTTTCAGAATTCTAAAACTTAATCACACAAAGACCAAAAGGGGCTTCTTTTAAAAAATAGTATAGATAGATATCCTATAGATCAAAACAAAACGAGAGAAAAACTAGGCAATTCGAATAAAAAGCCAATTCACCAACCTTCTTTAAAGAACATAGACATCCCAAAATCAGTGGCCTTCAACGGCGAGCTCTCATCCTTATTCAGCAACAAGAAATTCTCCGGCTTAAGATCTCTATGCACAACCCCCATTGAATGACAAGTGTGCACTATCTGAACGATAGTCCTCATCAGTGATGCTGCAGCTCGCTCAGTATAATGCCCCTTTGCGATAATCCTATCGAACAACTCCCCACCCGCGCAAAGCTCCATCACCAGATGCACAGAATGCTTATCCTCGTATGCTCCTTTCAAATCAACTATGTTCGGTTGTCCTGTCAAATGGTACATAATCTGTACTTCTCTGCGAACATCTTCGATATCCTCTTTGGTCTGCATTTTACGCTTGGCGATGGTTTTGCACGCAAATTGCTCGCCTGTGGATTTGTTTGTGCAGAGGTGAGTCACACCGAATTGGCCTCTGCCGAGCTCTTTGCCGATTGAATATGTGGCCTTTACGTCTTCCATTGGGCGGCCTAGGACGGGGCCTATGGGGGCTTGTTTGGTGGGGGTGGGGGATTTTGGGGCCATGGGAGGCAGGAGGGGGATTGAGTTGAGAAAGAGGGAGAGGGGAATTTTGTGTTTTTGAAAAAATTAGAGGTTGAGAGAGGAGAGTGCAATTGTTGCTAATAATAGGAGAGGGTGTTTTTAAAGGGGGGGAGTGAATGGAGGGAAGCAACGGCCATCTGAAGAATCAAAATAATATTCTTTTAATGCATGTGCATTGTGATATATTATGAAGTATTTCATTTATTCTCAAATTAAAAATTTTGATGTAGCTATGAGCATGACTTAACTTCGCATTGTAAAATGGTGCCAACAAGTTTAAAATCATGATTTTTTTTAAATCAAATACCATATTTCATCAGCATTTTTTATACTAGGTTTTTGGGTTTGAAACTGTCACATTAGATAGATGGATCAAATATTATCTATGACAGTTAGGCTGAATTTCTGTCGGATTTTCTTAGTCCAATATTCTCAATAAAATTCATATGCAATCAAACAAATTGGAGTTTTTTTTCTTCCTCAGAAATTCTCTTCAATATCAATTGCAAGCATATAAAATTCCCTTAATAAGATAAATCATTAGGACTATTATAGAGTACAAAATTAACATTTAAATTGGCATCATAAACTTTAGAGTTCTGATACAATAGAATAGACTTGAAAGAGCGATACAATGGAATAGACTTGGAAGAGCGCCTCAAGTAGTAGCAACCTACATCATGAGTCAAGCATAAGGCACGGAAGACAGTCAAAACTTCAATCATCAAAGGATCATGAAAATGCTCAAGAGGTCAAGCGAAAGCAGCCAAAATGGACACCGTAGAGTCTCGGATGAGCGCTCCAACACTAGACTTAAATGAAGGAGTCATCTTCCGGCATTACAGATTCATATGGGCCTTTCCCATACCCCTAAAGGTTAAAATCTTCTTTTGGATTGCTAGCAAATACAAATTAAATACTATGGATAACTTGGTGTTGAAAGGATGGCCTGGCAATCCAATTTGCCCTATCTGTAATGATGCAAATGAATCCCATGACCACCTGTTCATTAAATGTGGTTACTCTTCTTTAGCATGGTCTTCTCTCCTTCCCCATGTTCCATCAACAGCTTGGCCTCAAAACTTGGAGGATATGATATCTTCCAATTTCAGTTCCTCTTGCAATCAAGATCTTGCTATTATCTGGAAGGTTTTGCTTTCGTGTTTCTGCTGGTGCATATGGAACTGTCGTAACAATTTCATCTTTAATGGCATTGAAGCTCCTCCATCCCACATCACTGCTAATGTGGCAAGATTTGTTTTATTTTGGACAGGCTCCTCTGCCAACAGATCAGGTCTCAAGCTTCATAAGGCGGCTATCAACATGGGCATGAAGAATATTGCCCAAACTCACAATGAAGCAGAGGTGGCTAGCAACTTTTCAGCAGCAACCTGACTCTAGTCGCCCTATTCCCAGAGCTGCAGTTCCAACCTAGCTTTTGATGGATATTTTGGTATGTGTTCTAAGTGTTAGTAGTATGAAGTTGCACTATGTGGTTTTCCGACCTAGCTTTTGTTGGATATTTCGGTAGGTGTTCTAAATGTTAGTAGTATGAAGTTGTTCTCTGTGGTTTTTGAATTTGTACTATGTTGTTTTGTGGGTTTTTGTTTGGGGTCCTGGTACTTCCCCAGTCTCTTAACACAGACCAATTATGTACATTAATTTTATTATCATATATATATATATATGCAGGGATCCTCACCTTGTTTCTATTCAAAAAAAATCTGGCTAAAGGAAAAGAAATCCAATAATAAAACTCTAATGAAACAAATCTATAGTAAATGGCAAGCCAAATTTTCAAATTAAAATGCAAGTATCATTGTAATAAAGTGGATGTCTCTGTGCACGTTAGCAACTGGTTTGATTTCCCAAAGCAGTGAAAACTCTGCCGACAATTCAGTAGTCTTCCCTAACCCAATTCTGTGGATGAAGTTGGGGATATTATTGAGAGGCTTTTTGAGAGCAAGAAATATGTGGAAGTAGCTATGGAGAGGCTCTATCAACAGTCAAATTTTAAGTATATATGTACTTTATATAGCTATATATGTACTTATAAGTATATATGTACTTTATATAGCTATATATATATAGCTATATATGTACTTTATATAGCTATATACGTACTTATAAGTATATATGTACTTTATATAGCTATATATACTTATAAGTATATATAAATATAAGTATATTCTCTCTTATATAGCTATATATACTTATAAGTATATATAAATATAAGAGATATATACATATATACTTATATTTATATAGCTATGGAGAGGCTCTATCAACAGTCAAATTATGATGGTTTTTGGTTCCTTGCGGCGGCGGCGGCAATGTCAAGAGGACCTGGGCTACATGTATTTCTGGGTAAGCGGCGGCCGCGCTGATTGCAAGAAATCTTCGGAGGTTTTCGATCGGCGCAGCCGGAAGCAAAGCCGAGCAGCGCTGGCCTGGTGGTGAACGGGGTCTGGTCTGAAGGCAGCAGGGGAGCGAAACGATTGAGAAGGCCTTCAATTGATTAACCATGTGTCATGGGACAGCCATGGCTTGGAGGTGCCTGCAAAGAAAAAGGTAAAATAAACAATCGAGGAAATCAGTTCTTGAACTCCAGCATTTTATATATACTAGTTGAGATGAACGTGCAATGCACATGGTTGAATATTATGATTATTTAAATTGATAAAAATAGAGTAAAAATAAAAAAAGAAAATAAAGTTTTTTTGTGAGATTGATCATCAACGCAATAATCTCTCTCAAATAAAATATTGTTATTATTTTTTCAACCCAAACTATAACCACATGATCTACTGTAGGCGTCTAAAAATGCCTATAGGTATCCACACACAGCTCGAGACAGAGAGAAGATGACGGACATTGTTATCCGAGTCTAAGAGGATTATCTGACGCCGACAAGCGCCTGAAGCAAAACGGCGAATCAAGTGACCTGCGCGCTTGACAGTCAGCTCGCGCGCGCCAATCAGCTCGCATGCGTCAATCAACACGCACGCGTCAATCAACTCAAAGCATATAAATCAACGAAGCGAACCAAACACGTGACAAGAACAAATCCCGGAAGAAAGAAACCAAAAAAGGGAGAAAGTCGGCGAACCCGCGCTAAGCGCAGGACGGAATGATCCGACCCGCGCGAGCGCGGGTCACAATCGTCCAAGTCTCGGGATCTAAGACCAAGCTTAGATCCGGAGTGTGATCTCGTGTAGATCTCAGATCTGTTCTTCCCTTCTCTCGAACTCCTGCCTTTTGTGACGTGGACTCTCGCCGAGAACCAGATCTAAATATTCAAGTCTTCAAGTCTTCAAAACTCTAAGCTCAATCTTCAATTCGGTAGAGTTTCAGCTCTCAAAGTTCTAACCTTTTCAAATGAACCAAGGGGAGCCTATTTATAGGCTCTCTGAACTGTGCCCGCGCACAGATCTGGGTCGGCCACCTATGGGTGGCCGGCATTGGGCCGAGCCACCCATGGGTGGCTCGGTCTTGACCGAGCCACCCATGGGTGGCTCGGCTTTGGCCGAGCCCCCCCTTAGGCATTGGGTTTCGTCGTTTTGTCCGGTCTCGTGGTTGATTCGGACTCTGATTTGTTGATCTAATTTGGCAGTAAATTCACTTCTGAGTTTGAGTCCGAAACTGATCTTGATTCGATCGTGATTCGTCCGAGTCTGCCCTTGGTTGGATGACTCGTTGACTCTTCGAACACTTGGCTTGATTCCACACGCGAATGGATGTATTCCGTTGCTTGCGTACGATTCGTCAACCTCGTCGCCTCGTTGGTTCGTCGGTTTGTGCCGAGCTGTGCTAAGGGACCTATAAGTAATTTTATACGCCTACAGATACCCCCTCCAAAGTATTTCAGCCTCGTTCTTTTATAGAAGAGTCTGGAATACTTTGGATATGATTGTCCCAACCTTCAGTCGGTGTAACGGGACCCTGGAATGGCTTCTGTTCTTGATTCCTTCAATCCTCCAGGCTATTCGGTGCTTTGTCGAATGTCTGTAAGAGTTCCGGTGCTGCATTTATTGTCTGACCGTTGTCGGAATTTTAACTTGAAGTCGATTCCTGATTTTCTAATCTTTAGCTGACCATCGATTGTTGGCGTTAAGTCTTTATTTGCGATGCGTTGTCCGGCGTAGTGTTGTTGAGTTATCCTTAAGAATATTTATAAAAATATTCTCCAGGAACTTCTCAACCAAAAATAGGGAATAGTTTATACTCATATACCTTATTGGAGTTATTTCTATGCTCGAATGAGCTGAACCGGCCTGATAATGAGCTGAACCGGTTTGATAATGAGCCAAAAAAAACAGTAATTTGGCTAAAAAAAAAAATATTCCGATCCTTCCGAATGTGTGGGAGAGGCAGGAATAAACAAGGGATTGAACCCTCGGTCGATTTGAAGTTGTTTCGATGCTCGATTCAGCTTCAATTCGAATTCTGGTTCGAATCTGGTTCAAACTAGTTCAATCTGGTTCAGGACTGGTTCACCCTGGTTCAAAGCTGGTTCAGACTGGTTCAAGACTGGTTCAGACATGTTTGGTCTGGTCTGGTCTGGTTTAGCCTGGTTTGGTCTGGTTCAGCCTGGTTTGGCCCCTTTTGAACTGATTTGGACTGGTTTGGTCTGGTTCAACCTGGTCTGGTCTGGTTCAAGACTGGTTCACATTATAAAAGGGGTTCTTTTTCCTCCCCTTTTCCTCCTCTAGGGCCGGCCCCCTTTTACTCCTCCTTCTTGGATTCCTCTTCCCTCTTGCATTCTTCATAAATACCCTAGATCCATCCTTCCTTTGGATCTTAGGCTGAAAAATCCCTCAAAAATCTTCATACAGAAATTCCTCTCAGGCCCCTCGAGCACGTGGTCTGAGCCTCTTTCAAGCTTTGATTTTTGTCGGATCTTCGAGCTTTCCCTCAGGTAAATATCCTCCATAATTTTGGCATTTTTTCATGTTTAATTTAGTACATGAATTTATGAGGTTGCATATGAGGGCTAGGATTATGATTTGGCACCTCGAGCTCCTCTTTCAGGGGGTAGAATTGCAATAAAAAGAGGAACTTTTTTCTGGATCTGATCCCTTAATTTATTTTACAGATTACCATGTCTCGTATTGCGAGGGGTCAATCCTCTACCGCGTCGGCTGGGCGCGCCTCCCTCTTATGCCGGTGAGCTATTTTTTTAGAAATTTACAAATTAGTCCATTTTTTCTTGGAAATTTGCAAATTGGTCCTTTTTACTCCACGTTGTGTTTTGCTTGGTCAAAACCATACCTCAAAATAAAGGGGGCGTTTTGACGCATTGTGCCTTATATGGCAGGGATATATTGTCGATATACCCTATCTTATGAATGCACAACGTGGCCAAATCGTCTCACCTTTCATAAGGCAACGACTCTATCTTACCCATTCGTAAGATGAGTTCAATTTCCTTTTTTAACTGGAATTAACAAATGTTTCATTGCTTGTTTTCAGTTGAGCATCCTTCCGGAGCATTTTCATCTCATGCGGTGAACGGACGTCGTGGGGATGTTTTATCTTCGGTTTCCACCAGGCAGGCTATCGGTCCACTTCCTCGGTTGAGTCCCGAAATCATCCTAATATCCGATGATGAAGGGGAAGAGGATCCCATTGCTGCAGTTTGTTTTCGCTGTAGATTCTTCGTCCGAACTCGGATTTGAGTGATTCCAAGTGCGGTGGAAGCTTGACGAAGAGTTCTATCTGCTCCAATGGTTGGATTATCTGTAGAATGAATGAGACTCGAAGGGCGTTGTCCTTTTGGTGAACATCACCGGGTTCTCGATTAGCCCGTGCCTTTGTTATCCCGAAATCCTATCAGCTCACGTAGTTCGTCGATTCACTTCAATCATTCATCGACGTCAATCGAACTCCTGTGGATCGGATAGTGATGTTCATCGTCGTTCTTTAACACTGAGCTGTTCGTGGAGACCTACAGGCAATTTTCGATGCCTACAGATACCCCCTCCAAAGCGTTCCGGACTCGTTTCTTTTATAGAAGAGGTTGGAATATTTTGGATGTGATTGGTCTAGCCTTCAGTCGGCATAAGGACCTGTAGTTAGCTTCAACCCTTGGCTCCTTCGATTTTCGGTCTATTCGATGCTTTGACGAATGGCCGAAGTTCTTCCGGCGCTGCGTTTATCGCTTGGCCGTCGTCGGAGTCTCGAGTCTGCAGCTGATGAATTAAGTTTGGCTCGTGTCATTGAGTTGACTTTAAATTACCTCCGTCACATTGTGTTGACTTAGGGTTTCGGATCACAGTATGTTGACTCTGGTTGCAACGCGTTGACTGGCGTTGACCTAGGGTTACGCGTTGACCGGCGTTGACCCTAGGGTTTCGAATCGTCAAACATTGACTTTGGTTGCAACGCGTTGACTGGCGTTGACCTAGGGTTTCAGATTACCGTACGTCGATTTTGGTTGCAACGCGTTAACTGGCGTTGACCTAGGGTTACGCGTTGACCGGCGTTGACCTTAGGGTTTCGAATCGTCAAACGTTGACTTTTGGTCGCAACGCGTTGACTGGCATTGACCTAGGATTACGCGTTGACCGGCGTTGACCCTAGGGTTTCGAATCGTCGAACGTTGACTTTTGGTCGCAACGCGTTGACTGGCGTTGACCTAGGGTTACGCGTTGACCGGCGTTGACCTTAGGGTTTTGAATCGTCAAACGTTGACTTTGGTCGCAATAGGTTGACTGACGTTGACCTAGGGTTACGCGTTGATCGGCGTTGACCTTAGGGTTTTGAATCGTCAAACGTTGACTTTTGCTTCAACGCGTTGGCTGGCGTTGACCTAGGGTTACGCGTTGACCGGCGTGGATCTCACTTTCAAGAACTCAAAACCCATTAATCCCCTCCTTGGCCGAAATTTCCTCTCCTCCAAGCTAGGTTTTTTTTTCTTCATCCTCAAGCTCAAAGAAGGCTTCTTGGTTTTGGGTAAATCTCTTCTCACAAGATCTCTTTTTTTTTTTTTGACAAGATTGTAGCTTTATGCTTGTTATGGGGGTATAACATGAATTTACATGCCAAGATCCTAGCTTTTTGTTCTTATGAGTTAGAGGATAGGCTCTTTGATGATGGGTTGTGTATGCACAAGAATTTGGGGAGTTTTATGTAAAATCCACAATATGGCCGAATTTGAGGGGCTTTTGTGTAAAATTGGACTGAAATTTGTAGGGGTCTTTATGTAAAATGGGACTGAAATTAGGTTTTGGATTGCATGTCCATTTGGTCGAAAATTTGAGGGGTGCTTTATGCAAGAAAACCAATGTTGTTTGAGGGGTTTATTTGCAAAAAGCAACCCACAAAGTATAGAGGGGTTTATTTGCAAAAGGGCTGAAATTTAGGGCTGAAATTCCAAAAGTTTAGACCACAAACCCATAACTAAAGTTTTGAGAAGGGTATGCGAAAACCAAACCGAAATTTGGGGAGGGGTTTATTTGCAAAATTGGCTTCATTTTACAAAAAGGGTTTATTTGTAAAATTAACCAAAATTATGGGATGTTGGGGGTGTTAGATGAACAAATATGACGACCATGACCCAACTCGAGCGTGTCCTTGACCCGAATTTAGCCTTGAGCACGAGGGGTATTTTGGGTATTTCACCAAAATTCACCGCGAAAAATGACAATCATTGTTTCGCATGTACGAAATTTGTAGGTTTAACTAGGCTTCAATTATGAAATCCTATTTATACATAGGATTTTAATTAAAGTTCTTAATTTCCCTTTTAAATTTCGTGTATTCATATTTTAGATTGTACCTGACTTGCTGCTTTTCGTTGCAGATTTTCAATGTCTCCACGCCGACCTCGACCTCGAAGGAGTCGTTCTCATTCGCAGCACAGCGAGGAAGAGGTTCCCGCGACATCTTTTCCAGCGGCCTCTTTCATTGGGGGTGAGAATTTATATTTTCCGTATCCTTGATTGACCTCTTCGCGGGTCATGAAGGAAGAACCGACACCCTCCTTCGCGGGGGTTAAGGTTTCAGACTTGTCTTGCATGGCCAATTCAAGTCTTCTGGTATATTGGAGCGATTTTGTGTCGTCCTACACCTTATAGGTCGGTGTATGTTACCACGTTATTTACGTGATGATGCATACCGTTCTTCCAGTGTAGGACACTCAAAATCGTCTCTCCAATTATTCCGTGAATGAGCTTATCATTCTTCTTATGAATTTTCTGACTCCACCCTTACGCTTTATTTTCTTCCTCTACTCAGGCTTTAAAGAAGCCGAGTTTCCTGTTCGGAGATCACGTCGAGGATCCTGCTATACTGACCCTTACCGAGGAACACTAGCTGACTCTCGACGAAGGGGCTGTCTTGTATATTCCCTTACCGATTGAGATTTCGGTGTCGTCATCGAAGAAGTTTGTCAGAAACATATCTTCCATGTCATCCCAACTGCTGATACTCCCGGGCTTGAGACGGCGATACCAGTCGAAGGCTGCTCCGCGAAGAGTGCCGACGAATGACCGCACCATAAGAGGTTCATTCCCAGAAATGATTCCTAAATGAGACTTAAAATATATTAAGTGTTGGGTAGGGGAACCCTTTCCATCAAACGGCGTAAAGTTGATTAGATTAAACTTTGCCGGATACGGAATTGATTCCCACTCCCTTGGATATGGACATAGTATGCCGGACCTTTTCACTTCTTGAGCATTCATCAACGCGTTGATTTTGCTCTCCAAGTCCTTCATCTTCTTGTCTTCACTCGTACCTGTCTTCGAGTGGCTTCGGGGAGAGGTAACGTGGTCCTCTTTTGTATTATCATCTACGGGACCACTTCCATTGTCGTTGTTGACAGGAGGGGTATTTATGTTGACATTATTCCCTTCCCGTTCATTCTCATCTTGATTCTGATTATTGTGTCGAGTGGGTTCTCCTTGGTGACTTGTCAGTGTCGCGATTTGCTGGTCATGCATCTCTCTTATTTGCTGCATGGCCATCTCCATCTCGAACTTGAAACTTTCCTTCTGCCTAGCCAGGGCATCTTCAAGCATCTTGGTTACTTGTTCGGCGCTGATCATGAGTGACTCGTAAGGTTGCCCCGCACTAGATGCCGTGTCATCGGATGCTATAGCCGAGTAGGAGTCTGAATCAGCATCTGACGCCTCCTCTTTCGAAGGAAGTCCTTTCTGCGTTCTTTGGTAATCCTTTCACCTATTGACCCCTGACCGCAACCAAGTCATGCGCTGGGATGCTTCGGCAAGTTGGTCTGGGCTAGAGGGTCGTGTCGATCTGCCTCTGCCGTTCATATTAACAGATACTTCTAGGTGCTCGTCCTCTTGGCGAACGACCTTCTTCCCACGAAAATGCCTTGGCTTGGAAATTCTCTCAAAGACCGAGACTCTCTTTGGGGTTTTAGAACAGCAGCATTCTGATAACACCGCCCTGATGATGTTGGCACACGGACAGTGAGAATCTGTGTCTCTGGCGTTTCTCTTCCGAGACTTATCCATACCCCCAGCTCTATAGTACAACTCATCAGTTTGATAACTGGAGCAACCCATAGAGTGTTGGCATGACTTCCCAGGTATAACACAATCATTATCAGATGAATGTGTTTCCCTCTGGGGATATGACGCTTTATTAGCATTTTCAAAAGTCGCTCGTTCAAGTCTACGCTTTTGCGAGCGTAAAAACTTAACGGGCTCTTGAACTTCGACATGCAACCCGATGCGGTCTGTAACAGGGGCTTTCCCTTTGTTATCTTCTTTGGAGGGATTAACACGACCCCCGGTCTGGTTCGTCGTTTGGGGACCTTTCAACGGACGCAATCGCTCCTTGACAGGTGCTTTACCTCGGTTCTCCGGTAAGGGGCCGAGGCGACCTTTCAAAGGAACCCTGAATCTTGAAGGGTCCATGTTCTTACCTGACTCCGCCGGAGGTGCGGGGGCAAGGGGAACGGGATCTGATGATGGTTGGACGGCAATTCCGTCCACTCTCGTCTTAGGCGCCGGCTTTGCCTTTAGCACCCACACCTGCTTGTGTTTTGCCGGATTCTCGACCGCCTCTTCTTTCTGCATCTCCTCCGCTTTCTGCAGGAGAGCTCGGGCATGCGCAAGCAACGCGCGGCGTTTCTTGATTCGCTCTTCGAGGGTTGAGCGAGTCCTCGTGACACGAACCCAATCGCTCATTTCTACCTTAGAGGAGGAGGTGGTTATGCGCCGTTGTTGCTCTTGGCGCCGTCTGGACTTCAGATCTTCATTGTACCTTAGAGGAGGAGGTGGTTATGCGCCGTTGTTGCTCTTGGCGCCGTCTGGACTTCAGATCTTCATTGTAGCGGATCCCGTCCATCGATTCCACGGCCTTGGCCAGTTGTCGTGCAAGGCGTTGGCGCCGTCTTTGGCGCGCCCTCTTTGACACAGCTGGAGCACCTTCGACAGTCGCCTTTGTGGCGGAAGGGAGATCTGGATCTGCAGCCTCGACCTCTTTTGATGCCGCCGGGATGTCACGGGGCACGGGTGCAGCAGCGGCGACGGGATCTTGGATCTTGGAGCCGGAGGTCCCGCGAGCATTTCTGGAAGATGAAGTCTTCCTACGCCTGTTTGGAGAGGCGGATCTGGAGGAGGAGGAAGAGAGATACTCTTCAAACTTTTGTTGATCGAACTCGTATTCGATCTCTTCATTCACCCGGATCTTGAATGCCGGTTGCGTCACGACGGCCTCGGCAGCGAGGCCGTTGGCTCCCACTGTGGTCGCCAGTTTGTTTTCGCTATAGATTCTTCGTCCGAACTCAGATTTGAGTGATTCCAAGTGCGTTGGAAGCTTGACAAAGAGTTCTATCTGCTCCAATGGTTGGATTATCTGTAGAATGAACGAGACTCATAGGTCGTTGTCCTTTTTGTGAACATCACTGGGTTCTCGATTAGCCCGTGCCTTTGTTATCCCGAAATCCTATCAGCTCACGTAGTTCGTCGATTCACTTTAATCGTTCATCGACGTCAATCGAACTCCTGTGGATCGGATAGTGACGTTCATCGTCGTTCTTTAATACTGAGCTGTTCGTGAAGACCTACAGGCAATTTTCGATGCCTACACAATTATGTCTGACCAAGAATCTGTCTTCCTGGTCTCCGAATCCTTGCAGGACATCCTCCAAAAAGTAGAGAAGGTTATACAACAAACGATCACCGCCATTAGTTCTGGACGGGGAAGATATTATGATTTGCTCCCTTTCATAGCAGATAGTCTTAAAGACATTCAGCGTGTAGGTGGCATCCGGCTAGCTGGACGATGTGAGATAAGGTTGACCTACTTAGAGGAACTCATATATCTTTTAGAAGAGCTAGTAGACTTCGACCCGCATGATGAGGCCACGCCGCTTATGATCGATGCTCAGACTCAGAGGGTGCGAGAGCGTAAGGCCCGAGCGAGACGCATATCGGAGCAAGAAGTCATCGTTGCGAACTTGTACGAACGGCAACGTCGTCTGCAGAGTAAGATGGATGCTTATAACAACATTGCTGATAGGACGGGGATCAGGACCGTCCAAGGGGAGAGGACTCTAAAAGATTTTGAGCTCGAGAGCGCCAGGGTTCAAAATGTTTATAGAGGAGAGCTGGAGGTTCTTCACGCGTTGCGCCGAGAAGACGTAACCGCCGATGCTGCCGCCATTCTTGCTTATACCAAGCTTCAGAAAGAAGAAGAGGAGAGGGTTCGAGTGGAACACGCCGAGAAACTTGCCGCTGTTAAGGCTAAGATTGCTTCCTTCAGTTTGTTAGATCTGATTTGAGATGTCTCCTTGTATCTGCACTTGGTTTGATTTTATTTGCTGAATGTTTTGACTTTTGATCTTTTTAGTGGAACTGGTTTTTATCTTTTTCTTTATTATGATTCCTCATTCCGTTTGAAATGATTGACCATAATACTTTTAGGATTTTTGGCAAACCCTCAGCCATTAACGGGTTTGATAAGCCTACGCGTTGACTGGCGTTGACCTTAGGGTTTCGAATGTCATATGTTGACTTTTTGATCGCAACGCATTGACTGGCGTTTACCTAGGGTTACGCGTTGACCGGCGTTGACCCTAGGGTTTCGAATGTCGTTGGATGCTCAAGTCACTAGACCAACTAATGAAGCTGATGCGTCAGTGACTCTCGTATTTATAGGATTTTTGGCAAACCCTCAGCCATCAACGGGTTTGATGAGCCTTTACCGACTACTGTTTGAGTCGGGCTAGCATGCGGATTGTCCAAATCCGTTCCGCATGTGACGTTGTGCTAAGAGAGTTAACGCTCTTAGTGCTACGATATTGAATACGTAGACTTCGTCTTTCTCACGGGAATAGACTACCCGGCAACGCGTGTTAGGCGTTGACTTTAGGGTTTTTGGCTAACCCCCAGCCTTCAACGGATTTGATTTTGCTCTTACCAATTACCGTTTGACTCGGGCTTACATGCGGATTGTTTTACATCCGTTCTGCATGTGACGTTGTGCTAAAGGAATGAGATCCCTTAGACTTGATGCTACGATTTCGAATACGTAGACTTCGTCTTTCTCACGGGAATAGACTACCCGGCAACGCGTGTTAGGCGTTGACTTTTCCCTACTTAGGTTTCGGGACAAAATACCACAGAATCGGACTTTGGTGCCTTTTTCTTCGGAGAAAGACTAAACCGGCGACGCGTGTTAGGCGTCGGCATATCCTTTCTTAGGATTCAGGATAAAATTCCCCACGCGTGTAAGGCATGGATTTTGGTGTTATTAATAACAACCTACCACAATGTTGAATATTTCCCGGTCTTCTTTTAGGGTGAAGGCGAACCCGAATACAAGGAAGGAAGAATTTTATATTCTATTCCCTGATTCTGGAAAGGAAGAATTTTATATTCTATTTCCAGCGCAAAAGAAACTAGAAGTGGGATCTCCACTCCGAGAATCTGGAAAATCTAGATAAACCTACCTTTTATAGGATTGGTTATCTAAAGATGAGAAAAAGGTTCTTCGTTTATCGAAGTGGAATTCTAACGTCGGTTATAACCATGAGAAGGCTTAACCAAAGAGAAAAGAGAGGGAGTTCTTTCGTTTATCGAAAGGGGGCTCCGAACTGAAAGTAGACCTCTTGTTCAGGGAAAGAATCAAGAGGGACAGAAAGACACTTTTCGTGGACCCACTATCAATTGAAATTGATCAGTGAGGGATTTTGGTGGTGAAAAAGATTTTAGGTTATCCTCTAAAATATTAAATCAATTGAAATTGATCAGTGAGGGATTTTGGTGGTGAAAAAGATTTTAGGTTATCCTCTAAAATATTAAGTGTAATATTCTTCAAGGAACTTCCCGGTAAATGGGTTATCCTGAATGTACTAGGGGTAGTACTTTTTTAGGAACTTCCCATTTATTGGCATTAATTGCCTGGCGCCCTCTAGAGTAATCAGGCGATATGCGCCGTTTGAGTAGACTGTGTCTATCACAAACGGCCCTTCCAATTTGGGTTCGAATTTACCTTTCTTCTTGGAATTGAGGATTATCGGTCGGCGAGCAGCGAGGACCAGATCTCCTTCCTTGAAGCTTCTCTGTCGGACTCTTTTGTTAATGGCCCTAGATATTCTGGCTTGATATAACTCAATTTGTTGTTACGCCTCCAAGCGCTTTTCATCCAACCTCTCGAGTTCTTCGAGACGTTTTTTATGCTGTTCTTCTGTTGTCATCTCGGTTGCGAGGGCGATCCGAAGGGATGGGATTTGAATCTCCAATGGTAGCACAGCTTCACATCCGTATACCAACGAATACGGTGTGGCCCCTGTAGGTGTGCGTATGGTGGTGCGATAAGCCCAGAGTGCTTTACCGAGTTTATCATCCCAGTCTCGTTTATTGGTCTTCACAAGCTTTGACAGGATCTTAATGATCGTCTTGTTGAAAGCCTCAGCTAGTTCGTTTGTGGCGGGATAATAAGCTGTTGACGAAACATCTTCGATTTTGAACTTGGCACAAAACCTGATGAAGGCGTTGCTTATGAACTGTGGACCGTTATCATGAATGATCCGTCTGCTTCAGCCCACTTTGAAAAGTAGTCCGTGATTGCGAGAATAAATCGATCACCTTTGACTGAAGGGGGGAAAATAGGACCGACAATGTCCATGCCCCATGTCTCGAATGGCCAAGACGTAGTTGACGTGTGCAACTGCTCTGGTGGTTGATGCATATAATTTGCATGTACCTGACAAGCGTGGCATTCTCGGGCGTATTCGATTGCATCACGAACCATTGTTGGCCAAAAATATCCCATTCTCCTGACGCGATCATACAGCTTGGGGCCCGGCTGATGCGCACCACATTCTCCTTCGTGCGCTTCCTTAAGAACTTCTTCAGCTTCTTTATTCGAAAGGCACCGGAGTAATAAACCATCGTACCCTCTACGGTATAACGTATGGGTTTCGGTATTATAGAAGAATCTTGGTGCTCTTCGGCGGATTGATTCCCTTTCTTTTACATCCTCGGGCAAAATACCATATTAGAGGTAGCCAATGATGGGAAAACGCCAATCTCGGGACTCAGACCCAATTCGAGTTGAGTTCACCTCCTTGGCGCTTATGTCTCTATCATCTTCCTCTTCAATATCCATATCGTATATGGGTATGCAGAGTTGATGCGTCCTCACTGTGACTAACAGCTCAGTTTCGGGAGGCTGCGCAAGTGATACCGCTAGTGCTGCCAGTGCATCCGCATAAGCGTTCTGGAGACGAGGGATGTATTAAATAAAGAATTCTTCAATTATTACCTTATTAACTGATCTCGACGCACCATCGAAATATAATTGCCATACTTGTTGGTGCGATGTAGTGTTAACCTCGTGGGTTTCATCCGGCAAGTCATCATATACTTCTGCCGTATCTGTGGTCGGGTTTGCCGCCAAAAGATCGCAAATTGCTTGTCCTTTGATCGACTTCTGTTGTTTGAAGTGCAAATCATATTGGGACAAGAGAAGTGCCCATTTTGCTAACCGCCAATTAATAGAGGCCGGTTGCGTCATAAACACCCGTACTGGGTTAACATTGGAAATGACGTAAATCGTCTGTCCAACCAAGTAATACCACATCTTTTGCATCGCGAATACCACTACGAGGCATTCTTTCTCAATCATCGGATATCAAGACTCGGCGCCTATCAAGGTCCGACTTAGGTAATAAACTGACTGTTCGTGACCGTTATCGTCATCTTGTGCCAGTAAAGCACTTATCGAGTGGTTCATCGCCTTGATGTAAATCAAGAACGGTTTCCCCGATTTCGGTGCAATTTTGATATCTTCAAATGCTTTTTGGCAGGCATCGTCCCAAATGAATGACACCCCTTTCTTGTTTAGCTTAGAAAATGGTTGGCACTTCCCAGAAAGGTTTGAGATAAACCGCCGGATGTAAGCTAGCCGCCCTTGCAATCCTCTGAGCTCTCTTAGATTTCTAGGAGGTTGTAGTTCGTGTATCGCCTTCACTTTGTCAGGGTCAATATGTATACCTTTAGTGGTGACGACGAATCCAAGGAATTTTCCACTAGACATTCCGAGGAAGGATTTAGTAGGGTTCATCTTCAACTAATGGCTCCTCATGAGATCGAACATCATCTTCAAGTCCTTGATGTGATCTTTTTTGTTGCGGCTTTTTACAACCAAATCATCAACGTAGCACTCAACTGTTTTCCTGAGATGTTCTTGGAAAATCTTAGTCATCGCTCGTTGATACGTGACGCCTGCATTCTTTAGTCCGAAAGGCATCACCGTGTAGCAAAAGACGCCGAGGGGCGTTCTGAACGCTGTATGCTTCTCGTCATCCGGGTGCATCTTGATTTGGTTATATCCTGAAAACCCATCAATGAAAGACATTCTCTCAAATCCACATGTATTGTCGATAATGACATCCGTGATCGGGAGAGGAAAGTCGTCTTTTGGGGGTGTTCTAAATGCCGTATGCTTCTCATCTTCCGGATGCATCTTGATTTGGTTATATCCCGAAAAGCCATCCATGAAGGACATCCTCTCGAATCCGCATGTATTGTCGATAATGACATCTGTGATTGGGAGAGGAAAATCGTCTTTTGGACATGCTTCATTCAGGTTCCTGAAGTCGATGCAAATCCTGATTTTGTCATTCTTCTTCATGACGGGAACGATGTTGGCTAACCAGTCTGGATGTTGTTCCTCTCGGATAAATCCTGATTCGATTAATTTCTTAACCTCTGCCTCGATGGCTTCCATTATCTACGGACGAAACCGTCTTTGCTGTTGCTTGACAGGTTTGGCATCCGGCTTGATATCGAGGCGGTGCATTATTACATTGGGGTCGAGCCCTGGCATATCTTCATAGTTCCAAGCAAAGACGTCAATATACTCCCTGATGAGAGCAATTAACTCCTCCTTCTCATTTGGGGGAAGACCATCACTGATGAATATAGGCTTGGGGTTGGCCTCGTCGCCCATGTTAACTTGGACTATTTTATCTTCAGTGGGGGGTTCTCTCTGTTCGAACCTATCACCATACTGCATATTCAGATGATGAACTCACGGGTCTTCCCATGTTGGCATTTGATCATCGTCCTCCATTGTAGACGGATCAGTGTTTACCATTAGGGCTTTGAATGCTTCCCCTAGACTCGTGTCGGAATCCCCAGCTGAAGAATCAGAAGAGTGTCCTTTCTTATTTTTGTTAGCAATTTGATCGATAATTTGCCAACCACATTCATCATCAGACAAGGAAACATAGCCTAAGCCTCGCCCGTATTTATAATAATCCTCTGGTCTCCCTTTTGGTACATATACCGCTTTGGCTGGAGTACGAGGACCTCGATCGAAGTATAGACCTTCTCCGAGTGTGAAATCGTACCCCTGCTTTTCCATGAGCTTGCGCGCTTCCGGACTATACTTAGATAAGTGCCGACCAGGTTTGTCATCATCTTCATCTTCACTTAGGAAATGATCCGATAATGGATAGCTTTTTCCTTTACCGTAAATTACTTCTTTTGCACCTCCTATCTTGTTTGGGATGATCATGGTTGTTCTACCGTAAATTACTTCTTTTGCACCTCCTATCTTGTTTGGGATGATCATGGTTGTTCCGAAAGAATGCTCGAGTCGCTCCTTTGTTACGTAGGATGATCGAAGCGGCATATACAAATCGGTATTATTGTACAATTCTGTTATCACATCATCAAGAGATAGGGAGTACTCTAAATCATTATTTATTTTATTAGTGGCAAGTTGCCAGTTACAACTGCAATCTAACGATTGGTCATCGTCAAGATTGATTACAAAGGGTACAATGTCATTTAAAACAAAACCACCATTGTAATCGAATCCGGCTTCGGAATCAGCTTCTCCTCCGCTGTCCGTGCCCTAGACTGATGGTTCTGTATCGGATTCGTTACCATAAAGGAGAGAATCAGTGAAATAGTTCTCAAACCCTTTAAATGGTTGTTTATCCGCGACCACCGTCCTAACCTCATTGTACATTACTATGGATCCAAGGCCGACCCAGTAGTAAGTTATATGATGTCTCAGCATCAATCACATAACATGTGACTTCCGTCTTCAGATCACCCATTTGGCACTTTATCCGGATCTTTCCAAAAGGCCTTGACCCGCTGGTGTTGAATCCGTAAATGACCGTGCCCATAGATGCTAATTTGCTGACTGGAATGCCAAGGCTATGCATAAGGCGAAGCAGCATAATACTCACAGCGGAACCCAGATCTACTTGGATTCGGTTGACTTCGCTGGAGCCAATGTATCCGATGAAGTATAGCGGTCGATCGTGGTTCGAATTCTTCGTCTGCATGTCCTCTTTGGTGAAGGTAATGCAGGGAAGGTTTTTAGTCGCTATGTTGCACTGTTGACTCAGCGGTTTCGGCTGTTCAGGTACTGGCTTGACTTGAGTCAGGAACACCTCTGAATTGGCCAACGCTTCTTGCAAGGCCTCCCTGGTTTCCTTGGACAACCGCAGCAATTCATACAGCGTTATTCGTGCTGGAATATTGGCTAGTTGAGCTATTATATCGAAGATTTGCGGAGTCTTTGAGCTTTTCGGTTTGTCTTTTCCAATCGGGCAACTGAAACGAGACTGCTTCAGATTCTGTATCTCCTGGGGATTCTTCTCTTTCGGTTTATTCACCGGCTGTCGTCTAGCATCTTCGCCTGGTGTAGGACTTGTAATCACCCCCATCTCCATGAGAGTTTTGGCTGGTCCCCGATTATTCACCCCCTGCTCACTAGGTGGTGGATAGTTGTAGTGATACTCAGTTCCGCTTCGGGTCGCAAAAACTTCTTGTTCTTCTTCAGAGAGCGGGAAAGCTAGGATTCTTTCGTCATCTTCTCCTGGGATAGCAGAGACTCCGCAGCAAGACTTTCCTTTCCCTTTGGACTTCTTCTTGGATGACGATCCGGCCCATTGTTCATCTTCAATCAGGTCGGGGTGAATCCAGAGGATTTCGCCGTTTGGGGCTGTGTGTGGCACAAGCCCTTTTTGGCGCTGTCTATGTGGGTCATCATTCACCGTCTTCATTCCCACCTTGGTGACGCGTTTTGGTTCAAACCACGCTGTGGGCACTGATCCAAAGCTGATTGAAACCGCGTTTGCTCCAACATTCTTGGATGGCTTCGGGGTTATGACGCCTACATCAATTAGTGCCTGGATCTTGTCCTTGAGGTGGTAGCATGACTTCGTAGGGTGATGGACCGCTCTATGGTATGCACAATACCTCGGATCCGTCACTTTGCTAGCCCCTTCTTGATCCACAATCGCTGGCAGCTGAATTTTGTTGTTCTCCAACAGGTACTTAAAGATGCCGGGAACTTCGTCATCTTTGAAGGAGTACACTTTGGGAAATCTTGGCTCTGAAGACTTCTGCTTCTGAGGCCGTTGTTGCCATTGTGACTGCGATTGTTGTGGCGCTCGTTGCTGCTGCTGCTGTTGCTGAGGTTGCAATTGAAAGGTTTGATTAGTATCAACTGTATTAGCATGTGCCTTACCTTTTCCCCTTGGGTTGAAACTCTGTGTTGGAGCATTTGTCGCCTGTTGGCCTCTCTCCGCCTTTTTTCTTCTGTGGAGCATTTGTCGCCTGTTGGCCTCTCTCCGCCTTTTTTCTTCTGAGGAATCGCTCGGTTTGCTCTCCTCGGACCTTCAGATCCTTCCATGTCTTGGACGGCGCTGTCCCCATTGCTTCCAACACGTCTAGTGCGAGGTTATTGTGGCAAGTTTGGAGGATAAATTCCTCAGTGATCGGGTCCCAGCAGTTCATCGCTTTATTCTGGAACCTTTTGACGAAGGTGTCGACTAACTCCCCGTCCTTCTGCTTCTCATCGAGCAATGATCCGATAGATATCTCGGTGTCGTCGTCGAAGAAATTGGTGAGGAACATAGTCTCCATATCGTCCCAGCTGTTCACGCTACCTGGCTTGAGGCGGCGATACCAATCGAAGGTGGCTCCGCGAAGAGTGCCGACGAATGACCGCACCATCAGAGGCTCATTGCCGGAGATCACCCCCAAGTGTGATTTGAAGTAAATCAAATGTTGGCTGGGCGAACCCATCCTATTAAACGGCGTGAAGTTAATTAGGTTGAACTTCGCCGGATATGGGATGAATTCCCACTCTCTTGGGTATGGACAAGGAATGCCTGTTTTCTTCATCTCTTGAGCGGAAATCGGCGTGTTGATTTTGCTCTCGAGATTTTTAATCTTCAAGTTTTCACCTGTGTTTTCGCTAGCATTCTTGTTACCACCCCCTGCATTGATGGGAGGATTATTAGTATTACGAGCTTCATTCGTATCCTCGTCCTCCTGATGAACTTGGTTGCGACGACTTGGCTCTCCTTGTTGGTTCGTCAATGCTTGGATTTGTTGGTCATGCATTTCTCTCATGTTTTGCATGGCCATCTGCATTTCGAACCTGAAGGTTTCCTGTTGCTTAGCTAAGGCCTCTTCAAGCATTTTGGCCACTTGCTCCGCACTTATCATAAGTGCCTCGCGGGGTTGTCCCTCGCTGGATACCGTATTATCTGATGCAACCGCAGAGCCAGCATCAGATTCTTCATTTTCTGAAGGGAGTCTTGTCCGAACCCTACCATAGGTTGCTCGCTTGATGGTTACGGACTGCAGACGGGTTCTAGGCCGGGATGCTTTTAGAATTGATTCGAGATTGTCCTGCGCCGATATCTCTCTGCTGGTCATGTTGGTGGTGACTCTCGGATATTCTCCATCTTCAACTCTTCGGCCTTCTGCACAAGGATTTTTGCTTGTGCAAGCAGTGCGCGGCGTTTGTGAATCCGCTCTTCGAGTGTCGAACGGTTCCGTTTGACCCGGATCCATTCGTTCGTCGGCGGCTTGGAGGAACCGCCATTCTTCAGTTGTTGAGGCTGTTTGCCTCTCCTATTCTTCAGATCCGTGTTGTAGCAGACCCCGTCTGTGGACTCCATCGCTTTGGCGAATTGTCGCGCAAGGCGTTGACGTCACCTCTGGCGGGCTCTCTTCGAGAGAGTCACAACGCCCTCAACAGTAGAAGCGTTGACAAGAACAGGTTTGACCTCGTTGGAGGTCGGTGGAACTTCACCTGACGCAACTTTGGCGTCAGCTGGGGTGAGAGCTTCATTGGCGTTCTCCTCGACCGGGATTGAGATCCGTGGCTGCGAGACGTGACGATCGGCAGCGAGATCGGCGGCTCTCACTGTGGTCGCCAGATTATTCACGGTGAAAATTGCCTTCATTGAATTCATTGCCATCTTAAATAACAACTTTTTGAGTTACAAAAGATCCGGTCTTTTTTAGATCCGGTTACAACGAAATCAAAGAAAATAAAAAGATTACAACTTTCTCCTTTAGAACAAATCGCGAGCTCCTGTTTTGCGATCGCTCGCTTGTGTGGGTTCTTTGCCGACGCCGGGGTTAATATGTGGACCACCGCGCGATCTAGATCCGGTCGGATCTACAAGATTCGACGGGTATTATTTCGTAAAGGAAATAATAGCCGGGGGGGATTAGTTCACCAAGGAAATAATCGCCCTTAATTCTCGGGATCAAAGGCCAAGCTTTGATCCGGAATATGCCTGCGTAGATCTGAGATCCGGTCCTCTCGAACTCTTGCCTTATTTGGCGTTGACGATCGCCGAGCACCAGATCTGGATGAGCAAGTCCTCGAAGTCCTAAAGTTTGAATCTTTTTTAGATCTGAGTCTTCAATCCAGCAGGGCTTCGCCTCCAAAAATTCCAACCTTTGAACAAATGAACCACCTCTCCTATTTATAGGCCACCTTCACTGTGCCCGCGCACAGGTGGCCGACACACCGAGCCACCTTGAGGTGGCTCGGCCACCGAGCCACCTCAAGGTCGGGTTTGGCCGAGCCGCCCATGGGTGGCTCGGCTTTGGCCGAGCCCCCCCTTAGGAATTGGGTTTCGTCGTTTTGTCCGGTCTCGTGGTTGATTCGGACTCTGATTTGTTGATCTGATTTGGCAGTAGATCCGATTCCTGATTCGAGTCCAAAACTGATCTTGATTCGATCGTGATTCGTCCGAGTCCGCATTTGGTTGGATGACTCGTTGACTCTTCAACCCGTTAGCTTGATTCCGCACGCGAGTGGATTTATTCCGTTGTTTGCGTGCGGTTCATTAGCTTCGTAGCCTCGTTAATCCGCTTCGTC
>NC_033795.1:78526172-78548668 GCF_001876935.1 Asparagus officinalis
TGCAATGGAATCAATGATGAAGAAAGCAACGAATTTCCCCGCGAACACTCTGGCGACCACAGTGGGAGTTTTGAGACAATCCTAACCGTAGGAAGGTTTGATCGCTTAATTTGTGGACCTCTCGTTCATTGGGGGAATCGAGAGGGGATTTTGACTGTGGTCCTAACTGTAAGAAGGTTTGACCAATGGGGAACCTTACGTCCAGACTCTAACAAAGAGAGTGTTGAGTGCACAGACACGGTGAGAATTTGAATGGGAGTTCTTATTCATTACATTGCTGTGGTTTTGGGAACTTCCCGTTACATAAATCGTCCACCCCCAGTTTCCTCTGCGGAACTGGTTCGGACATTATTATCAGTTACCTAACCGAGTTATCCTTAAGAATATTAGCTTAATATTCTCCAGGAACTTCCCATCAGAAGTTGGGAAACAGTTTAGACTCATATACCTATTGGAGTATCAGGGAGTAGTTTAACCTCTTATACCGGTCGGAGGATTGAGAAACAGTTTATACTCGTATACTCTTTGGAGTTTTACCGTTCTCAATTGGCTTACCTTAGCGTTATGACGCCGGCTTCAACCAAGGTCTGAATGCTATTCTTGAGAGTAAAGCAATCCTTGGTGGGATGAACGACCCTCCTGTGGTATGCACAGTACTTTGGGTCCGTAGTGTTGTCAGCTTCCTCCTGATTTGTGATAGGTGGTAGCTTGATCTTGTTACCTTCAAGGAGGGATTCGAAGATGGCTGGAACGTCTTCGTCCTTGAAAGAGTACTCTTTTTGGAGTCTCGGACCCGAAGTCTTTTGCTGCCTTCGAGATTGCTGTTGTGACGCTTGATTAGCACCACCAGCAGCTGCAGGTGCCTTGCCCTTACCACGAGAGGCGAAGTTTGAGTCCAGCGGATTAACCGTCGGTTGGTTCCTCTCGGCCTTCTTCCTTCTAAGGAATCGCTCAGCCTGCTCCCCTCGGACCTTCAGATCCTTCCAAGTGTCAGACGGTGCTGTTCCCATTGCTTCCAACACGTCCAACGCAAGGTTGTTGTGGCAAGTTTGGAGGATGAATTCCTCTGTCTCGGCTCTTGGCCGAGCCACCCATGGGTGGCTCGGCTTTGGCCGAGCCCCCTTAGGCATGGTTGTTTCGTCGTTTTCCGCTCTTGGTTCTATCCGTGATTCGGTTCTATGGTTGATTCATCCAGACTTGATTCGTTGATCTGATTTGGCAGTAAATCCGGATCCCGATTAGGTAGTAAATCCGCTTCTGAGTTGGAGTCCGAAACCGATCTTGATTCGATCGTCATTCGTATGACTCGTTGACTCTTCGAACGCTTGGCTTGATCCCGCACGCGAATGGACGTATTCCGTTGCTTGCGTGCGATTAGTCAGTCTCGTTGCCTCGTTGGTTTGTCGGTTTATGCCGAGCTGAGCTAAGGGACCTATAAGCAATTTTATATGCCTACAGAGATGACTAACCTCCCCCCTCAGCTAGACCACCTTGCCCCTAAGCTTCGTGACTGAGGATGCTTGCTTGGCGCTATGGGATCGGAGTCCCTAACATACTCTATCCCTTGCATCCACTTCTCGGTGCTAGCGGGCCTCGATGCCATTTAATTCAACCTCCAAAGCACCAACTTTCTTTTCCGCCTCTTCCTTGGCTACCTTCTCCGCCATTCCTACGGAGAATCATGCATATACTTGAGCTACTCATATAACTCCTACTTTAGTAGAGCCCCCCGAACTAAGTGAGCCTTAAGAGCCAGATGCAAGCCAAAGCTTGGCATCCTCTTCAGGATCCCCTCATCCTTCGGCAGGGTGAACTGCTGCATAACTATGATTAGGGTCGAGAGGGACCCCAAAATCAACATCTCCCTATCGAGAGATGCTGGCGGAATGAGCTTATGAGCTTGTCACCCTCAAGAAGTTCCCTCCTAGGTGAACAAGGGCCCAACAGCACTCCTACCAACATCGCCTTCGCCTCCTCACAATCTTGAGAATCGACATCTGAAATCCAATGAGGGAAAGGCCAGAAGCCTTCCTGCTCTTCGGTGGCTTCATTCTCTTCAGCAACCTCGTATGACCTAGATTTGCGAAGGGGTGTTGCTTGTTCCACAACACCCCCAACCGACCCGACTAGCTCTTTGTCTGGCCTATGAGTCGACCTGAGCCAAAGTGTCGACTCAACATCCTCTTCAACAGTGGCCCTAGTTTTAGCGACTTCAGCTGCTGGAGCCACCTCCTTAGGCACAGGAGAGGGAGAGATATCGATGTTATCAACCTCATCAGGCCAACTAGCTTGATCAGTCGACTGCTCCTCGATCGGCCGTTGTTCTGCAACTGGTTCGACCCCGGACTGACCCTGTCACCTGTTCTATAGCTGGTTAGACTCGGTGTTTAGTCACTAACTTTTTCGACCTCACTCGTCGCCCTGCCAGTTGGGCAGTGTTTTCGGCCGCTTGTGACCTCATGTCGGCATCCTCTTCAGCTCAAAGGTACCTCCTCAGCCTCTTTTGGGGCCTGGTGGCAGAGCTCGACTCCTTGCCCCTCGACTCTGTCTCCTGGCTTCAGTAAAAGGAAGGGCCAACAAACTCGCCCTAGCCTTGTCAGCTTCAATAGATGAGATCATCGAGATATGCGCCACCCTAAGTGATGCTGTGTCGAAGAGGTTGCTCCTCTCATGAGATTCGGCATAGGACCGGATCTTCTCTAATTTTCATCTTTCCTCGGCATCAAGAGGGCTCGGCCTCAACACGTCCTTGTTTATCTCAGGCCACTTGGAGCATGAGAGGATGTCGTCGGCATCGAAAACCTAGATGAAATGCTCCTTCCAGTTCCTATTGCACTCTAGAGCATCCGAAACGAATTTGAAGATGCTAGTGTAATGGAAGAAATAATGCGGGTCCTTTCTTGTCAACTTGATGCTGACCAAATGCCTAAGCAACTTCATGCTAAGCACGATACCAACTCGGTGGCAGATGACGATAAAAGCCACCAGGACCCTAATGGCATTAGGGGTGAATTGAGAAGGGGAAACCCCCATAACGATACACGCATCCCTTATGAAGGGATGAAGCGGCAGCCAGAGCCCATGCTCGAGGTGGGCCAAATATAGTGGCGCTCTGTTGTGACCATGGCGGTACACCGGATCATTCCTGTTCAATGCCACCAGTGTGAAGGCTCTTTGGATGTCATAGAGCCCATAGTACCCTTTAAGACTCCTAATCAAGAACCTCGAACGGATAGGCAGAAGAAGATAAATTCTCTCCTCATTGTGGCCACCGACGAAACTTTGAGAAGCCATCAGAGATTAAGAAGATCACCGAAAGAAATAAGCGGAGATGATGAACAGTTCTCTAAAGGGGATTTCAAAAGACGATAATCGCCGCTCTTATGGCCTTATTCCTATATATATACAGCTGACTTTGCAGCTGTTAGAATTTGAATTGTCAGATCCAGCTGTATCCAGTAGCTAGGATTTATCTTCAAAAATCGAAGCGCTACCTCGGACAGTCCATAATTTGTCAAAAAAGAAGAGCTGCAGTGGTGGAGCAGATGTACGATGACGTCAGCCACGTCGCTTTTGAAATGACTTTTCAGTTCATAGTCCAAGCACCCACGTCCAAGAGCAATTTTTTATTTGATTTCACTCGGACCCAACACAAGCCGACTCTAAATGAAAGGGGCCAGCTGTTATAGTATTCTCATTTCATCAAAGTGCAACTCAGTTCCAAACAACGAACAAGTGTACTTTTACGTGCTATGCCCCAATTAACTTGGCGGCCAAAGACCAATAGGGATGACGACTCAGCCGACTTGCCAAGCCGGTATCCCTCCATGTCGACTCAAAAGGTGGTACTTGTCACCCCCTTTGTCGAAGACGACTTGCCATGAGTCCACCTGACCACTTGCCTGACGCCTTGTGATATTGACTCGAAAGGCGTTACTTCTCAGTGAAGCTAGATGACAACTTCTGCCTAGAGCCTATCCCTCTGTGACAATGTATCAACTTCATATTTAATGTTTGGCAGGGTCCATCATGACTCTAGCCCGGATAGTATTCATGACTCATCGTACCATATGGGCCCTGACTATGCCGCAAGTATCCTCCCATTTAATGATGAAACGACTTTCCCTCCACTCGCTGTCCGACACTTGTAAAGAAAGTGCTAATGTGGCCGCCAGTCCATACTTCACCACTGCCTCACTGTTCTCGACTGAAGTGACCATTTTACGCTTCCTAACTTAGTATAAATGCAGGTACTATTCTAACATAAAGAAGGTTCACAAATCTGATCTGTTAATGCAAATACTGCACAATAACAAGAACATACAGTTTTTATTTTTCCACTCAAGTTCATCAGCTAACTTGATCGTTGGAGGTACAACGGGGGAATAAAACCCTATCCTCTTATGAATCTCTAATTGTGCATATTCTTCAGATACCCAACTCAAAAACTAGACATAAAGTCAGAGAAGAAAGTGGCCCCTCTTAAACACTGAACAAACCAATCATATCCTAGATTTAACTAACTATGTGATCATATAAACCATCAACAGTGGTGAAGGAAAGTTACGTGTTGATTTTGAAAGTTACAAGTTAGTTGTGAAGCTTACGAATTGGTTAGCAAGGTTACGAGTTGGTTGTGAATATTACGAGTTGATTGTGAATGTTAGGAGTTCTTTGTGAAGGTTACGCGTTGGTTGTGAAAGTTACACATTAGTTGTCAAGGTTATGAGTTGGCTGTGAAGGTTACGAGTTGGTTGTGAATATCATGCATTGGTTGTGAATGTTATAAGTTTGTTGTAAAGGTTACGAGTAGTTTTTAAAGGTTACGAGTTAGTTGTGAACCTCACAATGAGTTGACTGTGATTGTTGTTAACTAATCATCACAACCAACTCATAACCGTTAGAGTTGGTTGTGACAGTTACGAGTTGGTTGTGAAGATTAGTTAACAACAATCACAATCAACTCATTGCTGAGGTTCATAACTAACTCATAACATTCATAAACAACTCATAACATTCACAAACAAACTCATAACCTTCACAACCAACGCGTAACCTTCACAACCACCTCACAACCTTCACGTAACCTTCACAACCACCTCGTAACCTTCACAATAAACTCATAACCTTCACAATCAACTGGTAACCTTCACAACTAACTCGTAGCCTTCACAATCAACTCCTTACCGAGGTTCATAACCAACTCGTAACCTTCACAAACAACTCGTAACCTTCACAAACAACTCGTAAACTTCATAACCAACTCGTAACCTTCAAAACCAACATGTAACCTTCCTTCACGACCAACTCATAAGATTAACAACAAACTTATTATAGTGAAATAATAACAATATATAAATTTACATACTCTACTTTAATCTCAATTCATCGATTTAAAAAATATTATAACAATATGTAAAATAAAAAAAATATAGCACTCAGATTCAAGTACAAGTTAAAAAAGGAAAAAAATACACCAGGGTCGCCAGAGTTCTCACCTTTTTCTTCAAAATGGCGACACAACTTGTCATCACCGTCTTCAATATCGTAGTTTTCTTCGCCTCATGAACGAACGCCGGAAAAGTATCACCACTGATGACGACATCGTTAGAAAATTTTGAAGGGAACTAGAATCCCCCCCCCCTCAAACTCATTCAAATCACCACAGTAACATCATGAAGAGAGAGAGAGAGAGAGAGAGAGAGAGAGAGAGAGAGAGAGAGAGAGAGAGAGAGAGAGTATTATGATCTTCACATGTTTTAAACTCTTGAATTTTGTGTTTTGGGGGCTCAAGGATTTATGGCTTTGCTTTTGGGGGTTTTAGGAGCGTTGAAAAAGTCTTGGGGGAGGGACAATAGAATACTTGTAAGGAAATTGATGGCTAGAATCAATTTTCCCTTAAAAATGCATATGTATTTGGGACTTTAGCACGTGAGAAATAATACCAAGGGTGTGTCACTAGGATCTTTTCAAATTTGGGGTATTGACATGTGACGCCCCTGTTTTCACACATGGCTGCAGTCCAAGGTGAACCCAGAGATGTCAAATCTGTCATGCACACAAACTGTGCAACAACAAGTTTTACCAATCATAACAATATCCTCTAATGGAATCAAAAATAAAGTGCAGGTACAATACATGCAAAAAGAAGATATTAAACATGGTAGACATGATGTAGAAAGATAAATCTCATAAATGAACTCATGTCTCAACCAGCAAGTCTGAAATACGTCTGATGACTGAAAGAAAATGTCTCATCATATACTAAATAGAAATTGTACTAAGGCTCACAGCCTTTACAAGAACAAAATAAACTCTAATGTCTGAATGTGAAAGTCAACACAGTGGAGTCTCACTACTAAACTGAACGACAGTGACTATGCTAGAAGACCGTCGACCTGTGGATCTCCGAAGCTCTGAACTGCCTGAAAAGAAAATTAAAATAAAAAGAGCAACAACAAAAGCAGCAGAGTACTACAGCAAAATCACCTACATCCGCCCCCAGGGGAAGGGCTGCTAGATGTACTGGAGGCTCTATCTATTAAGCATAGTCTACCTACATCATTTTCCCCATATCTAATAGTATTAATACTTAAAAATCTACAACACGAGACGTAGTACGTTAAGCGAAATAATCCAAACAAGGAAACTGTCATGTGTATACCATATGTCTCAGACTATAGATACCTAAATATCAATACCGAACTATGGAAAGAAATATCACTAGAAAATAAAACACTATAATAGACATCAACATAAAATTCTCATGTACATCACAAGAGTAAGGTAATTTTAATTCTTTGCAAGATTCTGATCTTATCGTATTATCATGCAATACAGACTACCCTGTAGGCATCCTAAATCAATGTACACGGTTCATTAGTCTCATCGTGATCTCAGTGCATAACATGAGTGCGGGACAACCTACCTTATAGGTATCCTAAAAGATGGCTGGCACGCCTCATCGCATCTTAGTGCGGACGGACTGCTAGACAAAGCATCTAAACCCGACTCAACGGTCTGTACAAATGGAATATCGACGCACTACCCCTACATAGTACTGAGCTGAGCCCATCAACGATATCCATCCCATGTATAAACTATATAAATCTGGCATATCGACGTTGTAATACCCCAACCCTTGAGAGGGTGATGTGATTAATATTGATAGATTTGATTGGAATACTCATACCACCAAGATGCATCTTCTTTTCAGAAACCCAACTCTTAGAAACTCCAAAGTTAAGTGTGCTTGGCCTGGAGAAATTCTAGGATGGGTGATCCCCTGGGAAGTTTTCCAGGGAGCGCGTGAGTGAGGACAAAACGTGCTGAAAAGACATATGGTGGTTTATGAGGCTAGTCCATCAGATCTAGTAGCGTACCGACTCCGGGATTCCGGGACGGGGCGTTACAAATGGTATCAGAGCTAAGCCAACCAGAATTGTGAGAGCTAAGTGCTATACGGCGCAAAGTACTACGTCGAGAGGGCGGGAGCCACCTCTTGAGGCCGTAGGAGCCACCTCTAGAATCTCACACGGATGGTACGGTCTTGGATGATATGATTTGGCACAACGAGGACGTTGCGAGTTTAAGTGGGGGAGATTGTAATACCCCAACCCTTGAGAGGGTGATTGTAGGCTGTCTAAAAATCACAATAGATAGCTGATCCCCATCAAAACACCGATGATGGAAGTTACACTCTGACGACTTCCAGAAGGTTACAATTTGAAGACTTTCACGTAGATCGCTAAAGGTTACAATCTGACGACCTTCACGACAACTGATGGAAGCTCTAATCAAACAGCCTTCATAATCAACATCGGGAGTTACAATCTGACGACTCTCATATATCAGAGAGCTAAAGCAAAGATTACAAAATGACGATCTTTGCAACGCTTCGACAGAAAGAGACTACAAATCGACGGTCTCTTCAAATCAAACTGTGGAAGTCCTCCCCGCACACCAGCATCAAGACGCATCGCGTTCATAGCCACGAACGCAGCTCAAGCAGCTCCAAGCGCAGCTCAAACGCAACTCTAAAAGCTGCAAACGCAGCTCCAAAAGCTACAAACGCAGCTCCAAAAGCTGCAAACGCAGCTCAGATTCGGCCGCCAACGCAGCTCATGTTCGGCCGTAAACGCAGCTCCAAAAGCTTCAAACGCAGTTCATGTTCGACCACAAACGCAGTCTCCGAAAGCTATCAACGCAGCTTTCACCTACCGCCAAACGCAGCTCCCAAGCTGTCAAACGCAGCTTTTAACAAGATGCCAACGCAGCTTCCAAATTGCTGCGTCTGAGCTTCCAAACACTGCATTTGAACGCAGAATTCGCATCAGAACATGGATTTTGCGTTTGACTTGTTCAAACACAAGCTGAACGGTTTCAAAACCGTTTCCCACGATCTGAGGGGATCACAACTCCACTCAGGAGTGATTTAAGGGGCGGTTACATCCTATTAGCCCCACTTAGGAGCGAATTAAGGAGGTGGTTACACCCCTTAATCCCCTATAAATAACTGAAAATCAATTCAGTTCAAGGGTGTGGTCGGTTGGAACTTCTTGGCAGCGAAAAGATGATCATTCATCCTTCGGTTGGAGCTTTGGAGATCAGCAACAAGATCTTCTTCATCCTTGGCTTATAACCGACTTTCGGTTAAATCAACTCTTTCATAGAGTTTTAAACTCGTTCAGAGTTCTCCACAACATCAAATCGTGAGGAGAAGACCACGTTCCAGTGAAACAAGACGTCGGATCGTCAACGAGAAGCAAACTCGACGCGAGCATTCGAGGGAGGCATCTCATCGCCACCGTGAAGAACCCAGAATTAAACAAAGGAGAGAATCCAGATCATTCTCTTCTCTTTTGTAATCAGGAAATCCAATTGTAATCGAGATTAAAGGAATACAAATCAATTTTCCTTCGTTTCTTTTACTGCAAATTTTCCCACAAACAAAAGATGGCGACTCCGCTGGGGACTAGCTTCTCCGACGAAGAAGTGGTGGCGCAATCCGATGTTCATCTCACTGGAACAACCGTCGAAACTCTCATGGTAGAGTTCGATCAAGCTAAGTATGAGGAAGCCCTCTCCTCCGGATCCCTTAGCCCCAAGGCTATGCGCAGGATCCACAAAGTCTCCAAAGAGACTAAAGCTCCAACTGCTCCAATTGCAGCCGAACCGCCTAAGGAAGACTGCTCGGACAGCCCCTCCCCCGATGGAGTGGGCTCAGCTTCAGCCAAACCCGTGCCAAGATGACGGGTATCGGGTCGAAAGATGCCCTTTGAGGCAACAAAGGCCTTGAAGCAGGCTAAGAAGAATGCTGATCGACGGAGGAGGAGATCCTTATGACGAGCACATCTCCGAGAATGCTGATCCTCAAGTCAACACGAGCTTCGTGTTTGTGAGCCTAAAAGCGACCCTATGCCCTGCGTTTCTGTTTCAGAATGCAAGTCTCGCGTCTATGAGCCCAAACATAGGCTCTGTGTGAAGAAGACTGAGCGCAACCCTCAGGGGCGCGTTCCACAAAATGAACGCAACCCTCAGGGGTGCGTTCCACAAAATAAACGCAACTCTCAAATATGCGTTTCATCAGCAAAACCTGAAGCTCAGGCATGCGTTCAGTTGACGAAACCAGTCCTATCCAATCATAGACTGGGGGTTCCAATTCAAACCTCACAATCAGTGAGTAATTCTCTTCGAATCTTTACAATAGATTTGAGAGAGTTCATATCGAGAGAAAAACCGATGCAACAAGTCATTCCTTCATTCCGATGTGAACGACTAATTCCTATGGTCCTTTCAAGATGTCAATACTGCTCATATGCGGCCCAACTATTGGTGTTCAACCAATTTACGAACGTTGCTTTGCCCAACCAACGATGACATTCTCACAAGAAGAAGTCTCCAGAGACCGAATATCTTAAGGTCACTATCAATGTGATCGGCAGAGGGAAAGCCTCAGGTCCTAGTTCCGATGACTCTGAGACAAGTCGTTCGCCGACCGTCAGAGAAATCGCTAACGAGTTTGAAGGAGTTTACCGACGCATTCGGACGCGAACAAGAGCCATTCTCCCTGTAAACTATCGGAGGTTAGCCAGAGGAACCAATTCCGATGATGAACACTCAGCCATCGCGGAGTCTCAATCGTCAAGTTCCTTTGTTGAACGCGAAAGCTCCGCCTATATGACAGAAAGCCATGAAGATCTCGCGAAGAGACTTGATGAGCAGGAGGCCATGCTCAAATCTCAGCAAGAGGCCATCAATGAACTCATGGCCTGTTGACTCAAATTGTCACAGACAATGCCAAATCTCAGAAGACAGATTCGCCACCTAGGCAAGAATCCTCCCGGAGAGGAAAACCGTCTTCATCCCGACCTCACACAAGCAGAGGGAAGGAAAAATTGGTTGATGGTGCTACTTCTGATCAAGAAGCCCACAACCTGGAATCTTCCTCTGATGAAGGAAGAGAGACTGAGAACGAGCAGAATCTCCAATCTGCTAAAATGGAAGAATTGGAAGCCCGCCTCAATGCCATTTCTAACAGAAGCGAGCTCCAAGAAGAGGGAGTTGTCAGACCCTATCCTGCCGAATAGGATGCAGCCCATTATCCTCCAAAATTTAAAGTCTTGACGCTACAAACTTTTGATGGCACGGGATCACCGAACCAACATATCTATCATTTCAAGTCACAGACTGGGAATGTGATATCAAACGATGTCATACTGGCTCGATTGTTCATTGACACCCTCAAGAGAGTTTCCTTTGAATGGTTCAGGAAACTACCTGCGGGAAGTATCCAAAAGTGGACAGATCTAGAGAGACTCTTCCTGTCAAGATTCTTTGAAGAGGATACAGAAGTCTCCAGAAGAAGAGGGAGTCCGTCAAAGCCTTCGTCAAAAGGTTCCGAACCATGGCTCTCCGGTGTTCGTCAGGTATGACACAGTCTACTTTAGTAGAGACCTGTCGGCACAATTTGCAAACCGACCTCCTAACCTGAATAGGAGTTGCAGAACGTTCTTGGAGACAACTAATCTCTCAAGGCGAACAGGCTCAAAAGATTATTGCCAGGATCAAAGCTGAAGAACAAAGTAGGCAGGATCAACCTGAGCAATCAGACCAAGCCCAACCTTCACCTGAGCAATCGGACCAAGCCCAATCTTCTCAGTCAGAAGAAGATACCACGACTATTGAAGCTAATCCTCCTCAATAGGATGGCGAATCTACCAAAACTATCACGTTAACAGTCACCTCTGATAGTCCATCAATCTGCCAATCTACTTCAATAGGAGGGCAGGTCCACAAAACTATTATGTTAACATCTACCTCTGATAGTCCCTCAACTTGTCAATTCTCTTCTCAATAGGATGACAGGTCCATAAATCTATCACATTAACAGTTACCTCTGATAGTCTATCAATCTGCCAATCCTCTTCAAGTAGGATGGCGGGTCCACCAAAACTATTACGTTAACCGTCACCTCTGATAGTCCTTTTCCTCCAAATTCCCCCACCAATCCTCTTCAAGTAGGATGGCGGGTCCACCAAAACTATCACGTTAACCGTCACATCTGATAGTTTTTTTCCTCCAAATTCCTCCACCAATCCTCTTCAAGTAGGATGGCGGGTCTACCAAAACTATCACGTTAACAGTTACCTCTGATAGTCCATCAATCTGCTAATCCGCTTCAATAGGATGGCGGGTCTACCAAAACTATCACGTTAACCGTCACCTCTGATAGTCATTTTCCTCCAAATTCCCCCACCAATCCTTATCAATAGGATGGCGGGTCCACCAAAACTATCACGTTAACAGATACCTCTGATAGTCCTTTTCCTCCAAATTCCCCCACCAATCCTCATCAATAGGATGGCGGGTCCACCAAAACTATCACGTTAACAGTTACCTCTGATAGTCTATTTCCTCCAAATTCCCCACCAATCCTCTTCAAGTAGGATGATGGGTCCACCAAAACTATCACGTTAACCGTCACCTCTGATAGTCCTTTTCCTCCAAATTCCCCCACCAATCCTCTTCAAGTAGGATGGTGGGTCCACCAAAACTATCATGTTAATGATCACCTCTGATAGTCCATTCCCTCCAAAGTCTCATGCCAATCCTCTTCAATAGGATGGCAGGTCCACAAAACTATCACGTTAATAGTTACCTCTGATAGTCAAACTCATCAGATAATGGCCTACCAGGTGATGTGCCTCTATTCTGACTTCATGGATAGTGCCCCACTAGGCGATGTGCCTTGTCTACCTCTTTTTATTCCCCTGCTAAGTCTTAATCAAGACTAGGGGTTGGTTACTTGGAATCCACTGGATTAAGAGTAACGAATCTTTCACATCGTCGAGTTAACATTACACTTCTGACGATCATCACCCCACAGAGTATGAATGCAGCTTGCATCACTCCCAATTTGTCACGTTAACAATACACCTTTGACAATCAACTTATCAATCCTCTTCAATAGGATGATAGGTCATCAAAATTGCTCAAATCGTAATCTTCCCCAGCAAGACACTAAGTCTTCAAAATCTGAGTAAAATTCATCGCTTCTGATGATAAACACACTTAGCAATTCTCCCCAGCGAGACGCTAGTCCCCAAAATCTTGTTCAAATCACAAGTACATAAATTCCTGTCATGTTAATATCACACCTCTGAAAACCCACTTATCAATCCTCGTCAATAGGATGATAAGTCCACAAAGTTGCTCCCATCGCAACACAAATCTTGTCATGTTAACACCATACCTTTGACAATCCATTATCAATCCTTTTCAATAGGATGATAAGTCCACAAAGTTGCTCCAATCGCAACACAAACTCTTGTCACGTTAACACTAAACCTCTGACAAAACCCACTTATCAATCCTCGTCAATAGGATGATAAGTCCACAAAGTTGCTCCAATCGCAACACAAATCCTGTCAAGTTAACATTAAACCTCTGACAATCAATTTATCAATCCTCGTCAATAGGATGATAAGTCCACAAAGTTGCTCCAATCGCAACACAATCTTGTCACGTTAACATCACACCTCTGACAAAAACCCACTTATCAATCCTCATCAATAGGATGATAAGTCCACAAAGTTGCTCTAATCGCAACACATTCTTGTCACGTTAACATCATACCTCTGACAATCCACTTATCAATCCTCGTCAAAAGGATGATAAGTCTCCAAAGTTGCTCCAATCGCAACACATTCTTGTCACGTTAATCCTACACCTCTGACAAAATCAACTTATTGACTCTTTTTAATGGAGCGATAGGTCCACAAACCCGTCAAGTTAATATCACACCTCTGACGACATAATCAACTTATCGACTCTCTTCAATAGAGCGATAGGTCCATAAAATACTATTAGGTTAACATCACACCTCTAACAGTCAAACCCTCCCTCCCTAATGAACTTGTTAATCCTTTTTCAACAAGAATAGCAAGTTTTCATTATAAAATCCCCAGTGGATTAGAGATTTTCTGAAATTATCCTAGTGATAATAAAGAAAGTTTCTGAATTTCACTCTAAGTGAAAATTCATGCCAAGTAATATTACACCTCTGGCGTTTCTAACTTTCTTTCAGTAACACAGGAAGAAATAACGACAAAGTCCACGAAGTCTACATATTTAATATCGTAGCCAGTGATTATCATTAAATTAATAATCTCTGAATCCATGCCTTTTACTCTTTCAGTGTTTCAAGTAACACAGGAAGAAATAACGACAAAGTCTACGTATTCAACATCGTAGCACCAAAATCCATGTCTTTTACGCATGGGGGACTTTATCTCGATCCCTAATTAGAGATAAGCCTACGCCTAACACGCGTTGCCGGTTAGTCGTTTCCCGTGAAAATGACAAAGTCTATGTATTCAAAATCATAGCATCAAGTCTAAGAGGGTTCATTCTCTTAGCACAACGTTACATGTGGAACGGACTTAGACAATCCACATGCTAGCCCGACTCAAACGGTAGTCGGTAAAGGCTTATCAAATCCGTTGATGGCTGAGGGTTTGCCAAAAATCCTATACACGTTTGCAGGCCCATCAGCTTAATAGATGTGAGCCGAGACTTAAAACAGATGAGCTAAAGACAAGTCTCAAAGACTTAGTCAAAAATGCACAGAAGCCACTTCCATGTCTTAAGTCAAAACGTTGAGGTCAGACCCGCGATGCAAAAAAACCAAACGCCGAGGTCACACCTGTGTTCCAAATTCAACATGCAAGGGTGAGACCTGCATCTCAAGTTCAAAATACAGGATCCACCCCCACATTCCAGAAGTAGGATTATGGCGCATACCTTCACACAGGTCCTACGTGGCAAAACCCTTCAATCAAGATGCCTTCGAAGCAAGTGCAGAGAACAAATCCTTTACCACAAGGAATCAACAGCTCCAAGATCAGAGTTGAGATCCAAAGTATTCCGAAAATCCAAAGTATTTTGAAAATTCGTCCCAGTCAACCGCGAACTTTTGAAAACTTTGGAGGGGGTTCTGTAGGCTGTCTAAAAATCACAATAGATAGCTGATCCCCATCAAAACACCAATGATGGAAGTTACACTCTGACGACTTTCAGAAGGTTACAATTTGAAGACTTTTACATAGATCGCTAAAGGTTACAATCTAACGACCTTCACAACAACTGATGGAAGCTCTAATCAAACAGCCTTCATAATCAACATCGGGAGTTACAATCTGACGACTCTCGGAGCCAAGACGAAGATTACAAGAGGACGATCTGTGCAAAGCTCTAGCAAAAGAGACTACAAATTGACGGTCTCTTCATATTAGAATGCAGATATCTCTCAAACCGTAAGGCAAACGCAGCTCAAATCGCCGCCAAACGCAGCTCAAATCACCGCCAGACGCAGCTTCCAAATCGCTGCAAACGCAGCTCAGACGTAGATTCCAACGCTGCAAACGCAGCTTCTAATTGCTGCGTCCGAGCTTCCAGACGATGCGTTCAAGCTTCCAAACACTGCGTTTGAACGCAGAATTCGCATCAGAACATGGATTTTGCGTTTGACTTGTTCAAACACAAGCTGAACGGTTTTAAAACCGTTTCCCACGATCTGAGGGGATCACAACTCTACTCAGGAGTGATTTAAGGGGCGGTTACATCCTATTAGCCCCACTTAGGAGCGAATTAAGGAGGTGGTTACACCCCTTAATCCCTTATAAATAACTGAAAATCAATTCAGTTCAAGGGTGCGGTCGGTTGGAACTTCTTGGCAGCGAAAAGAGGATCCTTCATCCTTTGGTTGGAGCTTTGGAGATCAGCAACAAGATCTTCTTCATCATTGGCTTATAACCGACTTTCGGTTAAATCAACTCTTTCATAGAGTTTTAAACTCGTTCAGAGTTCTCCACAACGTCAAATCGTGAGGAGAAGACCACGTTCCAGTGAAACAAGACGTCGGATCGTCAACGAGAAGCAAACTCGACGCGAGCATTCGAGGGAGGCATCTCATCGCCACCGTGAAGAATCCAGAATTAAACAAAGGAGAGAATCCAGATCATTCTCTTCTCTTTTGTAATCAGGAAATCCAATTGTAATCGAGATTAAAGGAATACAAATTAATTTTCCTTCGTTTCTTTTACTGGAAATTTTCCCACAAACAGTGATGTGATTAGTATTGATAGATTTGATTGGAATACTCATACCACCAAGATGCATCTTCTTTCCGGAAACTCAACTCTTAGAAACTCCAAAGTTAAGCGTGCTTGGCCTGGAGAAATTCTAGGATGGGTGACCCCCTGGGAAGTTTTCCAGGGAGCGCGTGAGTGAGGACAAAACGTGCTGAAAAGACATATGATGGTTTATGAGGCTAGTCCATCAGATCTAGTGGCGTACCGACTCCGGGATTCCGGGGCGGGGCGTTACAGACGTACTATCTCATATAGTACTAAGCTGGGCCCATTAACAATATCCGACACGTGTTTAAACTACTCCAACTCAAGTGTAATCACTCAACACTTGTCAAATCATATATGGGACACTCATGTGTGTATCATATCACTATTCATGTATATTCATATCTATATGTGTACTATCGTGTGATTCAAATCCCGCGATCGCATCTTAAAACAATGCATCAAAAGTTCAGGAAAAAGCCTTAGTAGTTGACTACTAATCTTAGTAGTCGACTACATTGAGTCCATCCAGACTCTGTAATTTTAGTGTCAAATTTAGTAGTCGACTAGTAAGCACATTAGTCGACTATACTGTAATAATTTAGTTTCTGTGTCAAACTTATATAGTCGACTAGTAAGCACATTAGTCAACTACACTGTACTAACTCAGTTTCTGCAAAACCAAACTGGACATTAGTAGTCGACTACTACTTTTAGTAGTCGGCTACTAAGCAAAAACATGCACACAACCGTGCATATACAACACTTAATCGTCACGTGTAAATCATGCTTTAAGACATTGCAAATCTAGTAACTACAAATCAAAAGAGTCATCTCCATGATTATTTAAACCCTTAATTCAACAATTTAGGTTTAATCTTCTCATTTATCAAGTACTTGACATAAACCCTAATTTTCTATTTGGTCAACATGGAACATGCTTGCATATTCAACTTAAAACTTTTATAAATTTGTTTATTCACATTTACAGAACAATAAAATCCCAAACCTAAGGTTTAATCATACTTGATTAGCATGCAAGTTCTTTTTATCTGAAGTCTAGGGTTTAAGCATGATTTTAACTTGGAAAACAAGGTACAAACGAAGATCTACCCAAACCAAAAGATCATGATCACATTTTTATAGTAAACAGTAAGTAAAACATGTAGACCTAACATTGGTTCAAAGATCTAATATCAAAAATCTCAATTTTAACACATGGGGTTAAGCTTCACCAAACAAAACATAAATTTAACTTCTAAACTAGTTATTTAACTATGAGGATGGGTTTGGATGCATGAGATCTTACCTCAAACACGTAGTTGATCTCCTGAACGTGTGTGCAAACTCTTTTTCCTCAGCCACAGTCCTAGATCTCTCCCTCTACTCGATATCACGTCTCGAGCGCCTCGAGGAAACACCAAAATCAGATATAGGGTTTAGGGGGATGAGGTGACTGTATTATTTCGTGGAAAAACTCAGAAATTAGGTTAAAAACATGTTTATATACTTAGGTTATCAATTGAGTTCAAATAAAAATGAATTTGACACGAAATCAGCAACCTATCAGCCTAGGAAATTTCCCGATAGTCGACTACTCTGAGTAGTAATCGACTACTCTGAGTAGTAGTCGACTACTAACAGTTTCTGAATATTGTATTCAGTAATTTGGCTGTAACTTTCATATCCGATCTCGGAATGAGGTGAATTAAGATTTTTTGGAAAGTTGATGAAGAGAACTATAACTTTTATCTTTTGAGTTTTTCCAGATTCTAACTGTATTAGTGTGAAAAATATATAAATTCAAATCTGGTCATTATTTTCCAGATTTCTTCTTCGTGCATGTTTTTGTGCATTTGCACTCATATGTCCACATATATAAACTGAATCGATCTCAAATTGATTCCTAGCATACTCAAACATCAAAATATGTTATTTATCACTATATAACATATTTATTATTATTTATCACATAATATTCAAATTATCATGGTTTTACATGACATACTTTTTCCTAGTTTATTTAGTCTTTTGATAATTACATTATCTTCAATAAACTAAGAGTGCAATTGTCTCTTGATCTTGACCTTTACTATTAATTTTGGAAATATTTTTTTATCATTATTTCTCTCTTTTTTTTTTGGGGGGGGGGGGGGGGTTTGGTTTCAAAAAAAATTTAAAAGTCAAAAGAGGTTTCCTGATATATCTAAACTTAAAGGGGTTTTCTGATATTTTCAAAGTTATGAGGATTATCCAATAATCATCCAAAAGTTAAAGGTGTTTTCTAACACCTAGCCATTTATAAACCTTATTTATAAAAAGTAACTTTAGTTTTTTCAATTAGAAATTTGACTTTTCTTTTCTCTTGTATATATTCTTGTGGGTTTAAAATGAATGTCCTCTGATTGGGCTTTTACAAATTACATGTAAAACAGAGTTGCAGTCGGTCAAAACACAGCTTGCATATTGTTATACTCAAAAAATTAATATATCTTTAAACATGCCACATGGAAGAACTAATAGGCAAGACACATGACTGACATATCCAACTCGAGTCTAAGCTGCGGGTTAGCTTACTCATCTGTGTGACCCAGGGCCAAAACGAAAGGCATCTTCATGTCGAGATCCACATTTGGGTCCAGGTCGAGACAAAGGGCACCTTTGAGTTGGGTTCAATGAGAGAGAAGTCCAGAATAAAAAATGACCAGTGGTCTTGTCAATAGTGCTCACATTTAATGCTGAACAGTTTAATGCGCTACTTGGTCATCATCGCATTTAATGCAGAACTATGCATCATAATGAATCCTCGGGCAATGACCACATCCCCACTATTTTATCTTACTGCTTTTCACTCCGATCAATCAGCTGCGAACATTTGTAAAGTGGCGGCGCAATATCACATCAATTAGTCTGTCAAATTACTGAAATAACCTCCCAAACTTCCTATAAATAGCATCGTCTTTACTATTCCAAGGCACTCACAAAAAACCTTAAAGACGATATTACATTTTTCTATTTAGATTATCAGAATGGTCACTTACTTGAGCGTTGGAGGGTATGCTGGTGGAAATAGTCTCCGAGGCCTCTAACCTCTGTTATCCTGTGCAGGGAAGTTGAAGCCCTCCACACCTCTAAAAGCTAATCAGTCATCTGAGAAGATTAAGGGACCCTCAAATTAATCTTACTTCAGCAAACCACATGCTAATTTCTCCACATATGAACACATATGGAATATATCATGTCCGTATCCGCGTACTAATTAAGATCAACGATAGAATAAATACATGACATGACTTGATAAGGAAATTACATATATGGTCTAACTGCACAAACTATGGTTAAGAAAGCATCTTTTCAAACCAGAGAAAGATATTTATCATTATATGAACAATTAAATTATCATGAATTGAGTTTTAGATATATTAACCCGGAGCAAGATCCTTTGAAGTCTCAAACTTTGACTAATCCAGATAGAATATTGCTCGTGTAAGCGAGTACTCTTTCTCAATCTCCTTTTTATTTTGCTTCACATCATTATCATCATGATAATAACTCACTTTCATTAAATTAAAGCTTGATAGCTACGTGCTATTAGCCCAAATTCAAAGGGAGTGCTCCCTCTTCACATTCTCCTTTTTATTTTTTTATGGACGGTGCTAATATATTATGATCAATAGATATTTTATTTTATTTTATTTAAAGCTAAGTATTTGTCCTCCATTTATTATTGTCACTACGTGTTCTATGGGGATGGGTCCGATGGGACATTAAATGGTTACGTGTGGATTAGCTGGCCCACAAGCATAATATATTACAAGACAACAAGATGCATGGTTTTTTAAGTAAATTCTTAACGATATATCCTTAGGAATATTCACTTTTGGCACCATCTTTAAAATGTAGTTTACTTCTTGGACAAAATTATCATTTCCCCCATAAAGTATTGGTATGCTCTCAAGTTCCTCCCTAAAGTATTAATTTACCTATTTTGCTCTTCAAGCTATATTTATGATTTCAATGTGATCATTTTTGAGTCTACACTTCAATATTTAAGTAACAGTGCTTTTTCATTTTTTAATAGGCTTTTATCAGTTTATCTCCTTTTCTTTCCAAATTATAAAAGTATATTTGAACTACTTTCCCCCAAGACTTTTTATCCTTAAATGCTTTTTATGAATTAAAAACTCATTTTTTGGATCCCAAAAAATAAAAATTTGCAGCAAAAAAAAACTATGACATCATTAATTTGTCAAATATTTGAATGTGTGCTAACAAAATAATCGGATTGGACACATATACATAGTTTAAAAGGGGCAATATGCAAATTGATAATTTAAGCAACTTGAGAATTCACCTATATTTGAAGGGGGAAATGATCATTTTATCCTTTTTATTTGAATCATGCAACTTTTCAATACACACTCGTGTGTGTGTGTGAGTACGTGTGTGTACAAACACACACACCATTTAATAAGATAAATAAACTTTGTTGATTCTATAGAGATTCTCCATGTGATGCAAGCCTTTTGCTTGTTAAATTAGGATAATTTTAAGAACAAGTAATGTAATCTCTAGGTGCAAAACTTGTGTTCGTTTTATCCGGATTCAGATCCTCTCCACTATCTAAAAAGTAGTGGAGGGACTACTACATAATCACAATCATTGATTATCTAATTGGTGGTTGTGATTTTTTTTAGTGCGAATTAGGAATGAGTGTAATACACGAGAGTATGATGAGTGTTAGATTTAGATTGTATCATAACCGCCTACTAAGTAATCAACGATTAAGATTAAAAGTAGTGGTCTCTCCACTACTTTTTTGTAGTGGAGATGATCCAAATTAGTTTTATCCTTTGCCTTTTTTGTTATCCCAACTATTTGGATGTGCAAGTTGGTCCTATTATTTGGGTAAATTACGGAAAATCCAATAAGTTTACATCATTTACGGATAACCCAAAAAGTTTAAAAACTTCACTTAACCCCTAAACGTTGTATAATCACCAAAATTTGGAATTATGTATAGATAGACTCAAAAAAATGGAAAAAAGTGAATTAAGTGACCAATTCAAATATTTCAGTAGTTATTTCAAAATGGACCAAACTTCTTGGTGTTTGAGAAATTTGCCCCTATTATTTTCTTACCTCACAACTAAAATTATAGTATATTACTACATCTATCAGATTTCATTGACTTAGTCAACAATGCTAGTTTAAAATGATAAGTGATGCTACAATGTGTTAAAAAAAACTACAACAAATAGTAATATACTTGTATTATGGTTGCCTTAAAAAAGCGGGAAATCAAAGAATAGGAAAACTTGTATTATGGTTGTTCGGTTGGCTAAAAAAAAAGGAAATCAAAGAATAAGAGATGAGATGAGATGAGTTGTCACCATATTATTGGATGATGTAAGTGGTTTTTAAGAAAACTTGTTTTAAGTTTGGTTGGTTAAAAAAATAAGGAAATGTATTATAAGAAACATATTTCCTATAATAAGTTCTTTTCTTGTGTTTGGTTCATTCTTAAAAATAAGAAAAAAGATGAGATGAGATGAGTTGTCATTATATTATTGGATGATGTGACCCACATTTAAGGAAATCAATTTCCTTAGTTTTTTGAGGAAATTGGTGAAAATAAAATGTTAAAGAGATGAGATGAGTTATCACTATATTATTGGATGATGTGTGTGATTTTTAACAATGAGATGAGATGAGTTGGATGATATGACCCATTTCTTGTGTTTGGTTTATTTTTAAAAGTAAGAAATAAGATAAGATGTGATGAGTTGGTGGATAAAAATAATATTTTATTGATAAAAATATATAAATTTTCTTTTTTTTGGGTGAGTTTTAGGGATGAAAATGAAATAATATTTTAATAAAAAAATACAAAGATTTCATTTTCTTGGTTTTTAGGAAACCAACCAAACAGCCCCTTAAAAGAAAACAACATAGGAACGCGTTCTTTGGTGGGATTCAATCACGCACTTCCTGGAGCGAAGTGCACGTGATTATAAATTAAAAATGCTTCTTTTAGTCATATACCTCAAATTTATATTACTTTCAAGTTCATTCCTCTAATCTGCATATTTACTAGTTTTGCATTATATTTTTGACGGGTTAAAATATTTCTATCACTTCACCATTGATGGATCAAAGATTTTGTTCTAGTGATATTTTCATAATTCAACAAATTCTTCAAACTTATTTTACTAGCTTACTAAGTAATAAATGCAAGTAAATAAATAAATATAGGAAATTAGCTGATATCACTTGATGTTACAGGACACTATATAAATCTCTACAATATTAACAATATTAAGTTACAATTATTAGGGGTTAAGTGATAAAACACCTTACTTATCCTCAAAGTATGAAGCTTTTCTCTATATACTCCTGTTTGGATGGAGGGTAGAGAGGGGGAAGAGAAGGGAAATTTTATTTTAACCTTGTTTGGGAGTTTCATTTTAGAGGGTAGAGGAGGGGAATGGAGGGAAAATTTGACCCAAATTCTTACACCCCAAATTAGGGTGTAATGGAGGGGAAGGGAAGGAAGGGGAAAAATTCCCCTTCCTTCCCTTCCCTAAGTAAACTCCCAAACACACCATAAATGGAGGGGAAGAGAAAATAATGTAAAGGAAAGGGGAGGAAGGGGAGAGAAAATGTAATAATTATATTTGGGAGTTTAGCAAAGGAAGTAGAGATGAATCATTTCTTAGCTACTGGATTTGTATCATAATGGTCCATAACAATTCACCTCTTCTACACCGTAATTTAGGGGTTAACTAAATTATATAGAATGGAGGTTAGGAGATGTAAAATTTATTACTTTCCTTTCTCTCCGTTTCCTTTCAAAAA
>NC_033795.1:78548678-78663543 GCF_001876935.1 Asparagus officinalis
AAATCACAGACAAAGCTTATTCATTTACATTCCTCCCCCCACTGCTCATTCACCCCTATCCAAACGAAGTTTAAATCTACCCATTCACATATTTAGACTTGTGTTCATCTTGATACTCAAACTTTATATCTTTTTTCACTTTAATATCCAAAGTATCTTTAACACTTGGATACTCCAAAACTTTGAATCCACTTTCACATTGACATCCAAAGTATTTATTCAATATTTTGGTGCCCCACAGTTTTAATTTCATTTCAGTTTGATGTCCAGTTTAAATTCCGTTAGATTTTTTTTTTGTTAAATTTGTAAATGTATCAGCATATGATACTTGCAAGCACCTGCTGGAAATGGGATACAAGAATAGGGGGGTGGGTGAATAGGATTGCTACGAAATTTTCTGATAAACACAGATTATGCAGCGGATAATAAAGAATGAAAAAGGGAAAATTTGCAAAATAGACCGTTTTTATAAAGTAATTAGCGAAATAGACCACTTTCAAAAGTAATTAGCAAAATAGACCTCTTTTTGGCCAATAAGCCAAAAAGAGGTCGATTTTGAAAAAATGGCTTCAGAAAACATACGGGACTACTAGTCCCGTATGTTTAAAGCTAACTAATCTAATGATTAGTGCACTAATCATTAGATTAGTTAGCTTTAAACATACGGGACTAGTAGTCCCGTATGTTTTCTGAAACTATTTTTTCAAAATCGACCTCTTTTGTCAAAAAGAGGTCTATTTTGCTAATTACTCTCAAAAGTGGTCTATTTCGTTAATTACTTTATAAAAACGGTCTATTTTGCAAATTTTCCCAATGAAAAACTAATAGCAACCAACACAGAAACACACAAGATTTTTATAGTGATTCGGATCAAAGTCCTACATTCATTCTTCCTACTTGCGATGACCTTCTTCACTATGACCGGAGTTATCCCTAAATCACAATCCAATTCAGTAGACTTTACAAAATAGAACCCTGAAATCTATCTGAAACTAATTGAGATATCTAGCTCCCCAGAATGACCAGAAAAAGCCTAGCACTAGCTAACCACACACAATTACTTTCATTTGAGTACATCAACCCTCAATTCGGCTTGAATATGCCGTCAAACTTTCAAGTTTGAAATACAACACTAACCTAAAATAGTTAAAGCGTAATTAAAAATCTTACAACCCTTTTAAAATAAATCTATCGATATTGAGCGCAACCAAAAGAAGTTGAATGAGGCTTAAGAAATCAAACTCTAACTCACAATCTCTCTCAAACCCTAGAATTTGATCTCACAATCTTGTGCAAATATTATCTCTCTTTCTCTTGTTCTTAATATCTTCTCAAATCCCTCCTTAAATAGACATTGATTAACTTGAAAAGAAGTCCTCCAATTAGTGTTGAAATAGGAGATCAAATTGATCAAACGACTGAGATTGAATTGGAAAATCTGCCAAAACGTGTCTAAACCAATGATGGTTGAACGCGATCATCAATGGCTAATGCTATTCATCAATGATTCCTTGTAGCCCATCGATTGTTCAAATTCTAGTTTGTGAAATTCATAATTGTTTATTGTAGTCCATCGATGGTTGAAGCAATCATCAATGATTGACTGTAGTCTATTGATGGTTCGGTTTCTCGTTTCTGAAAAATACAGATTGTTAACTGTAGTTTATCGATGACATATGGACCATTGATGGTTGCTTCGTGACCATCGATGGTTAATGGCTGAAATCAACAATTCATGTTGATTTTTACCTTGGATTTGAGTCAAAACCTTTTCATACATGTTTATTCCTGAAATATATCATTTGACAAACTTTTTAGTACCAAATGAGAGTTTGTTATTGACCAAATAAGAAATATTGCATGAAAAATGTTCTCCCCGAACAAAGTTCTAACAACGCCAATATCAATTTAACAGAATAACTCATGGAATGTAGATAGTGGTATCAAAATAAACTTGAAACTTTGGGATATGAAAGTGTTCGAGAAATATGCTAGGTATATCAAACTGAAATGGATTGCAATTCTAGAACATCAAAGTGAAAATAAGCGGGCAGATTGATTCAACAATAGTTTCTAATATAGCCCTATGAATTTTGACAATTTAAGTGGACGGGTATACAATTTTAACACGTGAGAATGTGGGAGTTAATTAGGGAGCATACATTAGCAAGGAGGATTCTGCAAATAGGATAGATTTGGGTATACGCAATATAAGCGGGACAAAACTTCAAAACCGCCTTATTTGCAAACTTAATCCCAAAAACCGACATGTTTCTCATTTATTTGCAAAAACCGACCTAGTTTCAGAAAAAGTTCACAAACTTCATGAGAGTTAAAGTCCCGTGAAGTTTTTTTCATAACAAAACTTCATGGGAGTTGAAGTCCCGTGAAGTTTGTTATGTAAAAAATTTTACGGAACTTCAACTCCCGTGAAATTTGTAAATTTTTTTTTCAAAAACCGATCTGGTTTCAGTCTGAGGGCTGAAACCAGGTTATTTTTTGCAAATAAAGTAGAAACAGGTTGGTTTTTGGGATTAAGTTTGCAAATAGGGCTGTTTTGAAGTTTTGTCCAATATAAGCGCTAATTAAATCCCTAAATAAATTCATCAAACCCATTTCTTAGCTCTCTCCAATCTAACGAAAAATCCAACGAAAATTTCAAATCTCTACTCGACTACAGATCCAATCATCGAAACTCCACGACAAGACGAATACCCAAATCTCAAAATCCTCTCTTTCTTCTCTCCTTCTTACTTTAGATTCAGTGTTGTCATAAATTTCATCGATTTTGATGATTTCTTGAGATGGGTTTTTGATTTGAGCAATGGATGGGCCATGGAGCGGGGAGAGCAGAAGAATGGCGTCCTTTTTGGGTCGATTCTTGCTGCCTCTGCTGCTCTTAGCAGGTTTGTTTCTTTGATTTTAGCCCTGCATCTAATTTTTGGGTCGAAATAATTTGTGGGTTTTTCTTGGATTGAGAATTTCTACCAGAAAAATTTGATCTTGATGAGAGATTAGCTGACTCAGTTTGTGTTTAATAGCAAAATTTTTAGTTTGGAAGCTATTAGTAAAAGTGTGATGCTCTTTGATGTCTACTTATATAGAGTGCTTAATAAGTATTTATGAAGTGTGCTTCAGAATGAATTCACCTCGAGCTGTAATTATACTTACTGAGGCCTCGCCACGGCTTGCTTTCTTGGATTGAGGATTTGTGGCAGAAATTTGATCTTGATGAGAGATTAGTTTGCGCAGTTTCAAATAATATTGAGGAGTTTTGATTGACTGGTTTCATGTTTTCAAGCAATTCTTTTATTACTTCAGAAAGAACTTGCTGGTAACTTAGCTTTGAGACAATTCGTCAGGAAACTCATTAAGTTTAATTTTTAGGAAAATTCCATATCCCTCAATACTTTTACTAATAATCAAACTTAATGAGTGTTTGGTGGAAAATTTGTAGTAAATAAAATGAAAGAAATTTGATTTGTATTCTCTCGATCTCAATTACAATTTGGATTTTCGATTACAAAAGAGAGGAGAATTGATCTGAATTCTCCCCTTTGTTTAAGTCTGGGTTCTTCACGGTAGCGATGAGATGCCTCCCTCAAATGCTCGCGTCGAGTTTGCTTCTCGTTGACGATCTGAACGTCTTGTTTCACTGGAACATGGTCTTCTCCTCACGATTTGACGCTGTGGAGGACTTGCGTGGCAAGTTTGAAACTCTGAACGAGTTGATAACTCAGAGCGAGTTTAAACTCTTGTAAAAGAGTTGATTGATCTTAACCGTAATTGGTTAGACAAGCCAAGCACGAAGATAGCTCCTGTTGTCGAAGAATGCCCTTTGCTGATCTCTAGATCTGAAAATGCTCAAGGATCCAAAGATCTCTCTTGATCTGCCCCAGCCAAAGAGCCCTCAACTAAACTGATTTTTTAGTTATTTATAGGGGATTAAGGGGTGTAACCGTCCTTTTAATTCACTCCTAAGTGGGGCTGAATGGGGTGTAACCGCTTCCTTAATCCGCTCCTAAGTGGGGGCGAAAATCCCTCAGATCATGGGGAGAAAACGGTTTCTGAAACCGTTCAACTCGTGTTTGAACGAGTTAAACGTAGATCCTGTATTCTGGAATGAAATCTGTATTTGAACGCAATGTTTGCAAACTACGTTGGGCAACAGATGAAACCTGCGTTGGTAGCTGTTAGAAGCTGCGTTGGCAACAGTTAGATGCTGCGTTTGGCAGTGGTTGGAAGCTGCATTTTACAGCATTTAGAAGCTGCGTTTGGCAGCGAATGGAAGCTACGTTTGCAGCATTTAGGAGCTGCGTTTGCATAGCTTTGACTCTGGAATGAGGCCACTTGTGCTTCACCTCTGGGATGCAGAGATGAGTCCTGCGTCTTGGATTGAAGAGATCGTTAACTTGTAATCTCTTATGTCATAGCGTCGCGACGATCGTTGTTTTGTAATCTTCGCTTTAGATCTTTAAAATGTGAGAGTCGTCAGATTGTAATTCTCATTATTGGTTGTGAAGACAATTGATCGGAGCTTTCATTGGTTGTCGTGAAGGTCGTTGATTTGTAACATTGATCGATCTACGTGAAAGTCTTCAAATTGTAGTCTTCTGAAAGCCGTCGAATTGTAACTTTCATCATTGGTATTTGATGAAGATTAGCTATTTGTTGTAATTTTTAAACAACCTACAGAACTATCTCCAAAGTTTTTGAAAGTTCGCGATTGACTGAGACAAATTTTCGGAATACTTTGGATCTCAACTCTGATCTTTTGTTGATTCCTTGTCATAAGGAGTTGTTCTTTGCACCCGCTTCGAAGGCGTCTTGGTTGAAGGGATTTTCCACATAGGACCTCCATTCAGTTGATGAGCCCGCAAACATTCATAGGATTTTTGGCAAACCCTCAGCCATCAACGAATTTGATAAGCCTTTACCGATTACCGTTTGAGTCGGCCTAATATGTGAATTATTTGAATCCGTTTCACATGTAACGTTGTGCTAAGAGAATAAACTCTCTTGGACTTAATGCTATGATTTTAAATACATTAACTTTGTTGTTTTTACGAAAAAAGACCAACCGGCAACGTGTATTAGACGTAGACTTATCTCTAATTAGGGATCGAGATAAAGTCCCCCATGCGTAAAAGACATGGATTTTGGTGCTACGATGTTGAATACGTAGACTTGATCATTTTCGCGGGAACAAACCACCCAGCAGCATGTGTTGGATGCATGTTTATCTCTGTTTAGGGGTCGAGATAAATTTCCCCATGCGTGTAAGGCATGAATTTTGGCGTTATTAATAACGACCTGCTAAGATGTTGAATACGTAGGTTTTTGTCCTTATTACGGTCAAAGACTAACCGACAACGCGTATTAGACGTTGACTTATCCCTACTTAGGGTTCAGGATAAAATTCCCCATATATGCAAAATATGGATTCAGAGATTATTAATTTAATGATAATCACTGATTACGATATTGAATACGTAGATTTTGTCACTATTTCTTCTTGTGTTACTTGAAGCACTGAAAGAAAGTTGGAAGCGTCAGAGGTGTAATATTAATTTGGCATGAATTTTCACTTAGAGTGAAATTCAGAAATTTTTTTTATTATCACTAGGATAATTCTAGAAAATCTTTAATCCACTGGGGATTTTATGATAAAAACTTGCTATTCTTGTTATCACTAGGATAATTCTAGAAAATCTTTAATCCACTGGGGATTTTATGATAAAAACTTGCTATTCTTGTTGAAAAAGGATTAACAAGAAATCTTTAATCCACTGGGGATTTTATGATAAAAACTTGCTATTCTTGTTGAAAAAGGATTAACAAGTTCAATAGAGAGGGTTTGACGGTTAGAGGTGTGATGTTAATCTAACAGTATTTTATGGACCTATCGCTCTATTGAAGAGAGTCGATAAGTTGATTTGGTCGTTAGAGGTGTGATATTAACTTGATGGGTATGTGGACCTATATCTCTATTGAGAAGAGTCGATAAGTTAATTTTGTCAGAGGTGTGATATTAACGTGATAAGATTGAATATTACGATCAGGGTAATTTTGAAGACCTATCGCTCTATTGGGGAGAGTCGATAAGTGAATTTTATCAGAGGTGTTGGATTAACGTGACAAGAATTTGTGTTACGATTGGAGCAATTTTGAGGACTTATCATCCTATTGAAGATGATTGATAAGTTGATTTGTCAGAGGTGTGATGTTAATATGATGGGAATTTATTGTGATCGGAGCAACTTTGAGGACTTATCATCCTATTGAAGAGGATTGATAAGTTGAATTGTCAGAGGTGTAGTGTTAACATGACGGTAATTTGTTGCGATCGGAGCAACTTTGAGGACTTATCATCCTATTAAAGAGGATTGATAAGTTGATTTGTCAGAGGCGTGGTGTTAACATGACGAGAATTTGTGCGATCGGAGTAACTTTGAGGACTTATCATCCTATTGAAGATGATTGATAAGTTGATTTGTCAGAGGTGTAGTGTTAATGTGACAGGAATTTGTGTTGCGATTGGAGCAACTTTGAGGATTTATCATCCTATTAAAGATTATTGATAAGTTGATTTGTCAGAAGTGTGGTGTTAACATGACGGGAATTTGTTACGATCGGAGCAACTTTGAGGACTTATCATCCTATTAAAGAGAATTGATAAGTTGATTTATCAGAGGTTTGGTATTAACATGACGAGAATTTGTTACGATCGGAGTAACTTTGAGAACTTATCATCCTATTGACAAGGATTGATAAGTTGATTGTCAGAGGTGTAGTGTTAACATGACGGGAATTTGTTGCGATCGGAGCAACTTTGAGGACTTATCATCCTATTGAAGAGGATTGATAAGTTGATTTGTCAGAGGTGTGGTGTTAACATGACGAGAATTTATTATTATCGGAGTAACTTTGAGGACTTATCATCCTATTGAAGATGATTGATAAGTTGATTTGTCAGAGGTTTGGTGTTAACATGACGGGAATTTGTTACGATCAGAGCAACTTTGAGAACTTATCATCCTATTGACAAGGATTGATAAGTTGATTGTCAGAGGTGTATTGTTAACGTGACAAATTGGGAGTGATGCAAGCTGTATTCATACTCTGTAGGGGTGATGATCGTCAGAAGTGTAATGTTCACTCGACGATGTGAAAGATTTATTACTCTTAATCCAATAGATTCTAAGTAACCAACCCCCAGTCTTGATTAAGACTTAGCAGGGGAATAAAAAGAGGGGTTGACATGACATATTGTCTTGTGGGTCACTATCTATCAAGTCGTTCAGTGACATTGGAGTGTAACGACTACGATTAGAATAGAAGCACGTCACACGGCAGACCGCTATCTGAAGAGTTTGGCTATCAGAGGTAACTGTTAACGTGATAGTTTTGTGGACCCGTCATCCTATTGAAGAGGATTGACAGATTGATGGACTATCAGAGGTAGATGTTAACGTGATAGTTTTGTGAACTTGTCATTCTATTGAAGAGGATTAATAAGGTTATAGACTATCAGAGGTAACTGTTAACCTGATAGTTTTGTGTATCTATCATCCTATTGAAGAGGATTGGCAGGAGAATTTAGAGGGAATGGACTATCAGAGGTAATCATTAACGTGATAGTTTTGATAGATCTGCCATCCTATTGAAGAGGATTGGTAGATTGAATTTGGAGGAAATGGACTATCAGAGATGATCATTAACATGATAGTTTTGGTGGATCCGCCATCCTATTGAAGAGGATTGGTAGATTGAATTTGGTAAAAATTAACTATCAGAGGTGATCATTAACATGATAGTTTTGGTGGACCTGTTATCCTGTTGAAGATGATTGGTGGGGGAATTTGGGGAAAATGGACTATCAGAGGTGATCATTAACGTGATAGTTTTGGTGAATTTCGTGGTTGATAGATGTATTCTATTGAACATGACAACTCAGAAAATTTATTACCCATAATCGAATGAAGTATAAATAAACTAATCCCCAGTCTTGAACAAGTACAGGGGGAAAAAGGATAGACATGGCACATCGTCTAGTGGGCCATTATCTAACGAGTTTGACTATTAGATATAATTGTTAACGTGATAGTTGTGGGACATGCTATCCTAATAAAGAGAATTGGCTTCAGTGGTCGTAGTATCTTTCGCTTCTGACTGAGAAGATTTGGCTTGGTCCGATTACTCAGGTTGATCCTGCCTACTTTGTTCTTCAGCTTTGATTCTGGTAATAATCTTTTGAGCATGTTCGCCTTGAGAGATTAGTTGTCTCCATGAACAGCATTCTGCAACCCTCATTTGTGCTAGAAGGTCGGTCTGTAAGTTGTGTCGACAGGTCTCCACTAAGGTAATTCTGCAACCCTCATTTGTGCTAGAAGGTCGGTCTGTAAGTTGTGTCGACAGGTCTCCACTAAGGTAGACTGTGTCATACCGCTAGAAGGTCGGTCTGTAAGTTGTGTCGACAGGTCTCCACTAAGGTAGACTGTGTCATACCTGTCGGATATCGCAGAGTCATGTTTCGAAACCTTTTGACGAAGGCTTTGACGGACTCCCTCTTTTTCTGCTTAGTAGCGAGAAGGATATAGATGGAGATTTCTGTATCCTCTTTAAAAAATCTTGATAGGAAGAATCTCTCTAGATCTGCCTACTTTTGGATACATCCGACAGACAGTTTTCTGAACCATTCAAAGGCAACTCCCTTGAGTGTATCAATGAACAATCGAGCCAGTATGACATCGTTTGATATCACATTCCCACTCTGTAACTTGAAATGATAGATATGTTGGTTCGGTGATTCTGTACCGTTGAAAGTTTGTAGCGTCGGGATCTCAAACTTTAGAGGATAAGGGGCTGCATCCCATTCGGCAGGATAGAGCCTGGTTATCTTGGAGCTCGCTTTTGTTAGCAATGACATTGAGTCAGGCTTCTAATTCTTCCATTTTGACCGATTGCGGATTCTGCTCATTCTCATTCTCTCTTCCTTCATTAGAGAAAGATTCCAGGTTGTGGGCTTCTTGGTCAGAAGCAGCATCATCAACCACTTTTCCCTTCCCTTTGCAAGTGTGAAGTCGGGATGAAGACGCTTTTCCTCTCCGGGAAGATTCTTATCTAGGTGGCGAATCTGTCTTCTAAGAGTTGGTCTTGTCTGCGACGATTTGAGTCAACAGGGTCAGGAGTTTATTGAGGGTCTTCTGCTGTGATTTGAGCATGGCATCCTGCTCAGCAACCCTCTTTGAGAGATCTTACAGAATTTTCTGCTATGTGGGCGAAGCTCTCATGTTCAACGAAGGAGCTTGATGATTGAGACTTCGCAATGACTGAGTGTTCATTATCGGAATTAGTTCCTATGACTAACCTCTGATAGTTGACAGGGGGAATGGTTCCTGTTCGCATCCGAGTGCGTTGGTAGATTCCTTCAAACTCGTTAGCAATTTCTCTGACGGTCGGTGAACGACTTGTTTCAGAGTCATCGGAACTAGGACCTGAGGTTTTCCCTCTGCCGATCACATTGATAGTGACTCCAGGATATTCGGTCTCTGGAGACTTCTTCTTGTGCGAACGTCGTCGTTGGTTGGGCAAAACAACATGCATTAATTGGTCGAACACCAACGGTTTGGCCACATATGAGCAGTAGTGACATCCCGAGAGGATTGTAGAAATCAATCGTTTACATTGGAATGAACGAATGACTTGTTGCATCAGTCTTTCTCCTGATATGAACACTCTCAAATCTGTTGCAAAGACTCGAGAAGAATTAATCACTGACCGTGAGGTTTGAACTAGAACCCCCAGTCTATAATTGGACGGGACTGGTTCCTGGTGAGCATGGATATGGTTGAGATGCCTTGAATCCAAAGCCTTTTTATATCCGCCCCTCGATCTAATTGGGCTACGCAGAGTATTCGGGGGTCTCGCTGTCCGGTCAGCGAGCCGGGGGTCCAGGGGACGGCGGTCCCTGTCCGGGGGGTCCGGGGGGAGTGGACTACCCCCCGACGAGGTTCAGGGCAGTGCCCCGAAGCTCCACCGTATACACCAGGTTCTGTATTGAATTTTGTTACCCGAACGCATGCATGAGGTTCAGGTTTTGCTGGTGAAACGCAATCCTGAGATCTGTATTTTGCTAGTGGAACACAGTCTTAAAATCTGCTTTTTGGTTCTAAAACGCATGCCTGAGAGTTGCATTTAGTTAATGGAACGCACTGCTGAAGACTACGTTTTGACTGTACAATGCACCACAGAGGGTTGCGTTCAATCTTATTCACACAGAGCCTATGTTTGGGCTCATAGACGCGAGGCTTGCGTTCTGAAACAGAAACGCAGAGCACAAGGTCACGTTTAGGCTCACAAACATGAAGCTCGTGTTAACTTGAAGATCGACATTCACGGAGATGTGCTCGTCGTAGGGATCTCCTACTTCGTCGAGCGGCCTTCTTCTTAGCCTGCTTCAAGGTCTTTGTAGTGACGTCACCATCTGTGTTGATCAAGTTTGTCGTCTCAATGGGCCTCTTGCGACCCGATACCCGTCGTCTTGACGCGGGTTTAGCTGAAGCTGATCCCACTCTATCGGGGGAGAGGCTGTCCGAGCAACCTGGCCCAAAGGAGAGGTCTTCCTTGGGTGATTCGGATGCAATTGGAGCAGATAGAGCTTTAGTCTCTTTGGAGACTTTGTGGATCTTGTGCATAGCCTTGGGGCTAAGTGATCCAGAGGAGAGGGCTTCCTCGTACTTGGCTTGATCAAACTCTATAATGAGAGTTTCGACGGTTATTCCAGTGAGATGAACGTCAGATTGCGTCACCACTTCGTCATCAGAGAAGCTAGTCTCCAGCGGAGTCGTCATCTTTTGTTTGGTAAAAAATTTATAGTAAATAAAATAAAAGAAATTTGATTTATATTCTCTCGATCTCAATTACAATTTGGATTTTCGATTACAAAAGAGAGGAGAATTGATCTGAATTCTCCCCTTTGTTTAAGTCTGGGTTCTTCACGGTAGCGATGAGATGCCTCCCTCAAATGCTCGCGTCGAGTTTGCTTCTCGTTGACGATCTGAACGTCTTGTTTCACTGGAACATGATCTTCTCCTCACGATTTGACGCTGTGGAGGACTTGCGTGGCAAGTTTGAAACTTTGAACGAGTTGATAACTCAGAGCGAGTTTAAACTCTTGTAAAAGAGTTGATTGATCTTAACCGTAATTGGTTAGACAAGCCAAGCACGAAGATAGCTCCTGTTGTCGAAGAATGCCCTTTGCTGATCTCTAGATCTGAAAATGCTCAAGGATCCAAAGATTTCTCTTGATCTGCCCCAGCCAAAGAGCCCTCAACTAAACTGATTTTTTAGTTATTTATAGGGGATTAAGGGGTGTAACCGTCCCTTTAATTCACTCCTAAGTGGGGCTGAATGGGGTGTAACCGCCTCCTTAATCCGCTCCTAAGTGGGGGCGAAAATCCCTCAGATCATGGGGAGAAAACGGTTTCTGAAACCGTTCAACTCGTGTTTGAACGAGTCAAACGTAGATCCTGTATTCTGGAATAAAATCTGTATTTGAACGCAATGTTTGCAAACTACGTTGGGCAACAGATGGAACCTGCGTTGGTAGCTGTTAGAAGCTGCGTTGGCAGCAGTTAGATGCTGCGTTTGGCAGTGGTTGGAAGCTGCGTTTTGCAGCATTTAGAAGCTGCATTTGGCAGCGAATGGAAGCTACGTTTGCAGCATTTAGGAGCTGCGTTTGCATAGCTTTGACTCTGGAATGAGGCCACTTGTGCTTCACCTCTGGGATGCAGGGATGAGTCCTGCGTCTTGGATTGAAGAGATCGTTAACTTGTAATCTCTTATGTCATAGCGTCGCGACGATCGTTGTTTTGTAATCTTCGCTTTAGATCTTTGAAATGTGAGAGTCGTCAGATTGCAATTCTCATTATTGGTTGTGAAGACCATTGATCAGAGCTTTCATCGGTTGTCGTGAAGGTCGTTGATTTGTAACATTCATCGATCTACGTGAAAGTCTTCAAATTGTAGTCTTCTAGAAACCGTCGAATTGTAACTTTCATCATTGGTGTTTGATGGAGATTAGCTATCTGCTGTAATTTTTAGACAGCCTACAATGAGTTTCCTAACAAACAGATTTCCCAACAAAGTGACAAACACATAAATGACCGATTGTTAGGAAACCCATACCGATTACCATTGACATATCGGATGGAAAACTTCCACAGTCCTCAAAAGGGGAATGGATGTCGCTTATGCTCTTCTTAGATAAAATAGTTCCTGATCCCGGCCAGAGTGTTTTATTTATAAGGGGTGGATAACCGGATATTACATAGGGTGAGTCCAGCACCTTGGTCAAGTTTTTTCTTTTGGTAAAGTTTTCTTGACAGCCCTGCGCGTCATTTGCCATGTTACATCTGCTTATGTTAGCTCTTAATGGCATGACAGGACATGGTTCCTGTTGAGATCAGTGTAACTGTCTCCATTGTCTAGCGGGCACTTTTCTTGAAGGATCTTTTGCAGGAAATTTGTTTTACAGCCCTTATTATTACAGACTTATAAATATTGCTGGACATACATTATGGTGCAGTATACATGATACCCTTTATACGAAACTTGATGCTTGGAGATAAAAAAAACTTCAACTGTCTATTTTGAAATAAAGAAAAAGAAAGATTGCACTACATGCCTAAAAGTTTCTGAGTCATATGTATTTTCACTTTATCACGACCGTGGAGGCGGAGATGGAAGCTAGGATATTGATGTTAAATCAGTTATAGTCCAGACTCCACAGTTGTCACATTTGTGTGTAGTGTGTACATGTGCTTGTGCATGTGCAAATGCGAGGATGTTACTGGGCTGTCCTTGTTATTTTTTTATCTTAAATTTGTTATTTCTTAAATTGCATGCTTGGGGGCATATCTTAAAGGTGAATATTTGGCATGTTTCATTTTTTAAATATATTCCTCTTAAGTTTTAAATTTGTATATTAGAATTGTTATAACCTGAAATCGCTGGATTCCTATTATTGGAGACAAACATGCATCATATTTTAACAATCTGATGAGTTTGACATGAATCGTATATTAGTGAAACATGGAATATGGCTTTAACTATTGTGCTGCCTGTATCTTTCAACCATTTTAAGGACCTTAACTTTTGAACTAACTCTTAGAGCGGCTTTAAGCATCACCTATTTCTTATTCCAAAATTCGCCTCTATAGGTTTCTTTTTTTGTTCATTGATTCTTTTTCTATAAATATGACTTTCATCTTTTGTTTTTCTCATCCTGCAGGTGCTTTGCTTGATTGGAGTTTGATCTCTCTCATTGATTTGTTAATATTTATTGGCATTCAGATTACTGTTCCAAGAAGAGGTATGTTTTTTCGTGTATCTGAATTAAGATTGTGACATTTTTGCTAATTAGTCACCATGCAATTTTTAAACATAATTTGTAGTTTTTCTGTGTTTCCTTCCATTCATTTTCAGCATGTGACTTTATAGTTTCTCGACTTTTAAGCTATGCAACTACAAGTTAACTAATTTTCTTGCATTCTATCTCTAGATATATAGCAATCTACATATAGAAATCTTGAAAATGAGTAACGTTGCATCCTATTATTGCCTAGTAGTCATTATTGTCTCATTCCCACTCGATTTTCATATGTTTTTTAGTTACTAAATATTAGATATTCATGCTATTTTCTGTTTTCCTGCAAGCTATTTCACATAAATCGGATTATCCTAAAATCTTTTAAACTCTTTTATCACCCTGTGTATGCATGGACATGATTATGTCTCCTACAAACAAGTACATACATATGCATATACATTTGCATACACAGACAAAAGGATGGGGGGAAGAGAGTTGTAGTTTCAGAAGGATTTGGAGCCAACTTATTCTCCTTTAAATTCTATAAGCTATTCAAATCATCTACCTTACATGGAGTGCCTCCAACTAAGAAGTGATTTTGAGAGACGTTGGCTACTTTGGGAAGGTTTTAAAGACATTTCTTGTTGTAATCCAATCTTAGGTTAGTTCAATTGATAATACCACTGTGTTCAAGTTGACACACATCATTTAGATGCCTAATATCTAAAAAAAAGTTGACACACATCATTTAGATGCCTAATATCTAAAAAGTCAAACATGAAATAAAGTTTTAGTACCCATGCGTCAAGTAGAAACAATATGTCAAACATGAAATAAAGTTTTAGTACCCATGCGTCAAGTAGAAACAATATGATGGTTAACGAATAGCAAGTTTTGTAGACCTTCTAGGATGTTTCAAGTCCACCCAAATCCATGTGCAAAGGTTTTGAAGTGTTTTAGATCACGAATCAGGGGTTTGAACTTTGAATGCTAAAATTTTATGCTAATAGACCTAAACTAAATGCTACTTTGGGCCTTTCATTAAGTACCTATTTGATGCATCAGTTAAGAAGGTTAAAATCTATTCATTTTTTGTTTTTGGGCAGTCTATACAATACAGAGCAGCTTGAATAATTTCAATTTTGTTACTCGATCAAGGATTTGCTATCCAGTCCTGGAAATAGGCAAATTTGTGTATCTTTATACATACACACGTACATCTATAAAGTGTTCCTAAGGTGTCTCCTTAAATAACTATCAAAGGAATTAGTGTAATCCGCATTGAACGTCGGCTGGATGCTCCATACCCTCCATCGAGATAATCATGCCTTAAAAATGCATGAAGTGCAAATGAAAATAAAATAAAATAAAAACTTCTAACTAATGGTTAATAGGTGTTTGAATCACCTATGGTTAATATGTATTTATTAGGTGTTCGAATCAGAAAACGGTATCTAGCTTCTAGATGGTTCGGTAGTCCGTAGCTGTGCCTAAAAGTACTGGTAATTTGATTACTGTAGTATGTCTTTTGTAGTGGCGTCCAACTTAGTTTGGGGAGAAATGCTGCTAGCCACTGAGCCTGTCTGAAGTATCTTTTTCTTCTGTTTACTGTACTATTGTGAAGTTCAGATTGTTGATGCATTAGTCTCAACGTTCTAGTATTTTATAGCCTCATGATTTATAACCTATTCTTGAGTATTTTTTTTCCACTTTCAATGCTAGTAGTTTTTTATGTGTCATTTCTTGTATGATTATTGTTAGTTATAACTTATTTCTGATCTTGCACAGCTAGCTGGTGGCTAGTTGCAGTTGCCTATTCTCATTATTGGAAAAGTCGCATAACTTGTATGATAACATATCTTGTTGCTATTACTTGCAGGATTTCCATTTTGGAGGCTGTATATCATATCATGGTTTACAATCATATTTTCTACACTTACCATACTAACTCAAATCATATTCAATGTCATTTGGAGCATTAAGGGGAATGAGTGGATCATAGCTGATTCTTGGTGGGCAAAGCTGATTGGATTTGTCAGGTAACATGGACGTTTATTATATCTTTTTTTTTTTTTTAATCTTTGTAAAGCCAAATATCCAGTAGTTTCGTGCTGGTTTTTCCTATTATTATCCATGATGTATTGTTCGTCTTTCGCAGTCTAGTAACATTTCAGCATTCTTTTTGTCAGATCATTTCTTTTTTGTTTCCAAAACATTTTAAGCCTTCCTGCCCAATTCATTCGCTTTTGGATTTTATTTCTACCACCACATAGCATTGTCTTGTTGCTGAGAGATCTGCACAGGGAACTAGTGCAGTTAAAAAATAGTCACTGCCATCTGCCTCAAGAGTAGACTAGAGAGCAGGGTAAAGAAGGCAGTGAGGCTGCCTGAGCTGTCTGAAGCTTCACACTTTCTTTTCCTGCTATATACACCATAGTGTATATGGTTCTTCTGGTTTGGCTAGTTTCTGTTAGATTTGATATCTGGCGAAACATATGTCTGTTGAATTTTGTTTTCATCAGACTACATTCTGCCAAGTTTTGTAGTCGAATTTTGGTTCCATATTGTATTCTGTCAAATTTTGATTATCATAAAGCTGACATTACTATTTAATAACATAATTTGTGATGGTTTAAGCGTTTGTCATCTAGAAGTTTTGGGTTAGCCAGAGTGAGAGAACTTTAGTGCCAGATCATTAGTCTTACATCAAATCCTAGTAAAAACCAGAATAATAGTTTTGGATCTTCATGGTCCTCATCCAGTGATGCTCACTCTTGCTGTGTTGCGTGGATGGTTTATTTTCTTAACTTATATACCAAGGTTGTGGAAAGCGGAGCGAAGCGGTTAGGCACTGTTTGGCCTTTTTTGGGGCTTATGCGGATCAAAGCGGAAAATAACACCAAGTGAAAAAGCGGTCCAGTTTAAATATGGATAAATATAAAAAAAGAAAAATTGAAGAAAAATCTAACAATTCTATAAAATGCATATTTGATGATTTACTCAACCTAATCATGATATAAGTGTGTAACCTTCACACAATTTTAACAAAGTATCGGTGCTTCGTCAAGGTGGTGGACAGGAGGGAGCAGCGGACTGAAGTTTTGATAAGGAGCTTGCTGAAGATGGGGAAAGGAGGTCAAGAGAGGTGGTGGAGGATTGTGAGAGGCGGCGGGAGAGGATCTGGATGCGGCTGGAGAAAGTGCTGGATGCGGGAGAAGTTCATGAAAGGCGGATTGCTTTGGGAGGTGGCGGATTTGGCGGTTGGAGGTGATGGAGGCGGAGGATGATTTGGGTTCTTAGGGCTTATTTTGGGCCGCAACAGAAAAAGAGAAAGAGGGATACGATGAGTTTCAGGTGTTTTAAAGCGCTATTATGTGCGTTCTAGCGCTTTTCACCGCTTCTTGCCACTTTTTCAGCTTTTTCGAGCAAAAAGCGCCAGTGGCGCTTTATACAAATGCTTTGAGGCAAAACAAAACATCCAAAGGCCACTTCCGCTTTTTACCACCACTTTTCATCGGTTTTTGCCGCTCTTTTCAACAATGTTACATACTCAAGGTTGAAGCCATCATTTGTCAATCAGTGTACTCATATATTTTCAGTGCAACCACTGTGTCCAAGTAACTTGTTAGCATCAAAACCTAGATTGATAATTTTGTATCCTTGCAATACCAGCCTCCATGAACTCTCCCTATGTCATAATTGCTTTATAGTCATCAAAAAGTTATTTTCTGCATCAAGCATAACGTGGTTTTTTCTATCACTATTTTCAATTATGGCTTCAACATGTAAGAAAATTTTGATGTTGGTATTACCATTGATGTTGTCTAAGCTAGTTTAATCCCAAAAGGAGGTTGTTAAGACATATCTTTATCTTGGTAAAATTTGCATTATGAGCTTTTTAGATTCTGAACTGCTCATCTTATTTATGTTTGTAATCGATGTTCTGCCTTTACAGAGTTGAGCCTTGGGGATCAAGATCTGTTGTATACTTTGTGATTATACAACTGGCAGCTTCTGTTGTTGCTTTTGTTGAAGTCCGTGGAAATGGTAACTGTGGGGATTCTTGCTGGTTAAACTTTTCTTCAACCATTCGTCGTATAGGTTTGATATCCAGAACTTGTAAATTTTTTTTGTTGTTGAGCAGAATAATTATAGTATGCTTGTGTAATCAATTTTTTTGACAAATGTTTGTTGTTGACCAGGATCTACGTTCCATAATCTCATAAATATTCGATGTCAATATGAGATATTGTTCTATTGTTCTGATGTCTTTCTCTTGCAAAATTGTAGGTTATCATCTCAGGGTAGCATGTTGTTTATTGTTGCCAGCTGTTCAGTTGGTTGTAGGGATTAGTCATCCTTCATGGATTTCATTGCCTTTTTTTGTTGGTAGCTGTGTCGGCCTTGTTGATTGGTCTCTAACAAGCAATTTTCTTGGCCTTTTCCGGTAAGTTTTGTAAGAATTGTCCTTCACAATTGTTTTGCATTTGAACTATGTGCCTTATGCTTGTTAAGTTTCTCTCCCTCTTTCTCTATGTGACTTTATTTGTATATATTTATGACTAATAGGTGGTGGAGACCTCTGCTAATATATGCATGCGTCAGCATTTTCCTACTTTATGCTTATCAGCTACCAATTGAGCTCCCAACATTGTTTCAGATAGCTGCGGACTTCATGGGTTTATACAAAATAACCAACAAATCAGAGTGGCCAGAGCTTTCTTCTGGGATCTCTATTTTGTTGTTCTATTTCATGGTAATAATCTGCTATCTGTTTCTGAGTTACTTTCACATAGCAGATGTGGGATATTTTAATATGATGCTCAATTTATATATCTTATTTTATAATGCAAGATATTGCAAAGTGTACCCATCTTACAAATTTTATTTATACATAATGGTAGATGAGATTATATGGTTTGCATCAGATAAAAATTCAAGCCATCTGATTAGCTTAATAATTTTCTAATTTGATTTAGAGTCATTGTAATTATGTTTGTATGTCTGGCAAGTTTTTTAATTCTAGTCGTTTTAGAAATGGAATCACATATCAATTTCTTGTGTTTTATTTACCTTAGTTTCCATACAATCTTTTATTCAAATAGGCCTTTCTCTGAAGTCTTATTGTAACAGTTTTTAGCTACAATATTTCCTTGTGCGCCCTCACTAAATGATGTTGCTTGAAGACATAATTTTGGCTGTCGGGGTGGGTCCTGCAGGGCATTAGACAAGGAAAAATTTGAGTTTGACATCAGTTTTAGTAGTCATGCAAAGCAGCTATTTAATACAAGGAAAGAATAGAAAAGAGTAACCACATAATATTCTTTAATATCCAGGTATCACTGATAGAATTTTCAGTGGAAACTGTGGACAGGAAGCTTGAATAAGAAACCACTGTATACTTCTAGGTGCATTATTTCTGTATATTGAATAGAGCTGAGTCTGACCACCAAAGTTTTATACAAAAGTAATCTGTTTGAATTTTGACAGAAGTATATCTTGTTATATTTTCTTTGAGTTTTGTATTTATATATGGTTCTTAATTTTTTATGTTATAAAGCTTTTATGAAGATCAGTTGATAGTGTTTCGTGTTTTCTCATTCGTTAAACTTCATTCTTTATTCTGTTCAGACAGAAACTCTGTTTATTTAGTATATGGGTTAACAGAAAAGACGAAAATCAGGTTAAAAATCCACATACTATTTCTAATGAAGAAAGAAAAAGAAGAGAAAAAACTACAGTTGTAGCATGACTAGACTAGTTCCTAAAGCAGAATTTTGACCATGTGAAACATAAAAGTACCTGCCAAACATTTCTGGTTGAAGTAACTTGATCCAACCTAATCTTTTAGTAGTCCTAACATCTCTTTGGTTCAATCTATCTCATCAGCCATTGCAATAAGGCTCTAGTAGTTTCTCTCTCTCACTTTATGTTTATCTTTTCTCGGTGGTGGTGGCGTTTTCTTTTTTTATTTGGGGGTGGGGGGTGGAGGTTGGGGTGGTTGTTTGTCGAGTGGATGGGGGGTTGTTTGTCGAGTGGATAAATAGATTGAGAAATAAAGTTATATAAAGTAGAGAAAAGAGCACAAAGCACACTTTACCAAACTTATGTTTCTTATTGTGGTGCCATTCTTCATTGCCTCACTGTTTGTCTGCAACAATTATTATGCACTTTTGAGGCATGTTGTATGGCACTGTATGTATGTGTTTATATATTTGTGTGACTATATATTATAACAATTACGTATACACAGATTCATTGCCCTGCTACGGCACTCGATGTCCTGTATCCTCATTTTTGTGTTACGAGTTGCACTTTGCCTCCAACATTTTGCTTAGTCGCATCTGTAAAAATAGCCTCATAATTAGTCCATACAATAGCCTTTTAAATATTTTCTTTATTGCAGTTATCATCTGTCAAATGTGATCTGGAAGAAATGGATGCTATTATGTCTATGGGTGGTGACAGTCTGACAGAACGGCTTCTTCCATCAAAGCATTCATTTTTCATAAGAGAATATCGGTATGTGGTGGTTTTGTGTATCCTATAATACTTTTCTTGTTTTTGACATATACTGTATATGATTCAATCATTCTGGGAGTTCAAGTTAAGATTGTTCTAGAAGTTGAGAAAGTAGTTTTCTTTCTTTGTAACTTGGAAATGTGCAGTAATGCTTATAAACTATTATTTGGTGAAAGTTCTGTTTTTAAAATTTTACAGTTTTCTGCTTGATGAATGAGCTACTCATGTTGATTCTACTTTCTCTCGTCAATTCGAGGTTAAATCTTGTTTTTCCTTGTCATTGTGTTGGTAATAGTCGGTATATAGTGATAATGTTTGGAAGCAGTTGCATATTTAAATGGATTGATATGTTGAAACATCTGAACTTAGAATTTTGATACCTCTTCAGGAATGGATTATTTGCGGTCATGATTGTTATGCTATACACAAACAGCTGTTTTGGATCTCATCTTTTGGTGTTTAGATCACCCCTAATTGGAGAAATAAGCAGCAGTTCCTACGTATAGGGTGTTTGCTAACCTGGCTTCTTTAATAGTCTTGTGGTAGAAGGGTTCCAGAGGTTAGTTTTGTTGAGCGTCTTACACTTTGTTATGACTATGGTGTGTTCATCTTCACGATGGGTGAATTTGCTTGAATCATCGGTGGAGTCGCATCTTCAGGTTAGTGCGTGCATGTATTGCAACTCCATAGATGTGACAAGTATTTAAAAAGTCCGTACTTTTCTTTATGGAATAAAATGAATCATGAAGATGTAGTGATTTTTTTCTCCTTACCAAGTGTGGGGTTTCTCAATGTTTGAAGCATTCAGCTTTGATGTTCAAAAACTTTGGATCAACTTAAAGAATAAAATGAAGCTATCAATCAACTTTGTTGAGATTTGGAGAGAAGAGAGTTTCTTGGAGTTCTCTCCCCTCACTCTATACTTTATTATTTATGGAGATGGATTAGTTACAAGTTAGTCTTACAGGCAATGTGGGACTAAACCAATGCTAAACTAATACTCTCTTCTAACACTCCCCCTCAAGCTGGAGCATATATATCATGCATGCCCAGCTTGTCACAAATAAAGTCAATTTGTGTTCGACCAAGTGGTTTTCTAAGAATATTTGCCAACTGATGTACTGTCGATACATGTTTTGCCGTGATGATTTCGTCCTCGAGCTTCTTGCGGACTACGTGATAATTGAGTTCAATGTGCTTGGTTCTTTTATGAAACACGAAATTCTTTATTGTCGCAATATAGACTTATGGGACATTCTGTAGGGAGACAAATCTCTGCCAACAGGTCTCTGATCCAAACCATCTCAAGTGTCATATTTGCTATAGCTCTGTATTCTGATTCTGTACTGGATCGAGACACAACACTTTGTTTCTTACTTTTTCATGACACTAGATTTCCTCTGAGAAAGACACAATATCCAGTAGTCGATCTCTTATTAAAAGGACATCCAGCCCAATCTGTATCAGAAAAGCCTGTAACTCTGGTGTGTCCTTGATTTGAGTAGAGAATTCCTCGACCTGGAGCCTTCTTCAAGTACCTCAAAATTCTCATTACTGCATCCAAGTGAGTAGTTTTTGGTGCGGACAAGAACTAACTCACAACACTGACTGCGAATGTGATGTCAGGTCTGATCACCGTCAGATAATTTAGTTTGCCCACCAATCTCCTATACTGCCTAACATTCTTAAGAAGCTCCCCCTGGTCTGGTAGTAGTTTTGAGTTCACATTCATTGGAGAATCACTGATTCTGCATCCTAACATCCCGGCTTCTGAGAGCATATCCAGGACATACTTCCTTTGTGATAGAAGAATACCCTTCGTTGACTTTGCAACTTCAATGCTTAGGAAGTATTTTAGGGAACCAAGATTTTTAGTTTGGAAATGTGTCTGTAAATGCTTCTTCAGGCTGTCAATACCAGAAGCATCATCCCTTATAATTACAATGTCATCCACATAGACAACTAGCAGAATTCGTTTCCTATTCTGAAATCGCCAAAAGACAGAGTGATCTTTCTGTGCACGACAAAGCTTAAATTACTAAATAACCGATTCAAAACGTCTAGATTAGGTTCTCGGAGACTGCTTCAGACCATAGAGTGATTTCTTCGGCCTACACACCTTCACATTCTCCCCGTGAGCAACAAAACCTGGTGGTTGCTCCATGTAAACCTTCTCATCTAGAATATCATTAATGAATACATTCTTGATGTCCAACTGATGAAGTGGCCAGTGATTTGTCGCTGCTAACGAAACAAAAATCCGAACAAATGTCATTTTTACCATCGGAGAGAAGATATCTATATAATCCAAGGCATACACCTGTGAATAGCCTTTAGCAACCAGTCGGGCTTTCAAGCGTGTCAAAGTTCCATCAAGATTCAACTTGACAGTATACACTCACTTGCAGCCGACGGGCCGTTTTCCTGGTAGAAGTGGGACCAAATCTCAAGTCTCATTCTACTGTAAGGCTCTCATTTCGTCCTGCATCGCTTGGTTTTAACTTGGAATAGACAGGGCTTCTGACACATTCTTGGGAACCAAATATGAGTCGAGAGAAATAACAAAAGTTCGAAAGGTAGAGGAGAGGCGATCACATGAGGCAAAGTTAGAAATAGGATGTTGAGTATAAGTTCGTGTCCCTTTCCGAAGTGCAATAAGGTCTTCCGTCGAAGGGGGTAAATTTACATTTACTCATTCAGGTTTTTCTGGCGGAGGACGTGGTGTTTTGACCGACGTTAGCATAGGAGCAGGAACAGAGCGACGATGATAAACTTGAATATGGTTGATAAACCGAACTGAGTCTTTGCTAGTAGTGTAAATAGTATTGTCAGCGGATGAGCCACCATCATTAATCAATAACTCTTGCAGGATTAAATAGTCATACTCATCCGGTGATAATGGAGATGGAGAACTAGAATAACCGGGTTTATCTTCAAATAATGTTACATCAACAGATAACACAAGATGATTGAGTGACGGACAGAATTACTTATAACATTTATGCTTTCGGGAGTAGCTAAGAAAAATATCTTTAATAGATCGAGAGTCAAACTTTTGTTTATTTGGACTGTGATTATAAACAAAGCAAAGAACCAAAAATCTTTGGAGGAAGCGAAAAGAGATCATCGTTGGGGTATAGAACTTTGAAAGGAATTTTATCTTGCAGAACGGAAGAGGGCATTCGATTAATCAAGTAACATGCTGTTAAGATATCTTCCCCCCCAAAATTCTTTAGGAACGTGGTGATGGAATAGCAATGTCCGAGCAATATCAATGATGTGTCTATTTTTTCGTTCAGTAACTCCATTTTGCTGAGGAGTGTAATCACAAGAAGACTGATGGAGGATTCCATATTGTTCAAGAAAACTAGTGAAGTTGCCATCCAAATATTCCTTTGCGTTATCGGATTGGAAATTTTTTATCGAAGTCTTGAATTGATTGACTTTCAGAATAAAAAAGTTTAAATGTAGAAAAGATTTCAGACCTAAACTTGAGAAGATAAACCCAAGTAATATGAGAGTGATCATCCACAAAACTGACAACATATCGGAATCCCAATTTAGAAGTTATTGGACATGATCCCAGACATTAGAATGAACAAGTTCAAATGGCTTAGCAGTCCTTTTATTAACGTGATTAAGATAAGACACGATGCTGTTTGCCAAGTTGACACGACTCACACTCTAATAAGGAAAGAGATTTGAACTGGGGATTAAGAAGCTTGAGAACAGAGAGAGAGGGATGTCCTAGCTGACAGTGATATTGTAGGGTTGGTAAGTTTTCGATACAAGCCAAATATTTGACGCCCAATTCCAGTTTATAAAGGCTATTCTGCTCATGTCCCGTCCCAATCGTTTTTTCGTGATCAGGTCCTGAAAGACACAATGTGTGGGGAAGAATATCACTGTATAGTTTAGAGTAATCTTACTAACAGATAAAAGGTTATAGGAAAACTAAGAAAGAATACAGAGGAAAGAGGAAGACTAGGAGTATAATTTGTATTGCCGACACCCTGAACAAGTGTACGTAAACCATCAGCTAATATAACTGAATTAGATGTAGGGAAGAAAGGTGACAAGATATCTTGATTCCTAGTCATATGACCAGTTGCACCTGTATCTATAATCCAAGTATTAGACGAAGACGATGTAAGTAAAGATAAAGGGGTACCTGTACTTTTGAGACTAGCAGATTAGGAGAAAGGCGATGTTTGTGAACTCTGGTACTGCTGGAATAATTAAAATTGCTGAAATTAACGCTGCAGCTCCGCATCATGGAAGAATGACTGTGGTTGACTTTTACTATCAGATGAGGTAAAGTTGTCCTGAGTGGTCATGTAAGCATCATTGGCTTTCTTTTTCAATTCAGGACAATTATATTTGAGATGTCCTGGCTGGTGACAGTAGTTATAAGTCTTCACTGAGTCATCACCATGAGCATGTCCGCCTTGAGATGGACCTCTACGGCCACCTCGTTGACCACCTTGACCCCTAGAACGACCAGTGTGGTAACCTTCCTTCTCTTTAAAGTTTCCTCTACCTCTTCTAGGACCACCAGTATGATCCCTTCGTCCATAAGACTGTCAACTCTGAGTGGCAAGCGCAGAGCGATTCGCAGTGGATGTAAGTGACTATGCAAGGACAATATTATTCAGAAAGTGATAAGTCTCAGTCAGAGAACTAGTGACGGAGCTCTCCATGATTTGTGGTCGAATAGAGGAGTAAATGGAATCGAGAGTACCCAAGTAGGTGAGTACCATAAATTTATTCTATTAGTTCTGCATTTGTTTTACATCCCTAATAATAGGAAAAATCTGACGAAGTTCCTCAGCCAGACGATTGAACTCATCATAATGATCATCCATGGGTTTACCATACCGTTTCTTACGAAACAGCTCTTGAATTACTTCATATGCCCGATTAATATTGCTGCTATCCCCATATAGATCTTGCAAAAAGCACCAAAGTTCCTTCACTGTCATACAATGAAGAACTAAATCCTGAATTTTAGGCTCCATAGTATTAAGAATTTGATGCAAGAGGACATTATCATCCAATGTTCAAGATTCTAGTGTCGGAGTAGGAGGGTCTGTCAACAAATGGCCTATTTGCCTCGGCCTGCCACATATATTTCAATAACACGTTTCCACTAAAGATAGTTAATTCCATCAAGCTTCCAGTCAGTGATTCTACCAGAAAATATTTCCGAAACTTTTGTCTGGACCGTTAACTCATAATTCTTTAGTTCCTCAGATCCGTCCATCATGAAACAGACGAGAAGAGTTCAAGACAATACCCTCCACAAGTTGTATTCCAAAATGGATACAATCAAAGTGTCCAAGTTCAAGAAAATAATTCTTGAATTAGCCAGTGGGCTGAACAAGTCCAAGAACCCGAATGTTTAATTTTGAACCTGAAGGTTAGAGTGCAAGAACCCGAAGGTTAAAGATCAAGTACCCGAAAGTTAAGATGGAACCTGAAGGTTTTCTTTTTACAGGGCAACTCGCAGATTTGATTCAGATCCAAAAGCAAAAAGAGAGCGGTGAGCGGCTGGCATGGCGGCAGCGAGCGAGGGCCTCATGGTGGCGGCGGTCATCAACGGCGAGCGGCGACGGGTTGCGGATTTGGATCGGATGACGAATGAGCTCGAGGGTGAGGACGTGGACGATGACGATGACGATGACGAGGAAGACGATGACGATGACAATGACGAGGACGACGAGGATGAGGATGAGGACGACAGATGAGGCGGCAGCGAGCGAGGGCCTCATGGTGGCGACGGTCATCAACGGCAAGCGGCGTCGGGTTGCAGATCTAGATCGGATGACGAATGAGCTCGAGGGCGAGGACGTGGATGAGGTGGACGAGGATGAGGACAATGATGATGACGATGATGGCGATGACGATGACGAGGAAGATGAGGACGATGACGATGGCGTGGACGACAAATGAACTTGGCGGCGAGTGCTGTGGATGTGAAGATGCGATAATTAGGGTTAGGGTTTCGGAGAGAGGCAGTTGCAGGGTTTTGGCGGTTAGGGTTTTGGAGACAAGCGACTGACCTAGGGTTAGGGTTAGGGTTAGGCTTAGGAATTTGGATTAGTATTAGGGTTAGAGTTAGGGATAGGCTCTGATACCATGTTGAGATTTGGAGAAAAAAGAGTTTCTTGTAGATCTCTCCCCACGCTCTATACTTTATTATTTATAGAGATGGATTAGTTACAAGTCTCACAAGCAATGTGAGACTAAATCAATGCTAAACTAATACTCTCTTCTAACAAACTTCAAATTGTTAGTTGGAAAGCGGAAAGTCTTTTGGCACGCTCATCATAGCTGTGTATAGGTTGTATCCTTGTCTCCCTCCCACAAATTTAACTTATCTGCCCTTGATCGAGCTCAAAATGCAGAATGTTCTCATGAATTGACATAAATTAATTAATCGTCTCAATTACATTTGCATATAGGTTGTGATATTGTGTTAACTCCCTTGTACAGCCATACTGTCATTTTCAACAGGTCTAGATTTTCCATCTGCAGGGAATAAATATCTTACGGTGTAATTATGTCTTTTTGTTGGTATTTGATATTTTATATATATTTATTTTAGTTATTTTGCTGATTTATCTCCTGCTTATGTGACCGACCTTAACTTTATTATCATATTGCTAGTAAAAGACTACTGGTGTTGGTATTTCTTATACTATGTTGGAATACACACTTTATTTTCCACTTTAGTAGATTGTTTTATCTTATGCGTAATATGAGATATTGTTGGCAAATCATGCAGCCAGTATTTTTTCTTTAGCATTTCTTTTTTGCCTTTCTTTTTGGCTATTATTATTGGCCATTGATGAACATTCTAGGGGGAAGTGTTTCATTACTTTCTTACAAGGCAGTTTAACATACTCAGAGGATATCAGCCTCGATACAGTTTTTGTAATATCTCAATTTACTTTTTTTGTGCTGTTTCTCCTACTTCTGCTATAATATCTCATTTATCTTGGTTTTTCTATTTCCGTTTTGTAGGTCTGGTGTCAGGCATACAAATGTACTGCTAAGGGGATCTGTTTTCCGGAATTTTAGCATTAACTACTTCACTTATGGGTTCCCGGTAGGTATCAAATCTTTTCATATATGCATGCATATATTTGTGTTTGAAGGAGTTGGGATAGGAACTCCATTTGAAATACTATCATGATTTTCATACTTCTCCTGCAATAATAAGCGGAGTTGATGAGAATTTGATAGTTATCCCACCACTTTAAAGTAAAAGAAATGGCAGAAAAGGTGTCTGCCTCATTAAATTTATTTGAAAGTGTGTAGTCAAGCTTTGTTTGTGACAGATGCACATATATTATGTGCTCCTGTATTTTCTCATAAAATTGTCTCCTTAGGACATAAAATAAATGCAATGAGATGTTTTACCTGTAGATTTAAATAATCAGAATTACTCTTTTGTTATTTCTGTTATCTAATATCACAACAAGTCCTGTAGATTTAAATAACCAGAGAAAGATTACTCAACAACAACAACATTGAAGCCTCTAGTTCAAAATTTTGGGGCCAGCTATATCAATCTTTTTCTTTCATTCAGTTTTGTTATGGCTATCATTTCCATTGAAGTTATCCACTGTCATACCTTAGTTGCTTCTCATCAACTCTAGGCATAACTCTAGTCCTTAACAACATTGGCCACCTTGCCCTAGCCATGATTGGCCCTTACTGTCGTGCTACTCTGGCTCTAGATTTGGTGTTAACGATAAGGATGGAGTGGGGTTTTTTTTGGTGGAGGGTGTGTGCGTGTGTGTGCGTGCGTGTGTGTGGTGGTTGTTTGGGGTAGGGGAGGCAAAAGGATAGATAACTGAGAGGTCATGAGGAGTCTATTGACTAGTTGGGTTTCATTGTGGGCTTTGATATAAATACACCAGATGCGGACCTGCTTGGTGACACAATGTTTAAGGTAATTAGTACTAAAACCCATTTTTTCTTAACATTTTACAAATCCCCCCAAATAAGATGTAAAGTTATTGAAATTAAAGTTACTGGCTTACCACACTATTTCTAATAAAACAAATTTTTTATATTGTTCTGATATATATACTTACTTTTCGATAGATTATACCTAATCTAAAATATAAATCCTGTTCACACTGTAATTATTTGATCATTGTTGAGTAGTGAATGTCTATAAACTTCATCAAATACCAAGACATGTATTGTTTTCTCAAAATAAGATGCATATTAATTATTTAAATATAGCCATACTTATTACTTATTATTAATTAACAAGTTTGATTAAATGTTAGTTAGCATAATTTTTTATTTGTTCTCGAACCTAATCTACACTCCACTGATCATCCAAAAGAGTCCATTTTTGCAGTGATGTTAACTATCTTTTCTACTTTTTAGTATTTTAATAAAAGTTGACTTTTTTAACCTGCCAATACTGGATATCTGATATTTCTAATTTGTAATTTTTGAAACTGCCTAAACTCCCAATATCATACTCAAGCAGGGGTCAAAAGCCGAAACTGTAAGCAATATCTGTTTTTTTTAAAAACCTTGATTCACTATAGTTAAATGTCTGGACTTTTACTGCAATTGGATGGTTGACCAATGCATTACTGTTTACAGTAGATCCTGACAAGTTCATGTGTGGTTTCATATTTCCTGCAAAGCCATAACTTATAGTGTTGACTGTGACAGGTGTTGCTGCTTGCTCTTGCATTTTGGAGTTTCAGTTTTACTAGCATATGTGCTTTTGGTTTACTAGCCTATGTTGGATATATTTTGTATGCCTTCCCTTCCTTGTTTCGATTGCACCGGTTGAACGGGTTGCTTCTTGTCTTCATTCTTGTTTGGGCTGCTAGCACATATATTTTCAATGTCGCATTTACATTTCTCAATAAAGAGTTCACGAAGGTATTATGCTCTTTCCTTAAAGTTGCCTTCTATTGGAGCAATGAAATTATAATATGATGCTTTTAGTAAACAATTGCAGGACATGGAGATTTGGGAAACTATTGGATTTTGGCGTTATCCTATACCAGGGCTGTTTCTGCTCGCACAATTTTGTCTTGGTGTTCTCGTAGCAATTGGAAATCTTGTTAATAACTCTGTCTTCCAGTACTTATCTGATCACGGAAGTTCTTCCTCAAATGATGATCACTCTGTAGAAGGTGAGATCACACTTGACAACAATGTTAACATTTCAATTCACTTATGTTGTGATTTTGCTTGGATTCTTTTTTTTTTCTCGTACGTGAGTTCTTCCTCAAATGATGATCACTCTGTAGAAGGTGAGATCACACTTGACAACAATGTTAACATTTCAAGTCACTTATGTTGTGATTTTGCTTGGATTCTTTTTTTTTTTCTCGTACGTGAGAATTCTACTTTGCTATTCTTTTATTTTTCTTAGTGATGGACCCCCTAGTTCTTGCTTCCAAAATGAAAGATAACTTATTTTCCCACTTCAAGCAAAAGAGGATATGTGTGGTTAAGTCCTCTACTATTGCTTCATTTTATAATCATTTATGTTTTTTTTTTCATGTTTTCCTTCTGAAATTCGTTTGGTAAGTCTGGCTGGACCAGATGTCATTTCCTTTCAGTTTCCAACTTCAAAGTTGACTGTTTATGTATGTCTCTGCTAAATCAATATAGTCAATGAAGATCTACTTACCGTAATCCAAGTCCAGAAGAGGTTTATTCCTGTGTCAACATCTCTTAACTGCGTTTTCATCTTTATCATTCTCATCTGTTACCTTTTGCCCACTTTCTTCTATCATGTTGCACCTGATCTCTCCACCCTAGCTATTATTTTCTTGTTTCTGTCATAACTTACATAATGTGAATTAATGGCTACCTAATTTAAGGGAAAAAACACAATAGTTGCAATCCAGCTGTATAGTTATGTCTGGTATTTTCTCAATGTAATTTGTTTAACTTTAGGTCATTATAATAATAGATAAACCTTCAACAAAACTTCGTTATCTTGAGTCTTATTACCTTTTCTTTTTTACTTTTTGCAGAGAAAGAGGATACCAAGGTTTTGATAATAGCTACTATAGCATGGGGGCTACGCAAGTGTTCACGTGCTATCACTTTGGCCCTGATATTTCTTCGTGTTATGAAGCCGGGCTATATTCATGCCGTATATAGTATGGTGAAACATTCCTTCCTCATCTTCATAAAATTTTAAGTTGTTGAGTGTATAGCCTGTTTTCTGTGTATTATGATCATCTTATTAAATGATCTGGTCAAGTCTCTGCTTTAGTTCTAGGGATGCTACTCGCTACCTGTATCACTAATACAATTTGCATGGACAACACTTCCTATTTAAATAAAATTTCTTTTTAAATTGTCGGTAGAAAAGCTGAAAGATTTTATTATTATAAGCTATTACTAAGTCAAGCCTACTTATGTCTATTCTTTTGCAACACATGCATACAAGAGACACAAAGCAGTTAGCCTAGACTTTCCTGAGTATGTTCCATAGTGTAAGTTAGCAATAATCTTTTTCAAACATCTCCATTGTTGAAACTGACTATGTGATGCAATATAAATCCAATGCTCAGAGAAGCAAAATTGGATGTATAATGGTAACAATATAAGATTTTAGGTACTCGCTTGTGTATTTGCATATATATGATGAGAAAATGTATAATAATGCATTTCCTTGTTCAAACAATCTTCAGTAATAGCCATCCGTAATCTCACATCTTGGGTAAAGCTGAGGACTTTGGTCAGCATATGCGAAAGCAATAGTATGGCTCAGTTCATTAGCAGATACAGCTTGTGTTCCTTAATGAACAACATCGGTAATAGCCATCTATAGTGTTACAACTGGGTTACAGGATGAAGAGTTTGATCAGCAAATGCTAAGGCCATGCTATGGTACAGAAGCTTAGTTGCGGATAACAAAAATGATGAAAAAATTACCTGCGATAGTACATTCCTTTATTGAACAATACAAGTATAGACCATCTGTAATCTCACAACTTTGTAAAAGATGAAGAGTTTAATCAGAAAATGCCAAAGTCATGCTGCGATACAACAGTGACTTGCAAAAAGATACATTTTGAAACATGTTACACTGCAAGCTTACCATCTTCAGAAGGGAAATGTTAACATGTAGATGCAATAGGTTTGAAATATCACTTGGTATTGGCTGTATGATGTGTCTTCTCATCTTTTTTTTTAATAGGTTTTTTAGTTCAAAGATCTCTAGCTTAATTTGCTCTGTATGATGATTATCTATGTTTGCTACATCTAGCTGTATTTTGCATTTTTTAAAATAATGAATGAGGAAGTTACTAACTGATATTGATTTCTTTCTTTTTGTATGTTAGTGTGCTTCTTTCTGGTCTACTTGTTGAGCCATTCCATTACTAGAAGTACACGTCAGGCTCTGGTTCTTTTCTGTGCGGCACATTTTTCTCTTTTGTATATCCTTCAGCTGTGTCAATCTTGTCACAGTTAGGTAAGCCTTCGTAATTTTTTTGTTTTTACTTGCTGCTCGTTTTGTTTGTTCAAAAATAATTGTTTCACTCTCTAACTGGAAGCACTTAGAGGCACATAATTGTCTGTGCGTGTCTCTATCTCGCATTCTGTGTGCGTGTTTGTATTTGTGTGTGTGCACGTGTTTGTGGGTGCATGCCTGCACGTGTGAGTGTGGACGAGCGAGAGATGAACTTTTCACCTCATTTAGCAAAATGAGATACCAAGAAATAGATGTAGTACATCAAACTATATGAACACCATAACCTATGGATAACAATGTGATTTATCAAATTGGATGATATCGTTTCATTACATTTATTATTCAGTGTCAGACAACTTTGTGATGGATAGTCTGTTTTAACTCAATTCTTTGTAAAGTACTGGTTTATTATGCTTAAAGATTACTTTTTTGGTTGTCATATGCATGCACTAGACTAATTGATCAGTCCTCACTATGACTTTGAGTCCAGTCATCTTCATCATTTTTTACTAATCTATGAAACCTTTCGAGAAAGTAGGAAATAAAGCATATTCAGAACTTTGTCAATAAGGGATATGATGATTGCAAATTTTATTGTTCTTTTTTCTGTCAATAGCGATGTGTTTTATGCAATAGAAGTTTTGAGACATACCCTAAGCTAAGACTGCACACAATATTGTAACACTATTGTATGAATCTATGCAAAACATGCCCTCTGTGTCACCTATTTAGAGGCTGAAACCACACTGAAGCTTTCAGTCTAGGCACCTAGTCTCCTTAACACCTTCCATGTATGTACGTAGATGCACATCAGATACCTTTATATATATGTGTTTTTTACATCAAAACCCATGCTTGATATAGTGAGAAGGATGATGAATTTTCATATTTATGCTTATAAATATGTTAACACTATTAATGTTTTAGAATCTAACCATTTTAATTACCATTGATATAGTCTCACAATCAATAACACAATATTAATTCTGAATACAAAGTGACACTGCCTTAACACCAAGCAAATAATTCAAACAGAATATAGTCCATTTTTGCTGTCAGCATATAATTACAGGCACATGGAGAAATGTTGAAATTCTTGTTACCTAAAAAGTGTGTAATTTCACTAGAAAACAAACTGAAAACGGAGAATTACCTATTTCTGCTGTCCTGAGATCTGTAATATATGGAATGAACTCGAATAAAATATAAATCCCCGTTATTGAATAACAGCTCCAGTGCATTTCTGAGAATACTGTAGTTCTTGAAGTATGAGTTATGTCTAAGGTTTTAAATATCAGATATCGGGAAAATATCAGATGGCCAAAATTCATATTGGATTGCGGATATTGGGGAAATATTGGGATATGTGGTAAATATTAGAATGCCATTATGGAGGTTTGCATATATAGTATAATGCACTAAGATGTAATCTCAACATACATAATGAAATTTAAGCATACAAAATGTAAGTAATTTGTATTTAGGATCACTAGTCAACCTTGTAAAACAAACAAAAGTACAAATCAATGTTGCACCATTTTATCTGGTTTTTTGTAGGCTAAATGTCATTTGATATAATGGGAAAATCATGATACCTCGCCAAAAAATTGCCAAATACCGTTTTGCGACAAGTCGGCTGATATGTCAGCCATATATCACGCAAACTAGCCAAAAAGCGGTAAAGGATATTTAGAGACCATATCGGTTGCAGCAAGCCCTATAAAAGGATATATTAGGCGATATATTGGGCCATGTTGGGATATTTAAAACAATGGTTAAGTCAATACCCTAAACCATATTTTGGTGTCACTGTAAGTTATGTACTTTTTCCATGATATATCATTTTAACTATACAGAATTCTATTTGTATTTTTATTTGCGAATTGTAGGTTCATATGTCATCAACATGGTTCTGTTTCTAGTGTAATAAAATTTCTGTTAATCTCCGCTATTCAATTGGAAAAATTTTCTCATGCTGTCTGTTCTTCACTTTACAGGAGTCCCAAGTCACACTAGTTTCAAGGATTTTATTGAGATAGGTGTGTTGCTGTGTTTCTGTACATTTCAAAACCATGGGTTGAAAATGCTTTTTTCATTATCTGCTATTGTGCAACGTACTCCTTCTCCTCCTCTCGGATTCAGCATCCTGAAAGCTGGTTTGAGCAAATCTGTTTTGCTTTCTGTATACGCCTCTTCATGTTCCAGTGACAGTCAATCTGTCAACTCTTCACGTGGTATGTCATTAAGTTCCAAAGAATGGCATTATGAACATGTATCCCCACCCCCCAACCTCATACTCATGCGTGTTATTTGCATGTCATGATTAATAGTGTTACTAGTTTTCTAACTTTTTTCCCCTTTTCTTACCAGAGAAGCTTATAGCAACATATCTCAGTCAGATTGGTCAGAAATGTTTGTCTACGTACCGTTCATACGGCACATATGTGGCTTTCATAACTATTCTTCTCACATTATATCTGGTGACACCAAATTATATATCCTTTGGTTTCCTGTTTTTCCTTCTATTTTGGATAATAGGAAGGCAGTTGGTAGAAAAGACAAAAAGGAGACTCTGGCTTCCCTTGAAAATTTACGCCACGGTAGTGTTTGTCTTCACTTACAGCTTGAGCATTTCTCCCAGTCTTCAGTCATGGGTATTGAAGATGGTTGATCTGTATCCTGATTTAGGATTCAATCCAGAAGCCTCTTTGTTGGAGAATGTCTGGGAGTCTTTAGCTGTTTTAATTGTTATGCAACTTTACAGCTATGAAAGGAGACAGAATAAGTGCAATATGACATTAGATTCTTCTGATGCATCAGAACGAGGATTCCTTGGGTTTATCCGAAGATTCCTTATTTGGCATAGCGAGAAAATATTGTCTGTTTCTGTATTTTATGCTTCATTGTCACCGATTAGCGCGTTTGGATTCCTTTATCTTTTGGGTCTGATCATTTGTTCAACATTGCCAAAAGCTTCTCGGATTCCTTCAAAATTGTTCTTAGTCTACACAGGATTTCTTGTTGCTTTGGAATATCTTTTCCAGATGTGGGGTAAGCTGGCTCATATGTTTCCTGGTCAACAGCTCTATGGCTTGTCGGTTTTCCTTGGTTTCAGGTATTTTGAATCTGGCTTTTGGGGTTTGGAGTCTGGCTTGAGGGGAAAAATTCTGGTAATAGTTGCATGTACTCTCCAGTACAACGTTTTTCACTGGTTAGGGACAATGCCAAGATCTTTGGTAAACAAAGGGAAGTGGGAAGAACCTTGCCAATTGTTCGTAGCAGGAGGCAACACTTCAAATAGTACGTTGTCTTATACTGAAGATAAAATGCTGTCAGTAAATTCCAGTTCATCTGCCCAACATGGGTTCAATAAGATGAGGGAGCCATCCCTTTCTGAGTTGTATCAGTTCTCAGATTCAGAGTCTACCATTAGAAGAACCTCAGCGAGAAATAATGCTAGGAAATATTCATTTGGATATATATGGGGAAGTTCTAGAGAGAGTCATAAGTGGAACAAGAAGCGCATCCTTGCTCTGAAAAAGGAGAGGTTTGAAATGCAAATGCTTACTCTAAAAATCTATTTGAAATTCTGGATGGAAAATCTATTCAAACTACGAGGTCTTGAGATAAATATGATTGCTTTACTTGTGGCGAGTTTCACCGTGCTGAATGTGATATCAATGTTTTATATCATGTGCCTTATCACATGCATATTTCTGAAAAGAGAGGCTATTAGGAAATTGTGGCCCTTATTTGTTTTTCTCTTTGCATCGATCCTCATACTGGAGTATGTTGCTATTTGGAAAGATTTGATACCTTGGATTCATACTCCTAGAGATATGATCATCAGCTGCCATGATTGCTGGAGAAGTTCAAGCCATTACTTCAATTATTGCACAAAATGCTGGCTTGGTAATTAAGTCTTCATCATGATATTCGTTATTCTGCAAGGGTCTATGAACTCTATTTCTTTAACCAGATTCTGTAATTGTAACTGACCAGCAAACTTTTTGTCTAATGCAGGGATAGTTGTTGATGATCCACTGATGCTTGTCAGCTACTATGCTGTTTTTATCTTCTCTTCTTTTAAGCTTCGATCTGACTATTTCACTGGTTTCTCAGAGACTAACACATACCTTCAGATGAAATCGCAAAGGAAAAATTCATTTGTCTGGAGGGATCTCTCATTTGAAACAAAAAGTTTCTGGACCTTTCTCGATTACCTTAAACTATATGTGTATTGTCATCTGTTGGACATTGTTCTTGCTTTGATTCTTATCACTGGAACTCTGGAGTATGACATTTTGCACCTTGGTTATCTCGGTTTTGCACTGGTATTCTTCAGAATGAGACTAGAAATACTGAAGAAGAAGAACAAAATTTTCCGGTATTTGCGCCTGTATAATTTTGCACTCATTGTCCTTTCTCTTGCTTATCAGTCTCCTTATCTTGGTGAATTCACTTCTGGTAAATGTGACACGGTTGACTACATATATGAGGTTATCGGACTTTACAAGTATGACTATGGTTTCCGGATTACATCAAGGTCGGCATTTGTTGAAATTATCATCTTTTTGTTAGTCTCTATGCAATCATACATGTTTTACTCTGGTGGTTTTGATTATGTGGCAAGATACCTTGAGGCAGAACAAATTGGTGCTATGGTTCGTGAACAAGAGAAAAGAGCTGCATGGAAAACTGCACAGTTGCATCATATCCGTAAATCTGAAGAACAAAAGCGATTACGCAACTTGCAAGTGGAGAAAATGAAATCCGAGATGTTAAATCTACAAAGTCAGCTTAACAGCATGAATTCTGGTGCAACTTTTGGTAACACCTCACCAAAGAGTGAAGGTCTCCGGCATAGAAGGAACTCTTCTCTAAGTATGGACAAATTTAACAGGGTATCCAATGCCGATGACATTTCACCCACCAAACAGGACCATAACGTTGATGCAGAATTTAATAATTCCTTCGACTTTCCTTTGCCGGATATGTTGAAGAATGATTTACTTAATCAGGGGGCTTCTGAGCTTCAGGAGTCACCTGCAAGTCAGAAAAGTGAAAGTTTATTGACAATGGACTACATGAGGCATTCCTTAGATTCTCAGTCTGAAATAACTGAAGTCCCTACAATGCATGGATCCTCTGATCTCACTGCAGATAGAATTAAAAAAATTAAGGGAAAGGGAATGGAAAATCCACTAATCTCTGCTGTGCAGCTATTAGGTGACGGTGTTTCTCAAGTACAATCTTTTGGTAATCAAGCAGTTACAAACATTGTTAGTTTCTTGAACATTGAGCCCGAAGAATCAGACTCCAATGGACACTCTTCTGCAGAAGATGGAATCCATGATGAAATTGAGAATGAAACTTCAGGGTATGGGCAACTGGATCGCACTAATTCACTTCGTTCTAGTAGTGGGACATCAACGCCTACAGCTAGCCTTCAGATCGGAAGGATCTTTCGTTATATATGGTCACAGATGAGATCAAACAATGATGTTGTTTGTTACTGTTGCTTTATAATTGTTTTCCTATGGAACTTCAGTTTGATGTCCATGGTCTACCTTGCAGCTCTTTTCTTGTATGCTCTTTGTGTAAGTTCTGGTCCTAGTTATTTCTTCTGGATCATCATGCTTATCTACACAGAGTTCAATATTTTGCTTCAGTATTTCTATCAGATTATCATCCAGCACTGCGGTTTAAATATTAATTTCATGATCTTGAGGTGGTTAGGATTTCCGAAAGAGAAAATATCTGCATCCTTTGTTATTAGCACCCTACCTCTCTTTATGGTGTATATATCAACCCTTTTGCAAAGTTCAATAACTGCTAAGGACGGTGAATGGGCACCTGTGACTGAATTTAATCTTTTAAATAGGAGAAATCGGCATCAAGAAGAGCACAGAACAAGCTACAGTTGGAGGGACAGATTAAACCATATTCTTTCACCTGTTTGGAACATGGTAAAGGTTATATCACGAAATTTCTCGAAGTACTGGAGGTCACTAACGCAAGGTTCAGAAGCACCTCCATATTTTGTGCAGTTGTCAATGAAAGTTAGTGACTGGCCAGAGGATGGTATTCAACCAGAGAAGATTGAAACAGGAATAAATCAGTTGCTTATGCTAGCTCATGAAACAAGATGTGAAGCTAAAATTCCAACTTCATGCCATTCTGCTAGTAGAGTTAGAATTCAAAGCATTGAAAGAAGTCAAGAACATGAAGATGTAGCTGTTGCTGTCCTTGAAGTTGTTTATGCTTCTCCTTTGGTAGGGTGTCAGACTGTGGATTGGTGTAGATCATTGACTCCAGCTGCAGATGTTTCTGCTGAGATTCTCAAAGCACAAAGTGCTGGGTTTTTTGAAGAGATTGATTTTCCTTATCCTGTTATATCTGTAATCGGGGGAGGGAGGAGAGAACTTGACCTATATGCATATATATTTGGGGCAGATTTGGCAGTTTTCTTTCTGGTTGCTATGTTTTATCAGTCGGTCATAAAAAACATCAACAAATTTATTGATGTTTATCAGATTGAGGATCAGTTTCCTAAAGAGTTCGTTTTCATCTTAATGGTAAGTGTATGGTATAAACAAACTTTTTGTGATACATTGTTGAAAAAATGAATGCTGATGAAGCCCTATATTGTCTGTAAACATCAACATATATTTAGTAGGTTAGTATAAGATACCTTTGCTGAATATCTGTTCCTTCTTTTGCAGGTTCTTTTTTTCTTAATAGTGCTGGATCGTATTATATACCTTTGTTCCTTTGCTACAGTGAAGGTTATTTTCTTCCTTTTCAACCTAGTTCTGTTTACGTACTCAGTCACTGAGTATGCTTGGAACATGGAACCAAACAAACGAATTGGAGGATTTGCAATTCGTGCTATCTTCCTCACAAAATCAGTTTCATTCGCACTTCAGGCAATACAAATTCGCTATGGAATTCCTAATAAGAGCACTTTATACAGGCAATTTTTGACTAGTAAAGTTACACAAGTTAACTACTTGGGCTTCCGACTTTATCGTGCTTTACCTTTTCTCTATGAACTGCGATGCGTACTTGATTGGTCCTGCACTGCCACATCTCTAACAATGTACGATTGGCTAAAGGTAAGATCAATTCACTATCCCAACAACTCTGCTGATGTCTATACATATCACTGCATATAATTTCTTTGATTATTTTAAATTTATTCTTATTCTTATATACCCAGTCACGAATGATGTATTTCAGATTTGTAATCATGAGCACTTCAACCAGAAATAGGTTGTGTCTAGTTTCTCTCATCTTGTATTTAGTAAATTGTGGTCTGGGTAATGTGAATCAAATTAAATGATACCTGTTGGCTGTTTGGGAAATTAGAAAGTCTAAGCATTTAGACATGTAGTTGACAAAGGATGTATTAACTACTTTGTTCAGTAATATCTTGAAAATTATTGTTAATACCATATGAGTAAGGTACAGTGGTGCTGTGTCTAAGTATCACTGTTAGCATTAATGAAAGAGTTGAATAAGTTGCTGATGTCTAGTTCGGGTTTTGTGTGATTAATTTAAGTAATCTGGTGCAAAGTCACTTGGTTAGTTGGTCTATCAATTTATGTGCCGTTGAACATTTAGAAGTGTATTATATTTAGTTTTTATTACTAAGTCTGATATGTTTTTACTGTATAGTTGGAGGACATCAATGCGAGCTTGTTTCTTGTCAAATGTGATGCTGATTTAAATAGAGCTGGACATAAACAAGGACAAAAGCAACCTAAAATGACCAAATTCTGCAGTGGAATATGTTTATTCTTCATATTGATTTGTGTTATCTGGGCCCCTATGCTGGTACGTTTCTGATACATGACCTGATTTGCTTGTAAATCAGTTTTTTTCCTCTCGCATACATAGTTGTTGGAACTCTTTTAGTAGAAATTGAGTAGCTAAATACCCATGTATACATTTTCAACTGTCTTCCTCTTAAAGCCTATTAACACTCTAGTCAATTATGTTACTTAATTTCATTGATTTTTCTTTTGTTAATCAAGGGATTTGAGTTGCTCTAAAGGTATTTTTAAGGAGATAATACTTGACTTATGAAGAGAAGAAAGTAAGCTTGAGCTGCCGGAAGCATTGTTCTATTTAGATGCATGCTCAGAGCTGATTAATTGCTTTAGATACTGGACTTCTAACTTTGTTTCCGTTGCTTAATTAAGCGCTTTGCTTATCATTAGTGTTTCTCTGCTTAAATTTTCCATACTTGTAAACAAGCTGATGCTGCCTGCAAGGCCATAACTAAATTTACATGCTCATATAAGGGTATTTTGGACCATATACTACCTCTCTTATATGCCCATCACAACTGTTTGAATTGTGATTCGATTGATTCCTTCTAGATGCTTCCAAGTTTACGCTGCGCACCCTCTACGATTCACATTATTCACACTTGTACCAGATTTTTATTCTGGAGTTGTTTCTATTTTGATGCAATTTTTATATTCATTCTTGTGTCTTAAGAGTAATTACTTTTAGTTCTTTGTTTATTATGAGTTATGGCCATTTAGTTCCTTCCTCACCGGGTCCGGAGTTGTTTTTTTATGAACGTCTTATTTTCTCCCTTCTTGTTCTGAAGTTTTCTCTTTTCAAACTAGCACTCAATGGCTTCTGCCTACAGCTAAACAGCATGAAACATTTCTTCTGACAGATGTACAGCAGTGGTAACCCAACAAACATTGCAAACCCCATTCAAGATGTCAGTGTTCAGATTGACATCAAAGCTGCAGGTGGAAGGTTGACCCTCTTCCAAACCTCTTTATGTGAAAGACATTCCTCGAAGCATTTTGAAGAGTTCCGAGAGGAAATCGACCCTAAAAATTATCTGAATGCATATAATGTTCAAGATATTCAGTTGATCTGCTGCCAAGATGATGCGAGCACTTTGTGGCTGATCCCTCCTGTTGTTAAAGATAGATACATTACTTCCCTTGTTAAAATGGATATTGTTTTCACTTGGATTTTCACAAGGGAGAGGCCTAAAGGAAAGGAAGCTGTGAAATCTGAATTATCTGTGGGAAATCTTCCAACTCCATTTGAAGTCATTGAAGTACTGAATGGAACGGCTGAGAGTTTTCCACTCACTGATGCTTATCCTAGATACTTTCGGGTTACTAGCTCTGGTGAAGTGAGACGTCTTGAACAAACAGTATGCAGAGATTCTCTTTTCCCATATTTTTATACCAGAATTTAGTTCAATAACAGGAAATGGTTTCTATTTTATTTAGCATTTATTTGATGATCATCCATTATTTATCCGCCCCTCTAAAAGTATTTGCTTATCACATTCACAGGATACTTCGTCAGTTAGTGGCAACCTTTTCTTAAATCGTGGTTCTCCTCCATGGTGGTCCTTTTATGACTTTGGTGTATCAAATATGTCAGCGTGCAATGGGTTGACTGGACCAATGGCCGTTGTTGTATCTGAGGAAACACCACGTATGATCTTAAACTTTGCTCAAACTCTAGTTTAGTGTTTATTCTTCCTTGTACTGTTTGCACTTTATGGGTCATCGTTCCTATATTTTGTTCTAACAGTTTGCTAAACTATTAAGTTCATTAGATGATCTATGGGCTGTACTTCCGCAATTTCCATCTTGTCAGACCAGTAAAGATTTTTTATTCATGGGATGCATTTTTAATATGATTATGATTTATTAAGCGTGAGATCATGAAAGATTTAAAAGAAGTATTCAACCCGTTGTCACCTGATGTCAGTCCTCTTTAATCAGTATAAGTTCCTGGCTGGGCGAATCATGTCGAAGAGCAACGTACTAAAACACCTGTGTGTTTTGTCCGGGATTGTACGACGCATAACTGATTTTGCCCCGACTCAAGAAATTACTGGAAATTGCGTAGATTTGAACTTTTTAATGTTACATATTGAATTTCATAATATCAAAAAGTAGTAAAGAGTAAAAAATATAAGACTACAGAACAATGAAGTAACCAAAAAGACAACGATTCAAGACAAAATAGACTTTACTGGTACAAACCAAAGTTGATTGAATGTATATCAGATAGTTTGGTATTTATTTTTCCAACTATTCATTTGAAAGATCATTTTAAAGAAATCAAATAAATTTTATTTATTTGTATATTAAATAAATCAAATGTGATCATTAACATATTTGATTCATTTGCTTATCAAATGTTTGTTTAGAGTTCAATCCCTTGTACTTTAAGAGAGTACAAACAATGTTACATTTTTATCCCTTATATTTTTTGATTCTAGATTCTCTACTTTTTTTGAGAGAATTAAGAGTTTCAACTCAAATCAAACATTTTAATTAGAGACTTGTACACAATCACTATAAAAGAATAATTTCTTATTATTAATTTTGATATTATTAGATAAACAAATTTTACTCAAATTAAAGTATCTCTTAAACAAAATAAAATTCTTCTTAATTAAATATTATATATTCATAAATTATAGAATATTACTCAAATAGTTATAGTTTGATATCCAACAAATATTTGACGAATATTGAAGGATATTTGTGAATTTGAATTCGGTTCGAAGAAACTTGAAGAGTGTGGAATAAAGATTGTAATAATGAATACAATATGAATACTGCACTATTTACCTTGATTTGATTTGTTTATAGGCATGTCCAAAAGAAGTCGCTTAGCAGCATAAGCTTTCCTGATCTATAACTGAATCAAGGAATTTGACAAAAGAAAATAGAAATAATTGGAAGAAAAAAGGGAAGAAATTGAAAATTCTGAATTATACTCACAGTAAATTACCTTATCCTAATCGTATGGTTTTCGTATGCTGCGTGGCCAGATATGGATTATGTTGATCTGTCTGTGTGTATATAATGTAACTGCTGATGCTAGATTATAGTTTTTCCTTTTGGTTTGGTTCCTGATCGAGTTTGTAATTTCTTTCAGAGGGTATTCTCGGGGAAACTCTTAGCAAGTTCAGCATTTGGGGCATTTATATTACATTTGTGCTAGCAGTTGGTCGATTTATCAGACTTCAATGTTCTGATCTACGGATGAGAATACCTTATGAGAATCTTCCTTCTTGTGACAGGTATATTTTGCCAACATTTCAACTTATACATATTAATGCATGGTTCTGTGAAGCCCAAGGATATAACACCTTCATTCCTTAGGAGTTCATAATTTAAGTGTATACGTCACCAATGGGTCGTTATTAGCGATAAGTGCTGGGAAAAGTATTTTCTGTATTAAGTTGATTTTCTTATTTGTGAATAGTCATGTCTCATGTGATTAATAAATATGCAAGTCTCTAGCATTGTGTAACCTTTTGTTTGTTTTTGAATTCACACATTCTATCTTCTGATTGGTACGTGTTAACCTGTTTATAGTGTCTGCTATGTAAATAGACATGAAACATAATATGCTTGACATAGTCATGGCATATAAATCACACCAAGCCTACCTCTCATTATAATGAGTCTACTTAAAATTTTCCATCTTAAAGTTCTTTCAACATTTTTGCTTAGTCCACGGCACTCCATGTTACTTTTGTTTTAGGTTTCTCTGATGATCAACTTATTACACACACACACATACATATGGAAGGATGAGTATGAGATGGCGACTCATTTTGTTAAATGAGCTACCAAGAGATATGAGTCGTGAGGTCCATACCTTTTGATGTTACTAGCAAGGTGGGCCTTGCCACATGGCTATCTCTTGGTAGCTCATTTGCAAAATGAGCTGCTACCTCATACACATTATTTCCTGATGCACACACACATGCATATATATATTGCATGGGAATAAAAAATTGCGTCTCTTAAATTTGTTGGTTGAGGTCTCACAGTTTGCGTTGTGATCATATTAATGTAAGTTAAAGTTGCATGGGTACGGGTACGGGTACGGGACACGTCAAATTTGTAAAAAGTAGGGTACAGGGACATGGTATGTTATGTATATTTATATGTATTAACATTAATAATTTACATAAGATCAATATTATTTTTTTCATTTACATAAGATCAATATATTAGAAATAGATGTGTTAAGTGTAGAATATACATACAAGAAGTGTATGAGTGTTGTAAATTAAAACATGTGGTATGTAATTGAGTATAAGCTTGAACAAATGTGTGCATATATTCAAGAAGTGTCCTAGAAGTTTGGATATGGTTACAGTTATGGGTGCGGGTATGGATCCGATATGGGTACGGCTTACAAATAGAAGTACCAAGTAACATAGAATGTAAGGAATGTCTCCAAGACTGTATTTTTTTTTCTCAGAGATGAATTTGAATGCACCACAGTAATAAATGTCGGTCACTGCAGCCTTCTTCTAGACTTCTCTCTTATTCTGGAAGATTTTCTAAATGTTGCTTCTTGGTTTGCATGAACTTCTGAACAAAATTGATGCTGAAAGGTGTCTTTATCTTTTTATTGACTTCTTATATCATAGAGAATTGAGACATATACACCACAGACATCTAAGATAATCAAAGATGGTCCAACGTGAGCAACATTCGCTAGACAGTTAGCATAAACTGAAAGATAAATAATATTTCTCCATGAATTCCTGTATCATTTACCTTATTTTGATTCATTTGGTTTATTTCATGAATCAGCTTCATTCATATTGGTGACAGTCAATCTAAATGCTATATTTTTGTTTGTTTATTTACAGTTAAACTATCTCTTTGTCTTTAAAAATATGGTTAGTAACTTCTTGATTAGCTTGTACACCCCCAGGTCTCAGATGACACTACCTTTTTGCCCTTACTATTTAGATGGCAAATCAGTCTTCTTCCATTTAAACTGCAGCGAAAAAAAAAAGTAATGTTTATCACGTGATCCCCATATGACATCTCTACCCAACTGAAGAAATAATGTCATCTGAAGTTCAGGAGGTGTAATTGCTAATAACGTAGTCAGATGATCGTCAAATTACAGGGGTATAGCTGCAATTAGCGCTTGTAATTATGACATAAAAAATTTGCTTTGCTGCAGGTTAATAGCAATCTGTGAGGACATTTATGCTGCAAGAGCAGAGGGAGAATTGGAAGTTGAAGAAGTCCTTTACTGGACGCTTGTAAAGATTTATCGGTCACCCCATATGCTTCTCGAGTACACGAAGCCAGACTAGCGCTAAAAGTACGAAAGATCACTGACAAAATCCTGACTGACACCAATACCAGCTAAATAACAAGATCATAGTGTACAGAGATGAACAAGGAGCTCTTACGAGCTTAATCTAACATGATAGTGGAGGCATAGTATGGGCGATATATTTATATAATTTGATTTGTGAGTTTGTTTTTGTTTTGCGCTGTTTTCTGCTCCATTTGCTACTCTTGAGATGTGATGGCTATTGTATATTGGATAATTGTTGTATAGTTTAGTGATACCTTCATTTATTTGTTGGCGGTGCATGAGAAAGGATTTGTGTGGAATTATATGTATTTGTAGAAAAATTTTCGTGACCTTTGTATGCATACATATTTATTGAATGATGTATACATAAGAGAGTACAACACTATTTTTTGTTTTTATGTGCACAAGCCAGTGTTTTTCCTTTTTTTTTTGTCCTTTTTTTTTTCTTGCTCTTTTTCCTCCAGCTGTCTTTGTATACAAGTTCAGGGTACAGAGTGTTGTACTGGACTCCTACTTGTGTTTGTTGGCTTTGCGTGAATTATTATTATTTTTTATTTTCTTCATGTAATGACATTTGATGCGTATCTTCTGCTTGTACATTCGCAATAAGATTCTTCATGTAATTATTATTATTTTTTATTTTTTATTTTCTCCTTTATATTTTTTTGCTGTATGAATCAAGACTAAATTCTACCATCATTTGTTGTTATTTGCAAAAAAACGTACTTATTATTTTGCGCGGCCGTATTAGTATCATAATCGTCTTCCCTTACTTGCTCGGTGAATATATTTATTCGTAACTATATACCAGTATGTTAACTATATACCAGTATGTTGCCAGAGGGAATTGAACCTGCATTATTAGCGGAACTGAACCCACATCATTAGCTTGGAAGGTCATGTAGATCTGTTTTTTCTTTACATATGTTCTTTTCTATTTCTTTGTATACGTTAACATATTATTATTATTATTATTATTATTATTATTATTATTATTTTGAGATATAGTATGAACTAAATAGTACATTGAGTTAAACCCAACAACATGAAGCAATCAAACAAAATATCATAGTTAGATGAACTAAAAAGTACCTCAATCTTGTGATGTTTGCATTAGAATTTCAATTTAATTAGAAAAGTGTGTATATGATTGCAAAATATTCATAAAATAATATTAAGAATCCAAATATATTATTCCTAGGATAATCTTAATAACCCATTGGAATTTCAATCGAATTATCAAAAAAAAAATTATAAAAAGAAGAGAATTTGAGATGATATTTCAGATGATTTGTGTAAATAATTTATTAATATTTTATGTATCGCAGTCCATGTTTTACAATAGGAAAGGTTTTCTTTAAAATTTATAGATCTTGACATGTTATATATTTTTATGGTATTTTGTGTTCTATTACTATTTTAAAGAGGAACATGAGTTAACCAATAACCACACTTTATAAAAATCAATAAAAGACAAGATATCAAATTAATAAATAATAAAAAAAATTTACAAATTGATCAACAATATTTTCAACTTCAAGTTATGATAACTCCACCTAGTGTAAATATAGTATGATACATGTATAATTTTGAACATATGATTTTAGGATTATGTTTAGAATTGTTGCGCGTAGCGAAAATTTCGGCAGTACTTCGACAGCACAACAAGAGAGTCAGGTCGCAATAAAAATTCCTGTTTCACAAAGGAAACAAGAATCTTAAGCAAAATATCTCAACAAAGTGGGATATCAGCTCTTCCTCTCATCAGTTCTAGAACTGACCTATCGAGGGAACCTAAATAAGCTATTACAAATCACACAAAAGCAAGACAAACTAATTTTACGTGGTTCGGCAAATTGCCTACGTCCACGGGGAGAGGATGGAGAGATTCCACTAAATCAAGGAGAGTCAAAGGGTTATAATCTCACAAAACTCATAAACTAACCCTTAACCAAAGCTCTCAACTTGCTCACAATATCTCCCTCTCACAATGCTCAAAAGTCTCAACCAAGTGAGATATCAGCTCTTCCTCTCATCAGTTCTAGAACTGACCTATCGAGGGAACCTAAATAAGCTATTACAAATCACACAAATAGTGAGACAACCAATTTTACGTGGTTCGGCAAATTGCCTACGTCCACGGGGAGAGGATGGAGAGATTCCACTAAATCAAGGAGAGTACAAAGGGTTACAATCTCACAACACTCACAAACTAACCCTCAATCAAAGCTCTTAACTTGCTCCCAATATCTTCCTCTCACAATGCTCAAAAGTCTCTCTAATATCTGATTACAACTCTCCTCCTTTTGATTGATCCTAATCTTCCATATATATAGAAAACCTAAAACCAAAACAGATTAGGAATCCTAAAACAAAAAACAAAACAAATTAGGAATCCTAATAACCTGTTACCAAAACAGATTAGGAATCCTAATAACCTCATGTTACAAAAATAGATTAGGACTCCTAATAACCTCATGTTACCAAAATAGATTAGGAATCTTGCTATCCAACAATTCTCCACCTCGACGAAGTATTCCCAAAACTGAGCCGACACCAACATGAGCACCAATGTGTTGTCTCATCAAATTAGGCTGCACCAAGGTGGTTACCTACGTACCCCCTCTCCCAAGGGATCAAGCCGCCTGTAGTTCATCCAAATGGGCGGCAACGGCCTCAACAATCACGAATGTGCAACAAACTTCTACAATGATCAAACTTGTTGCTCGGAACCACCTTAGTGATCATATTCGTCGGATTATCTTTCGTGTGGACCTTCACAATTTTCACATCGCCATCTTCAAGAACATCTCGAACGAAGTGATAACGAACGTCAATATGCTTCGTCCTCGCATGAAAAACCTGATTCTTCGCCAAATAGATAGCACTCATGCTATCACAATGAATAGTAACAGACCTCTGCAATATACCAAGTTCCTCCAAAAGTCCTCAAAGCCAAATAACCTCATTCACAGCCTCCATAACTGCCATATACTTTGCCTCCGCCATAGACAAAGCCACTGTAGACTGTAAGGTGCATCTCTAACACACCGACGCACAGGTCAAAGTGAACACATACCCCGTCATAGACCGGCGCTTATCCAAATCCCTGACATAATCCGAATCAACGTAGCCATTATATAACTGCCCACCTGTAGTGTCATGTTCATAAACTAAACCAACATTGAGCGTACCTCGAATGTACCTCAAAATCCATCTCACGGCGTCCCAATGACCCACTCTTAGATCGTGCATGTATCTCGAAACCATACTCACTGCCTGTGACAAATCTGGCCTCGTACATACCATCGCGTACATCAAGTTCCCAACCGTGCTCGCATATGGAGTCTTCGATGTCAACTCTTAATCTTCAACTGACTTCGGTGAAAGATCAGCTGAAAGCTTCAAATGGGCTCCTAATGGTACACTAACTGGCTTCGTATCCATGCTAACATGAAATCGCTGTAGAACATTCTTCAAATAAGCCACCTGTATCAAACAAATTCTGCTCTTCTTATTATCTCTATTGATCTCCATCCCTAAAATACGCTTCGCCTCACCTAAATCCTTCATCTCAAACTCCTTTGAAAGCTGTGCCTTCAACTCATCTATAGCATATCTGGAAATAGAGGTAACCAACATGCCATCGATATAAAGTAATAAATAGATGTACGCACCTTCTTTCAACTTGCGAAAATATACGCAAGGATCAAACTGGCTCCGAGTGTATGAATGAACAATCATAAAACTATCGAATCGCCTATACCACTGTCAAGGAGACTGCTTCAAACCGTATAGCGATTTCTTCAACCTGCAAACCATTTTTTCCTTCCATGTAGCTCGGAATCCTAATGACTGAGTCATATATATTTCTTCATCAAGATCACCATAAAGAAATACCGTCTTCATATCCAATTGATCCAACTCCAAACCATATTGTGCCACCAAAGCTAGCAAAATCCGAATCGAAGAGTGTTTCACCACCGGAGAGAAAACCTCATTATAGTCAATACCTTCCTCCTGTGCATAGCCCTTCACAACCAACCTAGCTTTGAACCTCAATGGAGTGCCCTCAATGCCCTCCTTCTTCGTGTATACCCACTTGTAACCAATTACCGTCCGCTCCTTTGGAAGCTTAACCAGCTCCCATGTATCGTTCTTATGAAGAGACTCCATCTCCTCCTGCATAGCTACCTGCCACGAATCAGCCTCCGAACTCTGCTCGGCCTCTCTAAATGTAGTAGGCACCATCTCATCGATACTCTCCACCGGAAGTGCATACGCAACTGTGTCGGCATACCGTGCTGGCAACCGTATGTCTCTCCCCTGTCTCCGAACCGCAATAGAATCCTGAACCTAAGCCGTCGGTCCCTGATCCTGTACATCAATACCCGTATCCTCCGTGTCACCATTGTGCTTGCCTGGCGTCACCTCAGTCGGCACTCTAATGGATACTGTACCATCTAGATAATATGGAGTTGCATCGATCTCTACCATCTGCGATATCTCCTCCGTCGGGTCGCTCTCCACCTGATGAGAGCTGAAAACTTCAAGATAGAAGCCTCATCAAATGTGACGTCACTACTCAGCACAATCTTCCTATCAACTGGATCCCAAAGCTTGTATCCCTTAACACCGCGTTTGAATCCTACAAATATGACCTTCCTAGCTCGAGGTTCCAATTTATTTGTTCTCACATGATAAAATGCAGGGCATCCGAATACTTTGAGCTAGTCATAATCATGTGCTGGCTCTCCCGACCACTTTTCCATAGGAGTTTTCCCCTCAATCACAGATGAAGACAGTTTATTAATGAGGTGGTTCACATATGTAAGTGCCTAAGCCCAAAAAATCTTCTCCAAACCACTTTGCGACAATAAGCAGCGGACCTTCTCCAGTAAAGACTGATTAAGCCTTTCTACCGCCCCATTCTGCTATGGTGTATGACTAATCGTGAAGTATCTCTCTATGCCATCGTCTCGACATAGTTGCTGAAAGGGGTCTGATGTGTACTCACCACCGTTGTCGGATCGTAACGTCTTGATCTTTCTCACAGTCTGCAGTTCCAATCTCTTCTTCCACTCCACAAACAAATCTAGGACTTCGTCTTGATCTTTCTCACAGTCTGCAGTTCCAATCTCTTCTTCCACTCCACAAACAAATCTAGGACTTCACTCTTCTTCGTCATGGTCTCTTCTTCCACTCCACAAACAAATCTAGGACTTCACTCTTCTTCGTCATGGTGTACACCCAACATCACCTAGAATAGTCATCAACGAACATGATGAACAATTGTCGACCACCGAGTGATGCAGTCTTGGTGGGAACCCAAATGTCTGTGTGTACGTAGTCCAGGATGCCCCTCATCCTATGAATAGCAGTCTCGAACTTCACCTTCGTCTTTTTTCCAAGTACACAGTTCTCACAGAACTCCACTTTACCACTCTTGGCTCCCTTCAATAGCCCTTGCTTTTACAGCGCCTGCAGTGACTTCTCGCCTGTGTGCCCTAACCTGTAATGCCAAAGCCTGCTCATGGCCGCCTCTGAAATAGCCGAAGCAACCTGGTCAATCTCAATGCTCCCCTTCAGATAGTATAAATTTTGACTGCGGACTCCCTTCATCACCACCAAAGATCTCTTAGTAACCTTTGCTACAGCGTCTTCAAAGGTCACCTTGAATCCCTTTGCCTTCAAAGTTCTAACTGAGATAAGATTCTTCTTCAGCTGAGGAACGAATCTCACCTACTTTAATTTACGGACTACTCCATCGTGCATCCGAATCCTCATGGTACATATCCCACAAATACCACAGGATTGATCATTTCCCATGACTACAACTCCCCCCATCGAGCTTCTCAAAAGATACAAACCAATCTCGCATAGGGGTCACATGATAGGTAGCATCGGAATAAAGCATCCAATCTGATGCATCCAAGTGGTTCATCTTCGGAGTAATCAATAGAGAAAAGCTCCAATCATTGGAATCATCGCCTTTTACAACGTTCACCTCATTAGCCTTCGGGCCCTTTTTCTTACTATTCTCCTTCTCCTTGAGCTTCGGATAGTCTCTCTTCCAATGTCCCTGCTCATTGTAGAATGCATATTGGTTCTTTGCTAACTGGTGACGACCTCTAGACTTTGACCTTACTCTGTTACCACCTTTCGGATATGGGCTTCTACCTCTCGTCGACAAGGCCTCGCCTGAAGTACTAGCACGGGAAGGCTTCTACCTCTCGTCGACAAGGCCTCGCCTGAAGTACTAGCACGGGAAGTCTCCTTATCCTTCCTCCTCAAATCATAATTCGTCAATGCATTAGTAACTTCACTATAGCTGATAGAAAATCTTCCGCTCAACAAAGTGAGCACAAAGGTATCATACTCCTCATCCGGTAAGGAGCCCAATAAGATAATAGCATTGCACTCATCCGAAATCTTCTCATCAACATTCGCCAAGTCCGACAACAACTTCGTATAGTTGTTCACATAAGCCGCTAGCGAGGTGCCTCGGGACATCTGAAATCTAAATAACCTACGCAGCAAGTGCAACCGGTTCTTAACACTCTTCGTAAGGTACTTATTATTGAGAATTTCTAACATCTTCATTACAGACGTCACCCCAATCACATCATACTTCAGCTCATGTTCCAAACATGACCTGATCACCCCACAGGCGTTCCTATTCATCTTTTCTCATATCACCTCTTCATATTTTGGTGGTCTCTCGTGGACCATGATGGTCTCCTTCAAGTGGGTTTGAGCTGCGTTTGTAGCTAGATTATGCAGTGGTTACATCATTTTGACTCTGGAGCGCAGAGTCTAGCCTGGCGAGCTTCAGGCGAAGTCAAATGTTAATGCGAAGTCTAGTCTTGCAGAGGAACTTCAGAACATAACTTGTTGCGAAGAACATGTCATAACTTTCAACCCCGTAAGTCGGAATTGAACGAATTACATATGAAAATCGACTATCTCGACAAGACGGAGCTGACCAAACCGACCCAAAGGGTTCCGTTTGTTCCCGTCCGTTTTGCCAAATTCCTTACAGTTTGAAAGATATCTGCGTTTTGATTTGAAGAGACCGTCAATTTGTAATCTCTTTTGCTAGAGTGTTGCAAAGATTTTTATCTTGTAACATTCGTTTTGGCTCCTTGAAAATATGAGAGTTATCAGATTGTAACTCCCGATATTGATTGTGAAGGCTGTTGAATTGGAGCTTTCATCGGTTGTTGTGAAGGTCGTCAGATTATAACCTTTATCGATCTATGTAAAAGTTTTCAAATTGTAGCCTTCTGGAAGTCATCAAATTATAACTTCCATCATCGGTGTTTGATGATGATCAGCTATCTGTAATAATTTTTAGACAGCTACAATATTATGACACATGTCAATTTTCTGTCTTTAGAAGTTTCATAAATTTCTCTTTATATACAAAGAAAGGATAAAGTACACTATGTATACTTCATATATTTAATTATACTAGTTAAGATGCACGTGTGTTATATGTTGTTAAATATTTTGAATATTACTTTTGACTTAATGTGCTTATTATAACCCGGTTGCAAAATATGAGGAACTCGACATGGTTATGGATGTGCGTACTTTCATAATCATGGCCTAATGCATCTTAAAAAGCACATATTCTTAGGTATTTTTATCATTGCTTGATATCTATGCAGTACACTGAAGCCACCCTAAAATTTTATAAATCTACAAAAAAATCCTCAAGAGTTTTGAATTTTTTTTGAAAATAGGAGAAATATGTACAAATATAGTTTGGAAATTTCAAAAACTTTCAAATATTACAAGGAAAATCAAGGTATTACAAAAATTCCCACGAAAAAGTTTAAATTTTGCAGCGTTGTTTTGTTAACTTCTAACCTTTCACATTTTTTTTGCAAATTTCAAATTTATAGATTTTCAACATACTTTTCATATCCTTAATTTTTTGTGAAATTTAAAAGATTTCGGGTGTTTTTTATATTTTTTAATTTTAGTATGTTTTCTATAAATTCTAAATTTTTGGGGGGTTATTTATAATTTCTATATTTTTAATATTTTGTTTGTAGGTTTGAAATTCTTTTTTTATAAATTTTGAGTATTCTTTTTGCAATTTTTAAAATTTTCAAAGTGTTTTCTACATATTGTGAGTCGTTTAACTGGTTTACTTCTTTAAACTTGTTAAGTGAATCCATCTCCACATAAGACAAAACTACTATATAGATTATCTGAAACTTTTTGTAACATAAATTATTGTCTAGAATAATTGATGTGCATATTCTCATAACTATGGCCTTTTAGGAACTATTTTCTCTTAAAGTTCTTTATCATTGCTTAACATATCTATGTACTACATTAAAAACACACTGAAAGTTTAGAAAACTACAAAAAAAATCTTATCAAAAGTTTTAAAAATTATAGAAAATGTCCTAGAAATTCGAAAAATTACAAATACACGCTGAAAGTTTTAAGACTTTCAAACATTAATTCTTAAAGTGTTTTTTTTTCAATTTTATAAACTTTTAGGGGTTTTGTTTTTTTGGAAATTTTAGATTTATAGATTTTCAAAGTACCATTTTGTATCTTTGATTTTTTTTAAAGTACTTTTTTATAAAATTTTAATTTTAGGATATTTTTTATAGTTTTTGAAACATTTATAATATTTTTCACATATTCTAAAATTTTGGGGGCCTATTTGTAATTTCTATATTTTCAAGTCTTTCATTAGGTTTAAAATTAGCAGAGCGTTTCTTAGTGAATTTTTATTTTTGAGGATTTTTTATAATTTTTGAAACTTTCTGAGTGTTTGTTGCTAATCATGAAACTATTTGTAATTCCTATATACTATTAGGTTCAAAATTATCTGGGTGGTCTTTATCAATATTCAATTTTGAGGGTTACTTTACATATTTTAAAACTCTCTAGATATTTTTTACAAATTTAAAATAATTTAGGGGGCTGTTCATAATTTGGATCAGTTTGCTAATAGGCTTGAAATTCTGAGGGTTTTTTTGTATATTTTGAATATTTGAGGTTTTTTACAATTTACAAAACATTTAGGATATTTTTGGTAAACTTAAAAATTTTCAACGTGCTGTTTTTTACTCCTAGATTTTTGGTGTTTGTTTGTAGGTTTGTAACTTTTAGGAAGTTTTTATAAATTTTAAATTTTTAGATATCATTTTGCAGGTTTGGATATTTGTTCACAAGAGATTGGGATGATTAGGTTTGAAGTTTGAAACTGTTCATGTGGGGTAATATGAATATTTAAAGTTATAGTTTACATAATTAGGATAGATTAGGATTATAAAATGTAATATTTGAAAAAGTTAAGCATGATATTGACAATGGAAAACTTTTCTCAAACTAAAACTTTTTAAAGCGAGTATGATATCTCTAAAATCATTCTTATTTAGAAATTAATCCATGAAATAATAGTGTTGATGTCTGATATCAAATAGTAAAATGAAATGAGTGATTAAGTTGACGGATGTTCTCTAACCATTCGAATGTGTAGTTCTAGAGCAAGCTGATCTTCCCTGGACAAGTAGCAAATCGTAAGAGGACGGGGTTGGGTTCCCCGGTTGTTCCTCTGATGGTCAAGTCAGTGATTTGCTTTAGTGGAGAAGTAAAATAAACTGTCGTACTTCGTAACTACAATGTGTAGAAATAAAGATCTTACCCTATTGTTGAAAATAGTACCCTATTTATAGTGGTGGTAGAAGGGTAGACTGATAACTTCAGCCGAGTATGAGATGACAACCTCATCACCCTCTGCTTGACAAGTGTTCGTCGAAGAGTGGAGGAGTGGTCACTTTGGTATTTATACGAAGTGATTGGGAGTGTGCAGTGCTGATGTGGTCTGATGTGTCTTAAAGACTATTGGAGGTAGAGTAATGATGGCACCTATAATGCATTTAATAACATTTATTACGAGGTGATTAGTTGTCAGTACGCAAGAGGGGGCTTGAGGCTCGAGGTATTTTGTCATCTTTTTACTCGTCAGGTGGTCGGGAAGTACCGTCTTTTGAGTCACCTTCGCAATATGTCGACCGCTTAGTCGATTGGGGTGATTAAGCAGTCGACATAGCCAGGGGTTGACATGTGACGCCTTTCGAGTTGTCCTCGCAAGATGTCTGCGTATTAAGTCGACCGAATTAGGCCTTTGGATATCTTGTAGCGCTGACTTGATTACGCATAATGTGGGACACTTGTCCGCCATTGATTGGAGATTATTTTTCATCACTAAAATAGACAAACCCAAACAAATTTAAAAACTACAAACAAGATCCTAAAAATATGAGATTTACAAATAATCCCTCTAAAATCTAAAATTACAAACAAACCTCTTGAAAAGTTTTACAATTGTAAGCCAACCATAAAATTCAAAAATTGCAAATAATGATCTAAAAAGTTTGAATGTTACAAGTAGCTCCATGCAAAAGTCAAAAATTACAGACAACCAACCTCTTTTAAAATTTGAGTAGTATAAACAAACACCTCAAAAGTCTAGAAAGTACATACAAAACCCTAAAAATTATAAACATCCACATATGAACATGGGCACGACACTTGTATAATTGATACAATTTGAGTTTTTAAAAGAGTATGTATTAAAATGGATGTCTGTAATTACTTATAATTCTAGATGGGCCTAAATGTAATTTAATATTGGCTCACGATGGGAAGTTTATTCATTTTAGAGTCTGAACCCAGAATGTTTTCTTCCAATTAAAAATTATTTGGCTGAATAAAAAAAATGAAGTTGGGGTTTCTACATACATACCCCTTAGGCCTTTAATATTTGAAAACTTTGTCTCTTTACTGATTATTAAATAAAATTTAAAGATAAAAATAAATCCTAATTATCAAATCCTTATCTTATGATGATGTTATAGTCTAAAAATATTAGGGTAAGATAATAGTTTTTCTTGTCTTTGCTAATTATTATAGATAATTAAATTTAAAGATAAAAACTAATATTTCCTAACTAAAAGATATTAGGATTGAATAACAACTATTCATCTCTTTACTAATTGCAATATATAATTAAATTTAAAGATAAAAATAAATTCTTATTAATTCTCTATCTTTTATCTAAAATTACTACATATTTATATATTTCTACTGTAATTTCTCATTAAGATAAAATTACCACATATTTAAATATTTTTGCCATAATTTCTCATTATTGTTATCTATTTAGTTAGGATAGGATACCAATGTAATATTTAAAAGGATGAAAGTTATTTTTGTCAATAAAAAGTTTTTTCTAAACTCATACTTTTATAAGGAGTATATAAGTATGTATATCTGTGTGTGTGTTTGGGGGGGGGGGGGGTGTAACTAACCTAGTTACACCCACCTATAAAAGCATATGTTTGAGCGTTGATATTAATGATCAACACCGTATATTATGATCTACATATCATCAAATGAGTGTGGATCAAATATATATCATGTGTCTTGAGATTTTTTATCCTATAATTCAAGCAACTCAAAAGAGCGAGCATTTTAGATCGTTACATACCATTCATTTCTAGGCCACTAGATGTATAAACCATAGGAGTGTGGATCAAATATATATATGGTATAATGTTTGATAAATCTATTAATAAGCCATAGGAGTGGGATCGACAATGAGTGGGTGTGGACAGAGATGGGTGGGAGAAGTATTTTCGGTATCAAGGTATTATACACACCTAATACCAATTGTCTCACGTATAGGGAAGGCCACAGCTATCTATCTCCTCCTTTTTTATCCATTAGTTGAGATGCACGTGCAATGCACGCGGTTGAATACTATGATTATATAAATTGATAAAATAGAATAAAAATAAAAAAGAAAACAAAGTTTTTTGTGGGGTTGATCATCAACTCAATAATCTCTCTCTCAAATAAAATATCGTCATTGTTTTCTTCAACCCACTCTGTGGCCACGTGATCTATTATTTATGAGTTATAAACACATTAATCTAGTATAATATTTCTGTTTATTAGTATCTTGAAGTCTTCAAAAGCTGGGTGATTATTCAATTCGCGAAGGAATTTCGCATATGAATTTACTTGTAACATGACCATTAAACTTTTACTTGTGGTTTGACTCATATTCACATTAACTTTTAGTTATTGTTTCACTCATATTTAAATTATCTAATATTCTTATTTAATTTGATAGCCCATTCTCTATATCATAGAAGTAAAAATGAAAGTACGGAGAATTATTTTCTTGCAAAATTAGAGCAGGAAGATTATGATATATTTTGTCATGTGCTCTAAATATACATTTTTTTCTTTGATGCAAGGTCCTTATCAAAATCTTGGCCCAAACGATGTGAATTAAAAATACTATCATAACTCACTTGCCTAAGCAATTGTATTATATATGGGACATATAACTCATTAAGAATATCCACGTCTGCTAAGTGAATTTTGTTGTTGTGAGAGAAAAATGTTAGAGGCTCGTATTCAAATTCTTTAACTCCATAAAAGACACAAGAATTTGGAGTGCATAGCTTATATAATGTAAAGAACATACTGGTTCATGAAGAATTTTTCCTAGTAATGATATTACTACAACGATATTAGTATTCAATATTAAATCAATTTTATTATATAAGATTATATGACCCTTTCTAATAAATTATAAAGTATAATTGTGGAAACGCCGATGCTTATAGCTAGTAGTTTAGCTTAAGAAAATAAGTTAACTTTACATTGTAGTTTGCTATTGGTAATACTGTTGACAATGTCATTACCTTTCTCTTTATCTTATTATTCACGCTTTTCTGATGTAAGTCCTCTTTTGCTAATCACTCAACTAGATATATTTAGTTTTTATAATGTCAGAGGTTAGAATATTCTCTTCTGTTTAAAAAGTGTTGACATTATTTTTAAAAAAAATATATACACATAGTAGCATTAGTATATATTTCAGTTCAACTCAATCATTGGCTTAAAGTCATTTAGAGTGAGGTCATTTTTACGCTAGAATAGTGATATAGTGATTACACATCTAAAAGTCAAAGAAGAAATTTCTACAAAGAAAAAGTAATTTAATATGTCTAATTAACAACTAATTTATAAAATATACATGAACAGTGCAAATAGCTATAGAAAGTAAATTATATATCTTCATGAAAATTCTATAGTGAGTGACCAACTACAATCATCCTAATTTAAGCATAAATAATTATTAATTTAGTTAATAATTTGATACACATAACTATGGAATAAATCTCAAGCAAAAAATAGGAATTGAGATTTGTTGATGTCTGATATTAAACAGTCAAATGGAAGAATTGAGTTTTGGGAGGTCCTCTAACCCTCCGAATGTCTGGTTCTGGAGTAAGTTGCTCTTCTCTACACAAGCAACAAATCGTAAGAGGGTGGGGTTGGGTTCCTCCATTGTTCCTTCGATGATCAAGTTAGTGATTTGCTTGAGTGGAGAAGTAAAATAAACTGCAGTAGTTTTTAAGCACAGTGAGTAGTGGTAAAGATATTACCTTATTATTAAAAATAGTATCCCTATTTATAGTGGTGGTAGAAGGTTATAATGGTAACTTTGACTGAGTATGAGATGACGACCACGTCAGCCTCTTCTTTACATGTGTCGGCCGACGAGTGTAAGAGAGGTCACTTTAGTATTTAGGGGCTGTTTGGTTCGCTATTATAAGGGGTGGAAAACTCAGAAAACCCCTCCACATCAGATTTTTAGCCATCCACATCAGCATTTTTGTTTCCGTCCATTTCTTTGTGCCGCTTTGGTTCGCTCGAATGGAAGAGGAAAAACTCTGCTGAAATCGCCGCCAACTAAGATTTTTTTTCCCTCTCCGATTTCCTTCCCCAACCAAGTGAAATTGATGAAAACTCTGCCACGTCAGATTTTTTTCCCTTCTCTACTTTGTTTACAAAAGTTTTTCTTTTTTTTTCTATGCGAACCAAACACAAGAAAAATAAATACATTGGTTTCCCATCATTTTTTATGTGCGAACCAAAGCAAAACAATCTATTTCTTAGAAAAGTTTAGAAAACTCAAAACTTGTGTTTCTTTACGTGGAATTGCATTTCTCTATATCAAGGAAACGAACCAAACAGCCCCTTAATGCAAAGTGATTGGAGGTGTGTCATGCCGACATGGTCTGATGTGTCATAAAGACTATTAGGGGCAGAGGAATGATGACACCCATAATGCATTTAATGGCATTTATTATGAGGTGATTAGTCGCCAATGCATGAGAGGGGGCTCGAAGCTTGATGTATTTCGTCGCCTTTCTACTCATCCAGTGGTTGAGAGGTACCACCTTTTGAGTCGCCCTCGTAAGGTGACGACCGATTAGTTGGTCGAGTGGAGTGATTAAGCAGTCACCAAGGGTCGACACATAACACCTTTCGAGTCGTCGACACGTAACGCCTTTCGAGTCATCGACATGTAACACTTTTTGAGTCGTCCTCGCAAGATGTCAGCGTGTCGAGTCGACTGAATTGAGCCTTACGTTATCTTGAAGTGCTGACCCGATTTCACATAATGTGGGATACTTGTTCGCCATTGATTGGAGATTATTTTTCATCACTAAAATGGCTATAACAAGATTGTATTATCCTGTAGATAAATAAATAAACGTTATTAGAGCATATATTACTTTACTTTCTCACATAAACTAATATTTGGCGCTTAATAATTTATGTAAGAAAGTAAAGTAATATATGGTCTACATACATATATAGTCAATCAATAAAACATATTAAAATTCTGATGACCATAATGAAAATGATCTGATGGGTTCACATTAAATATAATTTATAAAAAATAGTACATTAAAGTAAAAATCCTTTTAGCCACTATATAGATTGTCTAAATTTTTTTACATATATAAACTATACTGCCTAGGATTAGTAAGGTGCACACTTAACTATGGTTTAATACATCTTAAGAACGACTTACTCTTCAAAATCATCATTAATTAACGTATCTATGCATTACACTACAAACACAATAAAAATTTAGAAAACTACAAAAGAAATACCCTTAAAATTTTTAAAAATTATGAATAAAATCTAAAATTTTGTAATTTGCAAATACACAAAACTATTAAATATTACATTGAAATCAATAAATTATAAAAAATCATTAAAAAATTTCAAACTTTGGAGGGGTAGTTTGCAATGTACTAAACTTTAATGGTTTTTTTTAATTTCAAATTTAATAGATTTTTAGTTAGTTATGTTTTTTCCCAAAAAAGTTATGGGTAATTATGACCATAAAAAGTTTTCCTAAACCTATACTTTTAAAGGGAGTATGATATTTTTTATAAATTTTAATTTTCTAGGGGTTATTTTTAGTTTTACATATTCATTTTAGTGTCTATAGGTTAGAACTTCTCATGTTTTTTTTTTATAAATTATGAATTTTAGGGGGGTTTTGCAATTTTTTAAACTTATAGGCTTTTTTATAGATTGTAAATTGTTTATAGACTATTTATAATTCCTATGTTTTTAATTTAGGGTGATTTTTTGTAAAAATTGAATTTTTAGGGTTTGTTTGTAATTTTTTAAACTTTAAGGATTGTTTACTATAAATTATATAAATTATGTAGGGGTATTTGTTATTCCTATATTTTCAATATATTATTAGGTTAGAAATTATCAGGATTTTTATAAATTTTACAATTTTGACGATTTTATTTTATAATTTGTAAAACGTTTAGTGTTTATTACAAATTTCATAAATTTTTGGAGTTGTTTGTGTTATTTGTAGGTTTTTGGTGTGTTTATAGGTTTAAAATTTCCAAGGTGTTTTCTATAAATTTTAAATTTTTAGGGCGTTTCTGTAATTTTTAAAACTTACAATATATTTTCTCCAAAATAAAAAACTTTCAGTTTCTAGCTACCATATAGTTTTTAGATTTCTCACTAAATTAAAAAAGTAAAATTTATAATTTTTAAGATGATTTAATAAAATTTTGAATTTGTAAGGGTGTTTTTATAATTAAAAAAATTAGAGGATATTTTTTACAAAGTCTAAAAATTTTTAGGTATTGGCTAGCATATATTTTTTAGATTTTTAAGTAAAGAATTTGAATTATATTAAGCGTGTCTGCTTTATCCAATAACATGCTAAGTCTCATTAAAAATAGAATAAATGAGAAATTTTGAAAACCATCCGATTTACAAAAAAACACAAAAAACGATCTCTTCTAAAAATATTGTCAAAACCGACCTAGTTTCAGCCGTCGGGCTGAAACTGGGTCGGTTTTGATAAAAAAAATTATGAAATTTCACGGGACTTCAAGTCTCGTGAAGTTTAGCAATGCCTAATGTTAATAGATTAACATCGTTATTAAAAAAAACTGCTAAACTTCACGGGACTTCAAGTCCTGTAAAGTTTCATAGTTTTTTTCGTCAAAACCACGCAGTTTCAGCCCTACGGTTGAAACTAGGTCGGTTTTGACAATTATTTTTAGAAGAGGTCGTTTTTTATGATTTTTTTGTAAATCAGATGGTTTTCAAAATTTTAAATCATTTAATTACCAATTCAAAGAAGATAGGATAATTAGAATAGATTATGATAACAATGTAATATTAAAAAAAGTTAGTGGTAATATTGACCATCGAAAGATTTTCATGAACTCGTATTTTTAAAGGGAGTATGAAATGGAGGCAAGGAAAATGTGAAAGGGAAAAACAAAAATAAATAATCAACAAAAACCATTAATCCACCACTTTTTAGGATGAAGAGAGATTTTATCAAAACCTCCTAATTGTAGAAATGATCTACACTATCCACATATAGTTAGAGAGTTTAAAGTTAGAGAGTTTAACTTGAAAAATTTACCCATTCTGCTTAAAGTGCGAATCACTCCATTTCTATAGGGATGATTATTATAAGATCTCTATTCTTTTGGGATGACATGTTACTTATTACACTTAATTCATTATGACATTCACACCCTCCCATGGACCTGGAATCTGAGTCCATTTCAAGGGTAAATTAGATTACAATAAAAATTTAATGAAAGTAATATAATGGTATTATTATGTAGTGCAAGTTTTACATGTAGCTATAGAATAAAGGATATTCCACAAACACATAAAGTGAAACATTGCTAAAATTCCCCCACTTATCTCTCTCTTCTCTCTCTCTCTCTCTCTCTATATATATATATATTATATATATATATTATATATATATATATATATATATATATATATATATATATATATATTAGAAAAATGGAGAAGAGCTGGTATCTCTTCTCCCCCGGGAAAAATGAGAAGAGCTGTATCTTTCTCCCCCGTGAGCTAACAGCTCTATGACATGTGAGTCACATCGATGTGGGTCACATGTCAGAGAGTTGGCAGCTCACGGGGAAAAGCCCTGTCAGCTCTTCTCCAGTGTGTGTGTGTGTGTATATATATATATATATATATATATATATATATATATATATATATATATATATAATATATATATATATATAATATATATATATATATATATCAAGTTCAACGGAGCGGATCATCCACAATGTAGCTCAATCAAGTGATCATCAATGACTAAGTTTGTCAGATATGTACTGTACTGTACTATCGTTATCTGAAAAACTCGCAAATCCCAAGACACTTGTTATGTCCCGTTCAACTAATCTGATACAGTCGGTCTATTGGATACGTAGCGTATTGTCGTTAGCGAAAAAGTTCATATGATTTTGTTAAGAATAATTTTTCAAAATAGGCCGATTTAGTTTTTTATTTTTCAAAATCGACCGTTTTTATTTATTTATCAAAATCGACCCGGTTTTGTGATTAACAGGCTAATCACTATCCTAAATAGTCGGGGTTGCCAACCCCGACTAATTAGGACATTAATTTTTAGGGTTTAATGCCTTTAATTAGGGTTTAACACCCTCCTAAATAGTCGGGGTTGGTAACCCCGACTATTTAGGATAGTGATTAACCTGCTAATCACAAAAACCGGGTCGATTTTGATAAATAAAAAAAATAAACGGTCGATTTTGAAAAATAAAAAGTTAAATCGGCCTGTTTTGAAAAATTATTCTTTTGTTAACGACTTTTGTTATTTCCCATGCACAACTAACCAGATACACTTAATTTGTCAGATCTGCACCGTCACATAAAAAGTTCACAAAATCTCTTTCTCTCACTTATAATTGGATAACTCATTATTTCACATATTTACCAAACTCGATACAATCAACTATATTAGTACTGTATGGATCTTATCTGGTTTGCCATATATCTTTATTCATAGTTGTACATGAAATACACAAAATACTCTTTACATATTTTTAATTAAACTTTTAATATAATAATTTGTAAACCCTAACAGTGGGGACCGCGTGCTAGTGATAGGTGCATGAGTGGGTACGAAGTGAGATGAGTCTGAGAATGTATTTATATTTAGAGTGTTGCTACAGTGACCCAAAATATGGGACCAATAGAGGGGACAAGTGAGATGTTCTCCTCCTATTGGATAATGAGTTGACTATCATTAATGATGACCAACTCATTATCCAATAGGAGGGGGACACCTCACTTGTCCCCTCTATTGGTTCCATATTTTGGGTCATTAAGGAATTTTTCTTATATTTAAGAATATATATTGCACAAAATATCCATCGTCTTTATTTGCCAAATTGAGGTAAAGAGAAAAACAAAGTTAAAAAAGAGAGAAAAAAATAAAAATAAAAATATCAAGGGGAATTAACCTCAAAAGAAAATAAATAAAAAGGGGGTTGTCTCATTCCAAAAACGCTCTCAGCATTGAAAATAAAAAATAAAAATTAGCCTCTTTCTCTCCGCCTCCGTCCTCTCATTCTTTGATCTATCTCACAATCTCATCGATATCGATCGCTCGATCAAAACCCATCAGTTTCAATTGCTCAATTTTGGTGGGTCTCGATCTTTTCAACCCATGAAACTAACCTCTGTTCTGATCTCTAATCAAAACCCATTTTTTATTCCAATTTTGTATTGTGGGTGCTCTTGCATGCGTATATAATCGTCTCTGATTGATGCGTTTTTATGATTAATTCAAGTTTTCGCATCTGGGTATTTGATTTTGATCGGTTTAGTCAATTTCAATTTTAATTTTTCGATCTGGGTTGTTTTATTTCTGATTGAATTAACTGTTTTGATGCAGGAATTTGGATTCTTAACTCTCTGATTTCAAAATCAATCTAAGGTTTGGCTAATACCCGTTTTACGATTTTTTTTAATTGGTTTTGTGTGTTAACACAAATCCATCAATGTCTTGATTGGTTTCTACTCATTGTTAGATTCTTTGTGTAAATGGCTACAATGGTTGCTAGAGGAAGTAGTCCATTAGCTTCCTCAGTCTCGGTTCAGGAAAAGGGAAGTAGAAACAAGAGAAAATTTCGCGCTGATCCTCCGATCAATGACCCAAATTTTCTCTCATCTTTACAATCTGATAACCCTAACTATGAGCTGTTCCCAATGGGCAAAACCTCTGAAACAGGAACTTTTGATCACCAACAGGGTTATTGTGATTGTTGTAGAAACCGTGCTCTCACATTCGAAGAGATTGAAGAGCAGTACCAAGAAGCTGAATGGATTGATGGAGCTGAGGCTCAGCTCGAGGAAACGGTGTTAAGTAACCTAGACATGATATTTAAGACTGCGATTAAAATAATTATGACTTATGGTTACACTGAGGACATTGCAACGAATGCTGTGTTGCGTGCCGGTCTTTGTTATGGTTGTAAAGATACGGTGTCAAATGTCGTTGACAATGCAATGGCGTATTTGAGGAGCTCACCGGATGTTGATTCTTCTTCGAGGGAGAATCCTTCGGAGGAGTTGAAGATGATGGAGAGGAATGTGTTGAATGAAATGGTTCATGTTGTTAGGGATTTCCGGCCTTATTATAGTAGGGGAGATGCTTTGTGGAGGTTGCTTTGCAATGATATGAATGTTACTCTTGCATGTACTATGGATAGCAATCCTTTGCCTAGTATAGGGAGTGAACAAACTTCAGCTAGTTCTATTGCCCCTCATGTGCAACAAGAGTCTAATGAATTGAATGCTCCAAGTCCTAATAAACCGAGTCTTGTGTTTCCGTATCCTCAAAACTCGTCAGAAGCCGAGATGCCACCTGTAGTAGGGATCCCGAGCTTACCTTGCGGGAGATTCTCAGCATCGATCAATGTTCAAGGTCAGGTTTCTGCTCTTGCTTCGGCTAAAGAAAATGCAATTGCTTCATTGGATTGTGTAATAGAGGAGACATCAGCTTTATATTTATCTCAACCTTCTGGTTCCGAAGGAAAGTCGACTAGTGGTAGGAAAAGCCATTTGGGTAGTTCGAAGAGGGATTCAATACTTCGTCAGAAAGCACTTCATTTTGAGAAGAACTATCGCATGTTTGGGTCTAAATCAGCTATAAGAGCAGGAAAAAACCACAATGGCTTGGGTGGTTTGCTTTTGGATAAGAAAAACAAGGCAATCTCTGATTCCAATGCCAAGAAGAACACAGTAATGAAGCTTAACAAAGCGGTTGGGAGTGATTCACCTAAAGCTGATCCAACTCCTCTTAATCTCTCATTTAAGGAGGCGACTCCGAAAACTCCCGTACCGGCTGCAAGCACTGAACTCTCTTTGTCTCTGCCTTCTATGAGTAGCAGCAGTGGCAGTAGTGTAAAAAGCAGTGTTTTTGAAACTGGCTTTTCTTATGCAAATTGGGATCCTGAGATGGATGACATGCTACAAAAGTTAGATCGTCGTGAAAGAGAATTGCAAGATCAGCTGCAAGAATGGTCGGATTGGGCTCATCAGAAGGTGATGCAGGCTACTCGCCGATTGAGCAAAGACAAACCTGAGTTACAAAGTCTAAGACAGGAGAAAGAGGAAGTTGCTCGTCTCAAGAAAGAGAAGCAAACTTTAGAGGAGAACACTAGAAAGAAGCTTGCAGAGATGGAGATTGCATTGTCTAAGGCTAGTGCTCAGGTGGAAAAGGCTAATGCCGATGCTAGGAGACTTGAACGGGAGAATTCTGAGCTGAGGAAGGAGATGGAGGCTGCGAAGGTTCGGGCTGCTGAGTCAGCAGCCAGTTGTCGAGAAGTTTTGGAAAGGGAGGCGACGAACCTTAAAAAGATCCAATCTTGGGAGAAGCAGAAAGGGCAACTTCATGAGGAGCTTGCGATTGAGAAGAAGAAGTTCTCTCAACTTCGGCAGCAGCTTGGACAAGCTAAGGAGCAGTATGATCAAGTCGAGGTAATTGTTTATTAAATATTATATTCATGTGAACACATAATATGCATTTGCTTTAAACCTTGCTTAGCAATTCTATTCTTAGAAATGTTTGCTTGCTTTAATTTTGTCCATATTTTGTCACCTCTTGAGTTAGAATCTTGACTAGGAAAGGAGATTACACCTGGAATCTAGCAAAAATATATGATTATATTAGCATTTTGAGCTACATTGTCGTTTCCTTCTTCTTCTTCTTCTTCTTCTTCTTCTTTTATATTTTTTATTTTATTGGTTGTTTTAAATGCTTTTATTCATTCTCTGTGTTCATCTTGGCTAGTCAGACATGTAAGACAATTGAAAAGTAAAGCGATAACTTACTCTAAAAGCATGATGCATGAACCAAATATATAAGTTACATCGATAACATAATCCTTCCTTTTTTTGATTCCTTTATATGCCTCTCTTGAACACTAAGAGCTAGCTTTTTCGTTTTGGTTGTGTTTCCTTTTTTTTATTCCTTTATATGCCTCTCTTGAACACTAAGAGCTAGCTTTTTCGTTTTGGTTGTGAAAAAATGTGACTTGTTTGTTGTGTCCTTTGCTAAATGATTTTTTTTGTCTCATTTGCCAATTATTCTGATTATACTTCCATTACCCACCTTCTGAAAAATCAGGTATCAAATAACAGACCCCTTAGGGTCCTGTTAGGAAACAATTTAAAGCGGGGATTAAGAACACGCATTTATGTTTCCAAAGAAATTTTGGACAACCATGAAATTCACTATTCAGCTTCACATCAATGTTACAGAAGGCGCTAGTCAGACTAGGCGTTTAAGCCAGCGCCTAGACGCCTAAGCGTGTGCCTAAACGTTTGGCTATTTTTTAAATTATTTAATTATAACAATTGATAAAATATATATTACATTCATATTAATTTACAAAAAATATAGATAGCAATCTTAGATCCACAATAAATCATGCATACTTAAATACTAAATAGCTAAAATAATAACTAACAATGTTATATAAAGCGCTAGAAGGCCTAGGCATTGGACCCGTCACTTGGATCCAAGGAGGTTTACTTTTTTATTTTCTAATTATAAAAATTGATAGTAAATGTTAATGCTATAGAAAGCTTAAGTGTCGGACTGGTGTCTAGATGGATTTCTTTCTTCATTTAAATGGTGGTCGAGGATGTTTTGCTGAAGGTTGGAGGACGTGAAGGCTACAATACAGAAAATCACAATCAAGACCTAAATGGTGCAGTCCACATAAGTAGACAATACTCCCCTAAACACTCCCAAAACCTAGGGGCAACTTAGGTACCACGCGTTAGGTGCTAGTTAGACGGCCTAGGTACTGCCTAGGCCTAGGCGTTCGCCTTGACGGACTAGACAAAGACTTTTTAAAACAGTGCTTCACATGGAAATGAACTTTTATATATGTAATAGTATTTTCTTCAACTCTTCACATAGAGATGAACTTTTAGATATGTAATAGTATTTCCCTGAACTTGTTTCAAATTATTTGAATTGATGACTCATGATTTTCAAGATCCATTGGTTCCGGACAAGTGTTCACAAGGTAATAACTTTTATCCCTTGTTTTTGTGTACCATTTTTTCAGTAAGTGACCTTGAGTGTTAATCTTTGATTTTTTCCCCTCGGGAGATGGATTAAATAAAGATGTCCTCAAGAGTGCACATGTAATTTGTGAAATTATTCCTTTTTCTTTTCTTTGAAACAAGGACATAAAATTTTTTGTAAAGTGGATTTTATCTTTGTCTTAGAGTCATTAAATTCCTATTATCATGTTTTTGGAATCAAAACGTGTTTTTAAGATAATGTCCTCTTGCAACCAAACATTTTTTAATTTGTTTCCCCACTACAGAAACATCATTGTTCTTCATTAGTGTTTGTCAGGTATGTTTCACAGGAAATATAAACTTGCCATATGTGGTTCATGTTTCGGATTTTGACTCTCTTAACTCCAGTAAAGAAATGCACAGAGAATATACTAAAAATATGCTTACCTCGTGTTAATCAGATTATCTTTTTTTTCTTTTCCTTCCTTTTACTGGTCATTCTGCCTCGGGCAAAAAAATTGACAGGCTAGGTGGAAGCATGAAGAAAAAGCAAAGGAAGAAGCACTTATTCTCCGCAACAATCGAAGAAAAGAACGTGAACAGATCGAGGTCTCAGGACGAGCAAAGGAAAACGAGATGCGAATAAGAGCAGAAACCGACTTACAAAGGCACAAAGAAAATATCAAGAAGCTCGAGCAGCAGATCTCGCAACTGAGGCAGAGGGTCGACTCCTCAAAGATCGCTGCTCTCAAATGGGGCCCAGATGGAAGCTACGCATCTCGCCTCTCGGACCCACGAAAGGAAAGCAAAGGCGGTAGTTTTCCCAAATTCTCGGAGTTTGAAGATTCCGAAGAAGTGCAAAGAGATCGAGAGTGTGTTATGTGCTTGACCGATGAGATGTCGGTGGTTTTCCTCCCTTGTGCGCATCAAGTCGTTTGCAAGAAATGCAACGAGTTGCATGAGAAGCAAGGGATGAAGGATTGCCCTTCATGCAGGACTCTCATTGAGAAGCGAATTTGTGTTCGCTCTGCATAAATTTAGGTTTTTTATATATAGTTTTGGACTCAATTTGAGTTACAGTATTTTCAGAATAATGTTTTCCTGGCGTTTGGAAGTGAATAATGCCAACTCTAAACATTTTCTGTCTGGGTTTAAATAGTTGAAGTTTACAATGGACTTGGGAGGGGTTATAAGTGTATACATACAGTTTGGCTTCTGTGTTGTGATGACATGAGGACTTAAATGAGTTCTATAGTTGATGGTGTTTAACTGTTTGGTTACTTTTTTCTGTTCTATGTCCATTTTGGATTAATTGCACATAGACCCCCTGTAGTATTGTTGTTTGGCACTTACTACCCCTGTAGTTTCATTGTTGCAGATAGACCCCAGGGGCTAATATTTGTCTGACTCCTTCACCCTTGGTTAAATTTAGGCAGACGTTGGCGCCGGGTGAAATTAGTGAAATTTTAGTAGATATTGTCCCCAGGTGAAATTAATAAAATTTTAGTAGATATTGTCCCCAGGTGAAATTAATAAAATTTTGGCAGATATTACCCCTGGGTGAAATTCGTGAGTGTAACTGAGGGGTAAAAGAGTAGAAAAGGATTAACCTGTGGGGAGTCTATTGCCAGAAATCAAAGTACATGGATAGTAAGTTCAAAATGTCGATAGTGACACGGGGTCCTATCTGCAGTTAACACTTTCCATTTCCTTGGTGAGTATCGGTTGAATGAGTTTTCAGCATAGCCATTAACTGTTACAAACAAGGAAGGAAGTAAGAGTTGTTTGGTTCCTGTTTTGTGTTTAATTGTCATTTGAATGATTTTTATCGGCTAAATGAGTTCTCACTGCATCCATACAGGTAAACCAGAGGAACAGGGAATGGGGTAATTTTCGAATTTGTGTTTACTCTGCAGAGTTTTAGCTTTCTCTATAGTCGTAGGCTCACTTGAGTTTACAGTATTTCAGAATAATGTTCTCCTGGTATTTGTTACTGAAAAAAGCCAGCTCTGAAACATTTAGTTCTCTTGGCATCTATGGTATCTGTTCATCATAATTTATAAAAAAATGGTCTATGTGACGAGGAATTGGATTAGTTTACATATGTCGAAGTCAACGGTGTTTGATTGTTCGGTTCCTTTTCTGCGTTTTATTTCCAGTTTAATGATCTTTTATCGGTTAAATAAGTTTTCAGTCATGAACTGTAAGGAAATAGGGAATGAAGATAGAGCTGATTTGTGTTTTGCTCCTGTACCGTTTTAAACTTTCTAAGTAGTTCCGAGGTTCATTTGAGTAACAGTAGTTCAGAATGCTGTAGAGTTTTTACGTTCAATTTCCATTTTTTATGATGATTATTCGTTAACTGGGTTTTCGCTTTTTTTTTTTTTTTTTTTTTTTTTTTTTTTCGCTTTTTTTTTTTTTTTTTTTTTGTATTCTGTAGTTTCTTGAACTTGCAGTAAGCAGTTTCAGGTACTTATGATGCGTGCGTGAAATATTTTAATGAGTTTCAGAATGTATATATTTCCTCAAGAGTGTTGCTATGATACTGTTGTTGAAGAGGGTGAAGCATACAGACTGCATCAATCTATGTTGGATTAAATATTAATGCACTAATATTGTACCTTTGTTTTAAATTTTGCTTTTTTTCTTTTTTTTAACTTATACTTTATTTTATTTTTCTTTCTTTGGTAGAGTTCTCTTTCTGATATTTGAAACTTAAAATAAATCTTGCTACGAAGTTCTTGGCATACGATTATTGACATACAATTATTTGGAAAGAACTAGCTAGTTGAATGATGTTTCGAAGCACAGCTACCGCCTAACAATATTTGCAATTGCTGTCGAAAAAAAAATTATTTTCAATACTTGTAAAAAAGTATAAAGCAAATAAAGAAGCGTGTTACTTTCGCTATTTCTTGCTTCATAATTTTAAAATTTATTTTTTTAGCCTGTTTCTTACTTATAATGCTTTTTGTCAACAAATGTGTTCTAAAATACCCTTCTTAGAAAATAAGAAAATATCTCGGGAAAGCCAGCATGATAATCCTGTGAACGCGGCTTTGAGGTGGGCCACACCACCACTTGATTGACGCGGAAACGAGATTTGTTTCCGCTATTTGACCGGACGAAGCTATAAATAGCTTCCTAGGGTTTCGTGTGATGTGGGCGCAAGGGTTTGTTTCTGTTGTGAATTTTTATCCCTCGACAGGTCAGTCCTAGAACTGATGCGAGGAAGAGCCGATATCTCACTTGGTTGAGATATCCGCTTCAGATTCTTGTATCCTCGGTGAGACGGAAATTCTTATTGCGATCTGACTCTCTTGTTGTGCTGCCGAAGTGCTGCCGAAATTTTCGCTGCGCGCAACAAGTGGTATCAGATGCCAGGTTTCAGATCTAGGGTTTTTTTGTGGAGGAAGATTCTTGTGTGAAGCTTAGTTCTTGGAGTTCTCGGCTTCGGTGGAGATAGCATTAGGAGTTGCCGTTGGAGATTTCGCTTTCCTCGTGTGGTTAGGAAATCTATTTGGAATCCGATCTAGGGTTCAGTTGGGTGGTTCCTAATTCTATCAAATTTGTTCTTTCTCTACAATTTGGAGTTAGTTCGCAATGGGAGAAGAAGGTGAAAGCAGCAAATCAATGGCGAGTACAATACAAGTTGGTTTTCAAAACACCAAAATTAGTGTGGTGAAATATGACGGAAAAATCAACTTTGGTTTGTGGATGAGCGACGTACAGGATGCGTTAAATGCTCAGAATTTGGAAGAGACCATCATGGTCCACGAGAGGCCACCTAAATATGAAGAGGCGGTATGGGAGAAAATGAATAGGAACGCTTGTGGGGTGATCAGGTCCTGTTTGGAACAGGAGCTGAAATATGATGTGATTGGGGTGACGTCTGCAATGAAGATGTGAGAAATTCTCAACAAATGAGGAGTATGATACCTTCGTGCTCACTTTGTTGAACGGGAGATCTTCTATCAGCTATAGTGAAGTGACTAACGCTTTGACGAACTACGATTTGAGGAGGAAGGATAAGGAGACTTCCCGCGCTAGTACTTCAGGAGAGGCCTTGTCGACAAGAGGTAGAAGCCCATATCCGAAAGGTGGTAACAGAGGGAGGTCAAAGTCTAGAGGCCGCCACCAATTAACAAAGAACCAATGTGCATTCTGCAAGGAGCAGGGACATTGGAAGAGAGACTGCCCGAAGCTCAAGGAGAAGGAGAATGGCAAGAAAAAGGGCCCGAAGGCCAATGAGGTGAATATTGCGAAAGGCGATGATTCCGATGATTCGTGCTTTTCTCTACTGATTACTCCGGAGGTGAACCATGTGGATGCATCAGATTGGATGCTTGATTCCGGCGCTACCTTTCATGTGACCCCTAGGCGAGACTGGTTTGCATCTTTTGAGAAAGTCGACGGGGGCGTTGTTGTCATGGGAAATGATCAATCCTGTGGCGTTTGTGGGATAGGTACCGTACGGATTAGGATGCACGATGGAGTAGTCCGTGAGTTGAAGGAGGTGAGATTTGTTCCTCAACTGAAGAAAAATCTTATCTCAGTTGGAGCTTTGGAGGCGAAGGGATTCAAGGTGACTTTCGAAAACGCTGTAGCGAAGGTTACTAAGGGATCATTGGTGGTGATGAGGGGAGTCCGCAATCGGAATTTGTATTATCTGAAGGGAAGCACCGAGATTGGCCAGGTTGCTTCGGCTATTTCAGAAGCGGACATGAGCAGACTTTGGCACTATAGGTTGGGGCACACAGGTAAAAAGTCACTGCAGGCATTGTGTAAGCAGGAGCTATTGAAGGGAGCCAAGAGTGGGAAGATTGACTTCTGTGAGCACTGTGTTCTTGGCAAGAAGACGAAGGTGAAGTTCGGGACTGCCATTCATCAGACGAGGGGCATCCTGGATTACGTGCACACAGACGTTTGGGGTTCCACCAAGACTGCATCACTGGGTGGTCGACATTGGTTCGTCACTTTTGTAGATGACTATTCTAGGCGTTGTTGGGTGTACACCATGACGAAGAAGAGTGAAGTCCTAGATTTGTTTGTAGAGTGGAAGAAGAGATTGGAACTGCAGACGGGGAGAAAGATCAAGACGTTGCGATCCGACAACGGTGGTGAGTATACTTCAAACCCCTTTTTGCATCTATGTCGAGACGAGGGCATAGAGAGACACTTCACAGTTAGTCATATACCGCAGCAAAATGGGGGTGGCAGAGAGGTTAAATCGATCTTTACTGAAGAAGATCCGATGCTTATTGTCGCAGAGTGGTTTGGAAAAGATCTTTTGGGCTGAGGCACTTACATATGCGAGCCACCTCATTAATAGGCTGCCTTCATCTGCGATTGAGGGGAAAACCCTTATGGAGATGTGGTCGGGAAAGCCAGCACATGACTATGACCAGCTCAAGGTATTTGGGTGCCCTGCATGTTATCATGTTAGAACTGATAAATTAGAACCTCGAGCTAGGAAGGCCATATTTGTAGGATTCAAGCGTGGTGTCAAGGGATACAAGCTTTGGGATCCAGTTGATAAGAAGATTGTGCTGAGTAGGGACGTCACGTTTGATGAAGCTTCTATCTTGAATCTTCCAATCTCTCATCAGGTGGAGAGCGACCCGACGGAAGAGATATCACAGATGGTGGAGATCGATGCAGCTCCACATTGTCCAGATGGTACAGTATCCATTAGAGTGTCGACTGAGGTCACTACTAGAAACAGGACTTTTAGCGACGGACAAATCCGTCGCTAAAAGTCAAAAATCCGTCGCTAAAACTTTTAGCGACGGAAAAAAATAAATTCCGTCGCCAAAATACCGTCAGTATATTGAGGGTAGCTAAAACAACTTTTAGCGACGGATAATCCGTCGCTAAAAATCAGCGACGGATAATTAGCAACAGAAAATCCGTCGTTCTATTTTTTTTCTTTTTTTTAAAAAGGGAAAAAAAATTTCCGTCGCTAAAAGTGACATTAGCGACGGAAAATCCGTCGCCAATGTAACTTTTAGAGACAGAAAATCCGTCGCTAAAAAACAAAAACTTTAGCGACGGATATTCTGCCGCTATTATCATGTCCCGTGTATGTTTTCTGGCGCTAAAAGGGTCTATAGCGACGGCTAATCCGTGGCTAAATATTTCCAATATTTTTTTAAAAATTATTTTGAAAATTAAAAAACCTATACAATAATATAATGAATTTAAAACCCTATTCAATCAACAATATAATATTCATTCCCACACATATATAACACATATACTTTAATAAAAAATATCCCAACATAATTAAAATTATTTATACAACACACACCATGATAAATATTGTTTATACAGCACACACTCATTGTTTTCAAACCACCACCACCCAATCCCTACACCTCCCCCTCCCCCACCATGACCAAACCTAACACCAACCAATCAAATAACGCCCACCACAACACAACACAACACAACACCACAACATGGACTATCTTTCAATTCTCACCACATGGCCAAACTTAGGACAATTTGTGGCAATATGAATCATTGATCCTAATTGCTTTATTCACTAAAGAGCGGCATCCATCAATTATTACGATGTTTAATGATATCATTAATACAGTATTTAGTCCTTATCATTCCAAACAAATAAATTGTACCTTGTAGAACTAAACTTATACAAGATAGTAGTTAGTTAGCAAATAATGATGCGTCAGAACCTTGAAGGTTATCAAATTAATAGGTCATATTACTTTCTTGTAGTGTGTGATTAGTTGCATCTCTTAATACAATACACAAGTGTGACATTGACATCTCTTTAAAGATATGTTCATGCAAGCATCTTGGGGGGGGGGACAGAATTCCTGATCAGAGGCAAAATGATTTGGTTCATTCTATGAATTTGAAATCATGATACTATACTTCATCACTTTCTTTTGACTTTCGTTTCTCTAATAGTAAATTAATAGCATAATCGTTGAGTGTGTAGCATATGGATATCCAACTGTTTGGGCATGAAGCACATGCATGCATAGATAGACGGCATTGCAATTTAAGCAGAACAATGTGACTGAAATATAAAGTTCAGGGGGTTTTTTTAGCTCTAGGGCGTACTGTCAGCATCAACTTCCACATGCCAAAATCATAAATTCCCTCTGATGCAACCAGCAACACGTTGCAGACAGATAGTAGGAAAACACCAATCATACAACCCGGTTCCTTGCATTACAGAAGAAGAGAAAAATTGCTCTGATCAGATATCATGAAGCCAAGAACCTTCTGTCAACATAAGGGGTGTGTAAAGAAACTCGCTTCTATTCAAATGATCAACCGCTGAATTCCAACAATTCATGAGCGAGAATCCTGCTGATAGCACTCTCCATTTAGTACAGAAATTGTAAGATAAACCCATCAGGTCTCATCATATCAACTAAAACAGAAGGGCTGAACATTGGCTGTGCCACACACTGATATTAGCTCTTACAACATAGAAGCCCAATAAATACCAAAAACAATGCATTACATGACAATTTAGACAAAAAGATAATGAAAAGTGTCTTCCGCGGACAGAAAATTTTCTCAGTAAAATTGTAAATGTCTGGTTATTACGAAGAAGGAAACATGTAGCACCACATGTAGGCTAATAGTCTACAACATATGTGAGATTTTGAGCAGTAATTCTATTTTCTAGACTTAGCATGCTGTGTAATGATAAGGAGCTTTCCACTATAGAAGAAAAAAAGACGATTAAATCTCGCTCAGGACTTAAGAACATGCAAAGTATAAATTGCATAGAAGGTATCTTACCTATAATAAAACCTGCTCAATATTTTACAAACCTTCTCTTGCCTAAGTTTTTGAGACAATAGTTTACTTTACTACAATCACGATACTGGTGATCTGGCTATTTACTGAGAATTAACTATCAAATTTTGTCAATCATTTACCAACAACTATGCAGCGAATTAGTATAGTTGGTAGATTAGAAGGACTGTCGTGCAAAGATTGGAGCGCCCAATCAAAATATGTTTGTTGAAGATATTTGATGCTCGTTTATCTTATAGGTTTCCTGGAGAATCCTCCATATTAAGAAAATGCTCCAAGATAAAAATGCATAATAAATTCACTAGGAAAAGTAGATGACCACCTCATCACTAATAACAAATGCAAGAAATTAAAATTACATTAACTGATCAATTATAGTATCGAGTTTCTACAATACAACAAAAACATAACAAGTGAGCAATTCTAGTACAAACCTGAGCATCAAGGAGGATTAGCCTTTCAGAAGAAACCCTCAGCTCAACCCCAGCAGTACAATGTTTTGCCATGGCTATGGTTTCTTCAGACTGTGTTGCAAAAGGCGGAAGCATTCCTAGGAGCAAACTAATTTTAGTCAGCTTCCTGATCAGAAACCTATGTTATGTAGGATACTTCCATGAGACAGACCAAATACAATACATGTGTCCACTCGTGTCTGAAATTTACAAAACGCTAAGCTATTATTTACCAATCATTCTAGTAAAGTAATTCTTTCTTTTAAGGACAATGACTAAACATGCATTACTTTATATGTCAAAGTAGAGTATGTTTAGAAAAATATGCACATGCAATTGTGTATTTACATGACTTTTGGACAATTAATGTATTTGACTATGATGCAGTGCTTTCGTCTACAGCAGTTATCTTGTCTAAAGCATGTAAAGAAACGTTAGAACACTAATAAATCAAATGTCTCATGCTGACAAATTGAATGCACCAAATTAATATCCATATGAGTCAACATGAGCATAATTGTTTTATCATCTCATGGTATAAGAAGCTATTGCTTTGAGAAGCTACTGCTTTAAAGTACATATATATATAGTGCATATTCAATGTTCCTTAAACAAAATATTCTAGGTCAAAATCACCATGGTGGAATCTCAACTAGGCATCTAATTATCGGAGAAAATATAGCAAACTAATTTATTAAAAAAATCTTTTTAAAAAATGAGCAAGTAATCAACACAAAAGTGAACATTATGAAAAAAAGAATGGATTTTGAAAATCAAATAGATCAATATACCAGGAGAGCTTCCATCAAATCCATAAAGCTCATTCAAAATAGTCGACTTGCCCACTCCGGTTGGCCCAATAATCCCAACAACATTGAAATCAGTGTTGTCTGTCAAAAACTGCAACCAAAGAATCCAAAAAAATCATAAAACCCCCAAAATTTCCCCCTTCAGTCAATTTCTAGGGTTTAAAAAGCCAATTTCTAGGTTTTAACAAGACAGAACAGCTCACCGGTAGGATTCTCTCAGTGTGGAACTCCCAAGTATCCGAGAAGAGATTTAGGGATCCTGGTTGAGGAACGTTGTGAGAGGACCGAAGTAAGAAGCCGCCGGGGACGGAGGAGGGCGGAGGAGCTCCGACGGAGGAAGAGTCCTGGGCGACCGCGGGGACCGACGAGGGTTTTGCAAGGAGGATCTTCGGAGGCGGGGGAAGACCTGAAGATGACGATGGGTTCGCCGACGAGGAAGAGGAGGAGGAGGACGATGATGGCGGAGCTCCCGCCATTCCTCCTGCTGCTGCTTCTTTCGCGGTACTCGGTCGAAGGAGATGACAACGAAGAGGGTGCGGGGTGGAGGGGATTAGTGATTTGAGAGGGTGATGCAATTTTTGGGATGGATTTTTTGGCGGTGGGATGAAATTTTCGGGGATGAATTTTTGGCGGTGGGATGAATTTTTTGGGGAGAACGGAGAGAAAAACGCCCGCGCCCAAAAAAATTTCTCACTTTTGGGTTTTAGCGACGGAAATTTCCGTCGCTAAAATCTCTTTTAGCGACGGAAATTTTCCGATAGAAAATTTCTGTCGGGAAATTAATGGCGACCGAAATTTTCCGTCGTTAATATTGAAATTTCCGTCGGCATAACTCTTTTGCCGACGGAAAATTAGCAACGGTAAATTTCGTCGCTATAACATGACTTATAGCGACGGAATTTTCCGTCGCTAAAGTTCCGTCGGCAATGGTTCATTTTCTAGCAGTGGGTGACGTCAGGCGAGCACGACGGTGATACGGAGGATACAGGTGCTGATATGCAGGATCAGGAACCGACAGCTCAGGTTCAGGATTCGATTGCGGTTCGGAGACAGAGGAGAAACATACAGATGCCGGCACGGTATGCCGACACAGTTGCGTATGCACTTCCGGTGGAGAGTATCGATGAGATGATGCCTACTACATTCAGAGAGGCCGAGCAGAGTTCAGAGGCTGATTCGTGGTAGGTGGCTATGCAAGAGGAGATGGAATCTCTTCATAAGAACGATACATGGGAGCTTGTTGAGCTTCCAAAGGGACGGAAGGCGATTGGTTGCAAGTGGGTATACACGAAGAAGGAGGGCATTGAGGGCACTCCATTGAGGTTCAAGGCTAGGTTGGTTGCGAAGGGCTATGCACAGGAGGAAGGTATTGACTATAATGAGGTTTTCTCTCCGGTGGTGAAGCACTCTTCGATTCGGATTCTGCTAGCTTTGGTGGCACAGTATGGTTTGGAGTTAGATCAGTTGGATGTGAAGACGACATTTCTTCATGGTGATCTTGATGAAAAAATCTATATGACTCAGCCATTGGGATTCCGAGCTGCAGGAAAAGATAAGTTGGTTTGCAGATTGAAGAAATCACTATACGGTTTGAAACAGTCTCCTCGACAGTGGTATAGGCGATTCGATGGTTTTATGCTTGGTCATTCGTACACTTGGAGCCAGTTTGATCCTTGCGTATATTTTTGCAAGTTGAAAGGAGGTGCGTACATTTATTTGTTGCTCTATGTCGACAACATGTTGGTTGCCTCTATTTCCAGGTCGGCTATAGATGAATTGAAAGTTCAGCTATCAAATGAGTTTGAGATGAAAGACTTGGGTGAGGCGAAGCGCATTCTAAGGATGGAGATAGGCAGAGACAAGAAGAAGGGCAAAATTTGTTTGACACAAGTGGCTTATTTGAAGAAGGTTCTACAGCGATTTCATGTTAGTATGGATACGAAGCCAGTTGGTGTACCATTGGGAGCCCATTTGAAGCTTTCAGCTGGCCTCTCACCGAAGTCAGTTGAAGACCGTGAGTTGATGTCGAAGACTCCATATGCGAGCGCGGTTGGGAGCTTGATGTACGCGATGGTATGTACGAGGCCAGATTTGTCACAGGCGGTGAGCATGGTATCGAGATACATGCATGATCCAGGAATGAGTCATTGGGACGCCGTGAGATGGATTTTGAGGTACATTCGAGGTACGCTCAATGTTGGTTTGGTTTATGAGCGGGACACTACAGGTGGGCAGTCATGCATTGGCTATGTTGATTCGGATTATGCCAGGGATTTAGATAAGCGCCGGTCCACTACGGGATATGTGTTTACTATGACCCGTGCGCCGGTGTGTTGGAGATGCACCTTACAGTCGATGGCGGCTTTGTCTACGATGGAGGCAGAGTATATGGAAGTTACGGAGGCTGTGAAGGAGGCTATTTGGCTTCGAGGACTTTTAGAGGAACTTGGTATATCGCAGAGGTTCGTCACTATTCATTGTGATAGCATGAGTGCTATCTATTTAGCGAAGAATCAGGTTTTTCATGCGAGAACGAAGCATATTGACGTTCGTTATCACTTCGTTCGGGATGTTCTTGAAGATGACGATGTGAAAATTGTAAAAGTCCACACGAAGGATAATCCGGCGGATATGCTCACTAAGGTGGTTCCGAGTAATAAGTTTGATCATGATAATCCGGCGGATATGCTCACTAAGGTGGTTCCGAGTAATAAGTTTGATCATTGTCGAAACTTGTTGTACATTCGTGATTGTTGAGGCCGTTGGCGGCCATTTGGGTGAACTACGTTCGGCTTAATTCCTTGGGCAAGAGGATACGTAGGCAGTTTTTTAGATGCAGCCGGTTTGGATTAGTTGATGGGGGTGAGATTGTTTGGACTCTCGTTCGGGTTCTCGACTTGTTGTGGATTGAGTTCGTACTGGGCACAACAAGTGGGACATTTGGATGCTTTGGTGTCGGCTCAGTTTTGGAAGAACTTTGCCGAGGTGGAGAATTGTGAACGCGGCTTTGAGGTGGGCCACACCACCACTTGATTGACGCGGAAACGAGATTTGTTTTCGCTATTTGACCGGACGAAGCTATAAATAGCTTCCTAGGGTTTCGTGTGATGTGGGCGCAAGGGTTTGTTTCTGCTGTGAATTTTTTTTCGGCTGGTACCTGCAAGCAAGAGCAAGGATTGATTTTGCGGCTGGGGATTTCTCTTCGTGTGGCTGTGCAAAAGAAAAAGGCAGAGGCTTTTAGGGTTTTGTGCATCCTTTTGTGAGAGTTTATTTGTATGAGGGATTTGAGAGTTTGTTTGAAGGTTTAGATTGAGTGATTATAAACTCTAGTTTTATTCCCTCCCTCTATTAGTAGATCTCCCCTCTCCTTGTCCCGTGGACGTAGGCAATTTGCCGAACCACGTAAAAATTGGTTGTACTGCTTTTGTGTGATTTGTAATAGCCTTTAGGATCCCTCGACAGGTCAGTCCTAGAACTGATGAGAGGAAGAGCCGATATTTCACTTGGTTGAGATATCCGCTTCAGATTCTTATCTCCTTGGTGAGACGGGAATTCTTATTGCGATCTGACTCTCTTGTTGTGCTGCCGAAGTGCTGCCGAAATTTCCGCTGCGCGCAACAAATCCAACCTAAGATCGCTGGCCGCAGAGCATGCCTACCCAATCATCCTGCAAACTTCAATGGGTGCATATTTGCTAATTTATCCCTATAAATTTTTTATGTGTTCAAAGAAAAGATATAAAAATCCAACGTGTGAGAATGGAGGGGTAAAATAGCAAACACACAGATTTGGGGATAAATCTGCAAATATGATAATTCTGGGGTATATAGGTTAAAAAGAAGGACAAAATTTGAAAATAGACCCATTTTGACAAATAATTACAAATTTTGACCTATTTGAAACTTATTTGTCAAAATAGATCCAGTTTTAGCCATCTACCTGAAACTGGGTCGGTTTTGACAAAAAAACTCTAAAACTTCACGGGACTTGAAGTCTCGTGAAGTTACGCAGCTTAATTAACTGCCTGCTAAACTTAACATGAAGTTTCAGAGAATTTTTTATGAAAATTAACCTAGTTTCAGCCCATGACTAACACTGGATCGATTTTCACAAATAACGTCAGAATAAATCGAAATTTGTAATTAATTTTGTAAATAGGTTTATTTTCAAATTTTGTCCTAAAAAGAAACCTTTCTCAAATGGACCCAAAACCCTCTCTAAATTCCCTCTCTTCAATGGCTACACACTTCGAATCTGAAACAGCTCCATCTCCTTTTTCAAAAACCCAGCAAGAATTAAACTTTGGAAGAAGAGGAAGAAGAAATTGTGGGCTTTTCATGGCTTCTGCTGTTCCTGCAGATCAGCAGATCGACGGAGCATCGAACCAAGTGGCCGGCGACTCCTCCATCCGTCTTACCATTTGAGGTGTAAAGTTTGATTCTTTTTGGAGTTTTCTTTTACTTGTTCTGGTAAATTTTGAGCAGCTATGCAATTTTAGTTTGTTATTGGTCGTTTTTTGTGAACAATTTGGTTAGAAATATTTGTAGTTTCTTTGAGAAATTGGAATATCTGACGTGCCCATTTAAAGAAAATAATTTGTTTTAGTTTATCAGTACTGGTTTTTGTGAACGTATGAGTTTGTGTGCAGAGTATGAGGCGCATATTAGTTTTGGGCGTTGGGGAATGAATGTTATGAGAGTTTGTCACTTAGAAACTAAGAAATTCGCTTCTTTTAATAAAAAGTTGAGAACTTTAGTTGCATTTATGGTGTTTGATGGTAATCCACGTCGACATCACTGTGTAATGTGAGCAACATTACGGTCATGAAGTTTGGGATTCCTTCCATTGATCGAGTTCCCTGATATGATGATTTAAGGAAATTTTACTTTAACTTCTTAGTACTTTGTTTTCCTGAAAGTTTGGACTTTTGGTTAGCATGTGTTTGCTAGTCTTGGGCATTGGGGGAATGAATATTAATTGAGTTTATGGGTAAAAAAAAGATAGGATAAATTTTGAAAACCATCCTATTTACAAAAAAAAATCGCAAATTCTGACCTATTCTAAAAAATTTTGTCAAAACCGACTTAGTTTCAGCCGTCTGGCTGAAACTGGGTCGGTTTTGACAAAATATGTTCTGAAACTTCACGGGACTTCAAGTCCCGTGAAGTTTTGTAATGTAAAAAACTTTACGGGACTTGAAGTCCTGTGAAATTTTGGAAGATTTTTCTTCAAAACCGACTCAGTTTCAGCCCGATGGCTGAAACCGGGTCGGTTTTCACAAATATTATGTGAATGAGTCGATTTTTGCAATTATTTTCTTAAATAGGATGGTTTTCAAAATTTGTCCAAAAAGATAGGTAGGATTCTGCTAGATAGAAATTTATGAGGTACTCATTTGCGGAAACTGGTTTCTTTTTAGCTTCTTAGTGCTTGTTTTGGTAAAAAGTGGGGACTTTATCTTAATAAAAAGAATAAACGTAGTTGTGGTCTAAATTTAATCCTCTCGTATGCACACAAGTTTGCACTAAAAGCTGTTTAAATATAGCAGTTAATAACTATTAAAGATTAGGTATTTTTCGTATAAAAGAACTTAATAGATGAGGGGGTTTGGGTTGCTTGTAATTTATTCTAGTTTCATTTGTTTACTGAGTTTGGAATCTCTTTGACAAATAGGACTGTGTTTGGCAACTGCCCTTTAAATGGAATGGAATTAGCCAGGATTGTTTCTTGTTTTGTTAGTTTAAATTTCAGGATTGTTCCTTGTTTTGTTTAAGTTTTGGCCTTTAACCAGAACGAACTAGGCTAAGGCCAAAATTGAATTAAGGGGGAGTTACCAAACTCAGCCTTCTGAAAATAAATTATATTAGATTCTTAGTGCTTGTTTTGGTGAAAGTTTGAACTTTTGGTTAGAATGTAGGAACTTTAGTTGCACAGAGGGTGTTTGATGGTACTCTTCATTGACAACATCATGTAATGTGATTTTGTCGTTGGCCATTTTGTCAACAATTTGGTTAGAAGGTTGGAATTTCTTTGGCAAATAGAATCCATCTTGAATTCTGAGATTCAAAATTCCAACTTTGTTATATTTCTGAAGTTGTTTTTATTGTTATAAAGTTGAGAACTTTAGTTACATGTCAGCATTGTGTAATGTGAGTTTGTCATTGATCATTTTCTCAAAATTCAGCTAGAGAGTTTGGAATTTCTTTGATAAAATTGATTTCTTTGATGTGATGATTTAAGGAAAATAATTATTTATTGCCTTTATTTAATGCCAATCAGGTTTAACTTCTAGTATTATTATTTGGTAGGTCTTATCCACACGCTTTGTAATAGAGCTGGTGATTGGGTCGGGATAGGCCAACCCGGGCCAGACCCGCTAGTTTCGAGCTAATCCGGACCGGGTCGATCCGGGTCAATCTTGAGTTCGGTTTGAGCCAAAGCTTGGATATCTGGGCTGGGAACACAATACAACCTGACCCACTGACCCGACTCGAGTCGGGCCGGGTTGGTCAACCGAGCCCAATACTTTTTCTTTTATTTTCTTCCTTCTATCTTTTGACTTTTTTAAAACTTGATCTAGATGAATTTTGACCAATTCGTAGCAATTTTGTTGCATCTTGAGGAAGGTTTTGGACTCGACCTACCCAATTTTTTTCTTGAAAAACATTCACATTTGACTTTCTTATTATTATTTAGATTACTAAATAGTTACTAAATTCAGTTACTAATAGCTAATTTACTTTACTAAAAACTAATGCTATTATAGAGAATGAGTGTGAGTTATGTTTTGGGCCCAGATTCGATCCAAGCTGGGTTGGGTTTGAGGGTTGGGTTCGAGCTTAGGACTGGGTTTCGGAAATAGATCCGTACCAACCCACTTTGAGATTGAGCCAAGCCAAAACCCGGTCCGAATTCTACCGGGCTGGGTCAAAACCGACCCGAAACGGGCTGGTTTAGTATGGGTTGTGGGTCAACCCAGCCCAATCACCACCCTACCCTTAGAAGAAAATCTGAAGACATCATCAAGCTTGATTCAACAACTACTAAGCCTTTATCTCAAATGTTTAGGGTCGGCTACATGAATCCTATTTTTTCATTTCATTCTGTTGCGGGTCATTTCCTCCATTACATTAGTCTTAATCATATCATTCTTAATTGCTTTTGACCAAATCATTCTAGGTCTCCCTCTAGATCTCCTAGCAGTATTAACTCTAATATTATCATTTTTTCTAATTGGTGCACTAAGGGGTCTCCTTTGTACATAACCAAACCATCTTAATCTATTCTCTTTCATTTTATCTTTAATAGGTGCAACCTCTAATTTACTACGGATGCATTTATTTGTTTATCATATCTTTTAATGTATACCCACAAGACTATCGCAACATTTTCATTTCTGCTACATATTTTTTAAACATGTTATTTTTTAATATCCCAACATTCTGACCCATAAAGCATAGGTGGTCTTATGACCATCCTATAGAATTTTTCCTTTAGTTTTATTGGTATTCTACGATCACATAAGACTCCCGAAGTACTTCTCCATTTTAACCATTCTGATTTGATTCGATGCACAACATCATCCTCTATCTCGCCATCATGCTTAATGATTGATCCTAAATAGCAAAAATAATTAGTTTTTTTTGTATTTTTGGCCATCAATATGTACCATAGGCTCTCTTTCGTTCCTACTTTTACTAAAAATGCATTCCATATATTCTGTTTTTGTTCTACTAATTCTAAAACCTTTAGACTCAAGAGCTTGTCTTCATCTTTCTACTTTAGAAATAATACATCTTCTAGTTTCATCAACTAATACTATATCATTAGTAAATAATATACACCATGAAATTTTATTCTGAATGTGCTTAGTAAGTTGATCCATAACTAATACAAAAAGATAAGGACTTAAAGCTGATATTTGGTGTAAACCAATGGTAGTAAAAAATAGTTTAGTCTCTCATTCATTAGTTCTTACTCTAGTTGTTACTCGATTATACATATATTTAATCACATCAATATATATACTAGATACATGTTTTTTTTTCTAACACCCACCACATTACCTCTCTAAGTACTCTATCATAGGCTTTTTCTATATCGATAAAAACCATATGTAGATCCATTCTCTTCTCTCTATATCTCTCCATCAATCGTCTCAAAATATGTATAGGTTCCATAGTTAACCTCCCAGACAAAACCAAATTGATTTTTATATATACATATCTCTTTTCTTAGTCTTTGCTCAATTACCCTCTCCCAAAGTTTCATAGTATGACTCATGAGTTTTATACCTCGATAATTTGAACAACTTTGTATCTCCCCTTTATTCTTATATATCAGTATCAAAATACTAATCCTTCACTCATCCGACATTATTTCTGTCTCGATAATCTTATTAAATAGTTTAGTTAACCATTCTAAGGTTATATCTCCAAGACATTTTCAAACTTCAATAGGGATATCGTCCGGTCCTACGATTCGTCCACTTCTTATTTTTTATAGAGCATCTTTAACCTCGCTAATTTTAACTTTACGACAATATCTATAGTTCCTATTATTCACTATATGGTCAAAATCTCTATTTTGCTCACTTGTTTGATTATCATTAAACAATTGATAAAAGTAACCCCTCCACCTCCCTTTTATTTCCCCGCCGGTCACTAAAACTCTTTGATCCTCACTTTTAATACACCTAATATTACCCAAATCTCTACTCTTCCTTTCTCTAATCTTAGCAAACTTATATATATCTTTCTCTCCCTCCTTAGATTCTAACTTCTTATAAAAAATTTCATAAGAACGGCTCACCATTCATCTGCAAAGTTTCAATTTTGATGCCAAATCTCAAATATCATGCTTAGGTTCTTGCTGAGATCGTGAAATTCTCTCAAAAGAACAGCCTGAAAGGATCTAAAGGAGGGTGGAAAGAGTTTTTGGATTCTCACGACCAGAAATTTGGCTCTGGGTTAAGCGATCCATCGAAAAGGTCTGCTGATGTGTTGATTGCGTTTCTGCTAACGTTCACCAAAAAAGATTGCAAGGTAGTTAAAATTGTGCTTTGTCCATGAGTTATTCGGTACAATTTGTGTGCTAATCTTTTTTTTTTTGTTGTATATTTGTTTTAGTTCCTTAGTAAAATGATAAAGCGGCGGAGTGATCGTGCGGAGATGGAGAGGTTTGTTAAAGAGTTTCCTGATCAGGAAACCCCGGAACAGGTAGGACATTGGGCTTTGTTCTTACATTGAGCATATTTAGATTGTTTTTCTTAGTTAAAGGTATCTTTGTTGTCTAGTACTGAGAATGTTATGATGATCTAGTAGGTACACTGAAAGATAGGATAATAAATGAGTGAAGTTGTAGGAGATTAGAGGTTTTGCACTTGTCGATGATAAAATGAGAGAGAATTGAATGAGATGGTTTGGTCATATATAACGGAGTCCACTAAAAGACACTAGTTTTCGAATAAGTGATAAGATTATAGTTATTGGTGCAAAAAAGATTAGTGTTAGATGTGAAAAATTGCATGGAAGTAATTAACAAGGATATGGTAATAATGAACTTAATGAAGAAGATTACCCAAGTAGAAATGAACGGAAGAATGAGATTCAAGTAGCAGACTCCATATATTTGGGGTTAAGCCTTTGTCGTTGTTTGTCCACTATTTCTTCTTTTTGTGTAAAGACTAGATGCCAAATGGTAGCTATTACACAACATTATGTTTATCTCAAGCATATGCTTGGTTGATGTTGTTGCCTTATTATTACCATCGACTAGATTATTGAAAGATGGTTGACTAAGCTGCAACAATACTACTAGCAAATAGTTGGTTGACTTGAATTCGGTGGATTTCGTAATTTTTACTGGAGAAATGTGGTGAAGCTTTGTTGGCATTGTGGACATGATATGTTGATGCGTTCTAAGTTTTTGTTGACCATGACGAAAGAAACCAAATTAGGTTGAAAGGTCGAGATAAATCATGTCTATTTTTTTTATAGAGGTAATAGAACTTATAGCTAATATCTCTATACGAAGCATTTTCTTTTTATGTAAAGAACCATAGTAGGTTGGATTTGACTTGGTTTGGATTTGATATTTGCTTATCAGGTTAATCTTGAACTCAATTCTAACAGAACTAGATTTATTAACTCGTACCAACTCTACTTACAAGTTTATGAGTGATTTGTGCAAAGTCGATAATAGCTATAGGATAGAATATATAGCTAAATAGGACCAAAAATTGTCTTTTGTTGTGTTTATGTTTCTTAGCAACAACAACAACAACCAAGCGTTTATCCCAAATGTTTGGGGTCGGTTACGTGAATCATATTTTTTTATTCTATTCTGTTACGGGTCATTTCCTCCGTTACGTTAGTCTTAATCATATCCGTTTTAATTACTTCTGATCAAGTCATTCTAGGTCGACCTCTAGATCTTCTAGCCTCATTAACTCTTAACATTATCACTTTTCCTAATCGGTCTTTACACAAAAAGTTAGTTTACAACTAATGCAAAAAGATAAGGACTTGAAACCGACCCTTGGTGTAAACCTATGGTAACAGGAAATAGTTTAGTCTCTCTTTCATTAGTTCTTACTCTAGTTGTTCCTCTATTATACATATATTTAATCACATCAATATATATACTAGATACATGTTTTTTTTTCTAACACCCACCACATTACCTCTCTAAGTACTCTATCATAGGCTTTTTCTATATCGATAAAAACCATATGTAGATCCATTCTCTTCTCTCTATATCTCTCCATCAATCGTCTCAAAATATGTATAGGTTCCATAGTTAACCTCCCAGACAAAACCAAATTGATTTTTATATATACATATCTCTTTTCTTAGTCTTTGCTCAATTACCCTCTCCCAAAGTTTCATAGTATGACTCATGAGTTTTATACCTCGATAATTTGAACAACTTTGTATCTCCCCTTTATTCTTATATATCAGTATCAAAATACTAATCCTTCACTCATCCGACATTATTTCTGTCTCGATAATCTTATTAAATAGTTTAGTTAACCATTCTAAGGTTATATCTCCAAGACATTTTCAAACTTCAATAGGGATATCGTCCGGTCCTACGATTCGTCCACTTCTTATTTTTTATAGAGCATCTTTAACCTCGCTAATTTTAACTTTACGACAATATCTATAGTTCCTATTATTCACTATATGGTCAAAATCTCTATTTTGCTCACTTGTTTGATTATCATTAAACAATTGATAAAAGTAACCCCTCCACCTCCCTTTTATTTCCCCGCCGGTCACTAAAACTCTTTGATCCTCACTTTTAATACACCTAATATTACCCAAATCTCTACTCTTCCTTTCTCTAATCTTAGCAAGCTTATATATCTCTCTCTTCCTCCTTAGATTTTAACTTCTTATAATAATTTTCATAAGCTTTGTATTTATTCTCAATAACCGTTCTTTTTATTTCCTTCCTTACTAGTTTATATTTTTCTAAGTTTTCCCTACTCCTACACTTTTACCACTCTTTATATAAAGTTTTTTCTCTCTAATAACCTTTTGCACACTCTCATTCCACCACCAACTCTCATTACCGTCTAATCTACAAACTTTAGATTCTTTTAGGATATCTTTAACCACTTTCCTAATACAAGAAGACATGTTATTCCACATAATATTAGTCTCATTATCTATGTTCCATATATCTTGTTTCATTATCTTATCTTTAAAATGAATTAAATTCTCTCCTTTTAAATTTCACTATTTACTTCTTAGTCTTTTGTTCACGTTAGTTTTTCTATTCCACTGTTTAATAGATTTGTCTAAGACCATCAATCCATGTTGTGTACTTAAACTCTCCTGGTATAACTTTACAATCCTTGCATATTAACTCATCCGCCATTCTAGTAAGAAAAAAGTCTATTTGACTATTATTAAAACAACTTTTAAAGGTTATTAAGTGTTCATCCCTTTTTCCAAAAAGTGTATTTGCTATTATCAAATCATACGATATTGCAAACTCTAGAATAGATTTACCTATATCGTTCTTATCTCCATACCCGAAACCTCCATGTATCCTCTCATATCCGTTATTATCCTTACCAACATGTCATTAAGATCCCATCCTATAAGTAATTTCTCTCCAAATGAGATTCTTTGTACTAATTCATCTAATCTATCCCAAAATTTCCTTGTAGTACTCTCGGGCAAGCCTATTTGTGGTGCATAAGTACTAATAATATTAATAACCTCTGCATCTAAGATAACTTTTATTAGTATTATTCTATCTCCAACTCTTCTTACATCTACAACACTTATTATTATTATATTATCTACAAGAACTCCCACTTCATTCTAATTTTTCTCTTTTCCCGTGTACCAAAGTTTATATCCGGTCTTTTCAATTTCTCTAGATTTTTCACCTATCCATTTAGTTTCTTGTAAACAAATTATATTTATCTTTGTTCTAATCATGACATCCACTAATTTCATTGTCTTTTCGGTAAGTATACCTATATTTCAAGTAGCTAATCTAATTCTGTTTTCTTGTAAAAGTCTCCTACCATTTTCCCTCTTAGACCGTTCTAGTCTATGCCTAATACTATTAGGTATCCTATTAGAGTATTGTAGATTCTTAGAACACTCTTACCTACTAGTTATTACATCGGGGTGACATCAATGTAATGCGTCGCTTCCGGGTGACGCCCTAGCAAACAACCATTGCTTACTTATCATTGCATCAGGGTGAGATCGATGCAACGCGTCGTGGTGGGGACGGCCCAACGAGTATATAATAGGATTCATTTTATATGTGGATCCGACTATGTTTTACACTGGTTGTCGGTTACCTAACACAACCCTCCTCCTTTATCCTGGTTTGGACAGACAGTGCTGATAGACAGCACTGGCGGAGTTATCATCAAGCTTGATGCAAATGAAAATCCATATGGTCCCTCTCCAGAGGCAAGTTGTAATAGCTTAAATCATAGATGCAAATTTTAATGCTGCCAACAATTAGTATATATCGCTCAGTTGGTTTCATTTTGTTATATTCATCTTCATGCACATACCTGGTAAATTATAATTAGAAATTAATTAAATTTCCGCAATGACAAATAACTAACTCTTGCCTAAGCTTAGTGTAATAGTAAAATCTTATACTACACTGACAGATTGACCAGCTTAATAACTAACTCTTGCCTAAGCTTAGTGTAATAGTAAAATCTTATACTACACTGACAGATTGACCAGCTTCTGAATTTTCATGAAGAACGTCTGAATATAATAGTAAAATCTTATACTACACTGACAGATTGACCAGCTTCTGAATTTTCATGAAGAACGTCTGAATATTTGCATGTTGGGTTGCAACTAATTCTACATGTTGATAAAATCATTTCTTGAATCAAAGGAGTATAACTGTGGTGTTAGTAGCTTTTATTTCCGGCTCCCGAAATTTAAATACTTACAGGACCTGCCCTTGTTGGTCTCCATCTCTCTGTTGAGAGCTACCAAATTCCAATATTACATTTTAATACATAAATGTGTTTTGTCGCACACAAAGAGGATAGAGTTAGAAAATATGAGAATTTCTAAATTTCTTTTTGAAATCTTAAAGGTTAATGAAGCTTTGTGGGCATTAAAATTTCCTTATGTTTACCCTGATCCTGAAAGTCATTGATTGCATGCTGCTCTTGCAAAAAATTCAGGACTTGAATCTGATTATATACTTGCTGGTTGTAGAGCAGATGAACTTAGTGATCTAATTATGAGGTTAAAGCATGGATTCTCCTGATTCTATTTAAGCCATATTCCATTACTATCCTGCACATCATGCATCAAGTATATTGATGTTTATCTTAGTGGTCTTACACAGATGTGTGCTTCATCTTGGTGACAAGATTTTTGACTGTCCACCAACATTTACTATGTACGAGTTTGATGAAGCTGTGAATGGAGCACTGGTCATCAAAGGTACTTAGTTGGTTTCCTTTTAACCTGCTTCTTCTTTTGGAGAAAAAGGAAATGATTTAAAGTGAAACACAATGGGACTTTTGCTTCATCATTCTTCTAAATTAAAGGAAAAAGAAAAAGTAGGGTCATCTGGTCCAATTAAATTGTTACCAGTTTTGACAGTCCATATGTTTCCATTGTGTTGCAGTTCCAAGATTATCAGATTTTTCTTTGGACGTTTCTTGTGTTGTTGAAGTTGTCAAACTGGAAAAACCAAAATGCATTTTCCTTACATCTACAAATAATCCAGATGGAAGGTAAATTCCCAATCCATTCGACAGCTCATCCTTTTTTCTAACTGTGATTATATTTTAGCATGTTGTTATAGAAAAAAGTTGAGCTATTCATACTGGTGTTCTAGTTATAGTTGATCACTTGTTATTTATTCAAAACTGCAGCCATTTCCTTTGTGATTCTGCTTCGAGCATGGGTCTACCTTGTCTGATATCAATTGATTGCTATCACATTCTTACAGTATAATCAGTGATGAAGATCTCCTAAAGATTCTTAGCGCCCCAGTATTGGTTGTGCTGGATGAAGCTTACATAGAAGTCTTTGGTATAAAGTCAAGGATGGACTGGGAAAGAAGCATGACAATTTGATTGTCCTTCGGACATTTAGTAACGAGCAGGTTAATTAGCATCTTCAGCCATTTTCCATATGTATGAGAATGTGATACTTTGTGCTTCAAATCAAGTGCATTTTGAATCCAATTATTCTATATAAGTCTATTTATCTTATACTCTTTGGCATCTCTTTATGCTTAATGATTGTTAAAAGTTTGATTATTTAATTTATAGGCAGCTCTTATTATCGAACATGCCTTTCAAATAGGTTTCCTGGTTTCCTTTGCGCTTCAGATATGAACTCTAAACATCATAGTGAATCTTATCATATTCCTCCTTCAATGTCTTCGCTTAGATCCCTAGTCTATAATAAATTGGATGCTTTATCCTTTATCCATGAGTAACTATATCATGAGAATCTGCTGTTTTACTACCTGCCAACCATCCCTTTAGGTTTGGTAGTGGGTGATTATTTAATTTATAGGCAGCTCTTATTATCGAACATGCCTTTCAAATAGGTTTCCTGGTTTCCTTTGCGCTTCAGATATGAACTCTAAACATCATAGTGAATCTTATCATATTCCTCCTTCAATGTCTTCGCTTAGATCCCTAGTCTATAATAAATTGGATGCTTTATCCTTTATCCATGAGTAACTATATCATGAGAATCTGCTGTTTTACTACCTGCCAACCATCCCTTTAGGTTTGGTAGTGGGTTTGAGGAGGGAAGGTGAGGTGCAATTAGGTGAAGGGATGGACATTCCTTCGAGCCTTCATGTTTGGTTGGAGAGAGAGTGAAGGGAGGTGGACCTTTTTGTAGTTCACTTTCTCTCTCCTCTTGTGTCCTCTGTGATCCCAATTTGAGGGATTCTCTCTCTAGATTTCTAGTTCATTTTGCATTAGCTCACCTCACCGGCTCACCCCACATCACCCGCTCACCCTGCCTCACCTTCCCCTCTAAATACCCTCTGCCAAAGGGGATTTTAGTTTTGTCCCTCACTTCACCCTACCTCCCCCATACCAAACCAAACCTTAGTTTGGCTAGTATCTAGCATATATCTACTTTTTTTTGTCTTTTTGTCAGAAATTTAATTTTCTAATAGTTAGGGTGTTGACATCAGGTCGTAGCAACATGAATTTGGTAATCGTTCCTCAGAACCTTCTGATCTGGGCCTGTGCCCGACAGAGGGCATAACTTTTTTCTTCATGTTACGTTTATGTGGCTCTCTTCATGGAGAACTCAATGTGCTTGTGGAAATTTAAAGGAGCAATTTTGACATAATGTAAGTATCTTGAAGCAAGTCAATGGCTTAAAAGTGGTCAATTCTTTTCCAAAAATTAAAAATAAATACACTGTTGCTCTTTTATGATTTTCGCAATTGCACTATATCCGTAGTGTGAGGGTCTTTCAATACCATTTGACATGAGTTCTGTTTGCTATCTCAACCTTCATCTCTGATCTCTTTCCTCTCGGTGAGAGTCAAAGTTCTCAATGAAGCGCTGCTTTCGTCATAACTCTTGGAAGCATCCATGAGCTTGAGCAAAAAAGAGTCAGATGCTTTGCTTAATTTAGAGTTAGATACTTTGCGTTCAGGTTTTTTCCGGACATTCTATGCCCGGGAAATTCCCTTCTCTGTATGAGAAGCTAACCTGTCTTCCAATATATTTTCCCCCTTAAGATCATCCTTTCCAGGATCGAGATTAGGAGAATGCTCTATCCTTTTTTTTGCCATTCACCGAAATAATTACTCCTGTAAGGCCCAGTTAGAATGTGATTTATAACCCTCAATCCTCAGCGGTCAGCGCAACTTTGGAGTTATGGTTTAGTTGCGGGGATTTTAAGATTGTGTCAGAGCAATTCAGCTTCAATCTTACTAGCCACGAATTTAAAGCGGATTTTAAAAAGGTTGATACCGCTGCGTGAGTCTAGGTTTTGGCCCGTAAGTGTAGTGGCAGGGACTTTAAGAGGCCCAACCATTCTTCTGTCACAGAAAAGCAGTCACAGGCTACAATGACACGGAGAACAAAAAACATTCTGTAAGAATCCTTGTTTATTGTGTATCCATATAATTTTTTATGGGAAGTAAATAACAAGTAAATTTCTTACAGATGACTACTTCATCTCATATCAAGTACATGATTATCTATAACATAATCTTCTAAACATGGTGATAGGCTGATAGTGCTTACTATTATGTTTCTATAAGATAAACTTAACAAATGTATGCTTCTGCTTCCACCTGAACAGGTTCAGCTGGACTTTGTGTTGGATATGGGGCATTTCCCCTTAGCATTATCTAATGTCTGTGGAGGGCAGAGCAACCATATAATGTGTCTGTTGCAGCTGAAGTTTCTGCTTGTGCTGCTTTACAGAACCCTGATTGTTTGGAGGTGCATTCACATAAGAATATGTTGTACTTCTTGTTTTTAGATGACTTTCTGTATTTAAGTTTACAATTTTATTTAGTTATGTATCACCCCTCATAAGGTGAAAATTTTTCTAGTACAAGAAAGAGTAAAGTTGTATCATCTTTTGAAGGAAGTGCCTTACTAGAAGCCACACCAAAGCTATTCTAATTTCATTCTCTGTGAGGTTACATCTGGAAAGGATGCTAAGAGATTAGAGGTAATTTATTTTCTCCAGGCTCATTATCGAAAAAGGTCCTCATCTTGGCATTGTGAAGTGACCTAACTGGAGCTTGCCTCACGTTTCTTTTATTCGCATTGCACCATAATCTTTTAAACATGTATTTCTATAGTTTTCAGCTTTAGTTAAATAGTATAAATTGCTTTCCTAATGATTATAGCAGCAGATTTGTACTGCTATCTGTTGCTCACTATGTTCAGGGTTTAAAAAAAAACTTCCAGTTCCATGAGGAGTTCCTGATTGTTTTGGACAGTGATAAAGTGGTAATTGGTCAAATCATGTTGATGCTGAAAATGTGAAGTACCTAAGTTACTCAAGTTAATACTTTTTTCCTTTGCATGAGTGATTCTTATTACCTTTTGTGCTTGTTGGAATTTATGTAGTGGTAGACTAACTTAGCAGAATGGAAGTCAAGAAATATATAAATAAATAAAATAAATATTTCTTGAAGAATCCTGAAGATCTGGTTTTCATAGGTAGCCAGGGTTTTGATTCATGATCATTTCATTTTACAATCTGTGGGGAGGGTAGCTGTTTTTTCTGTATCTCTTAGTTGTTAGAGTTTGACGATTATTGGGATGATGCTTTGATGCGTACATGATATCTTTTGTGTTATTTTCTTGCATAACGAATGTGAAGTAGTTTATCATCTTTAGATGATTCGATAAAAATCTGTACTAACTACTAAGATGCATGTATATCGATATAAGACTATATGAAATAGAAAGGTTTCATATCCAATAGCACATTTCATTTCATTGCTTCAATGTCTTCAAGGAGTACCATTTAAGGATGTTCATGTAACTGCATTTGCATCTCAACTAATATTAAAAATTTTGTTCAGGAACGTCTTTCACAAATGGGTATAATGATCCATCATTACGGCAACAAGGCGCTAAAGGGATATGCTCGAATCTCTGTTGGGAAGCCTGAGCATACCGATGCTTTAATTCAATGCCTCAAAACTCCTCTCATGCTAACAAATGAGCAAATGAATGGAATTTCTGGTAAGCATACAAGAAAGAGATTATTTTTTTCGGCCAAATTATCTAGGAACACACTGTATTACATTTTCTCGTATTTGTTATAGCAATTTGAAACCGATGAACTAATGTAATTTCTCTTTAGCTTTTACTATTCCATCTACTTTGTTAAAAAATATTATTAGTAATCTGTCTTTATCCTGCAAAAGTACTGAAACTGTGGCTTTCAGTATCTGCTTATTCTTTAGTAGTTTCATTACGGTTGAGCATGAGTAGAACAATTAACTTGATTATCACAACCTATAAAAGTATCAAAAATTTCATCCACCCTTCTACAAGAAGCAGTCATATATTTAACAAAAAGTGTCATATTTCTTTTAAAATCATCATAGTTTGTCATATTTCTGTTGTAATCTTCTCCAAATTTATATCTGTAGTATTTGCAATTCTACCAACATTCCAGATGTAGTACTTAAGTTCTACAAACCCAAATGGTCATATGATAGGGCCCATAGAATATGTAACCGTCTCATAAAAGGCAAATAGTATATAGGCGAGCCTGTGAATTTATACACATATATACCACCTATATGTATCTAAAAGATAAACACTGAAGCATCAAGTCAGATGAAGTTGGACATGCTCCTAGTGCTCTGACGGCGAAGAAAAAAAAAATGCAATCTTATGCATGGGACCAATGAGATATAAAGTTATTAATGCTCAACCACTAAATAATGTCCAATCTATTTTATTCAGATTGCAAATTAAAATTCTAATTCTCTTATAAACAATTCCTGTGTGTCCTGAAACCTGGTCTTGAATCTTTAATAATGATGAATGGATAACTATATGACATACCTTCCTAATATTAAGAGTTCTTCTCTTCATTCTAACTATCACTAGTGTACGCTTCATATACATGCCTGGTATTTGTAAATGCTTCAATATTGAAATTCGAGCATATGATTTTTATGGTTTTGCATCTCAGTAAGTACTTTCAAAGGATGTAAATGAGCGTTGCAAGGGTAATATAAGCCTTCCATAAATGGAAGCTAATTGGTTGCATATAATCTCTTTTTCTTTGTTCACCGTTTTTTCCGCTTAATGCCTTTGGAATTCTTGCACCCTTCTCTTTAGAGAGAGGTCATTTTTGTAACTTTGGGCTGGTTTTCTCAATTCAAATGTTACGTTTCAATACCAAATGAAGGCATGATCTCCTTGGTTTTAAAAAAAGGTCTTCTAACTTAGCTACTACTTTGTAATTTAAGAGTAGTCCGAAAAATTTAGCCAGGTGGTCTGAAATTGCTAAAAAAAATTCAGCAGAATCTAGAATGAATGAAATTAATAATTAATATTAAATTATAGCCTAGTTGTTATATCTATATACTAATCATTGTGGAATCAGCGATAGTCTAACGTTGTTAAGTGTTATATCCGTATATTAGTATCTGTAACACAAGGATACAATTTGTTGTGCCTGCATTCTAATATAGGAAGACATAAGCAAGTTGTATTTGTAATTTGTATATGAAACTAGTGATAGGCTAAGGGGGTGTTTGGTTCAATTTCTACAAATTATAGTAAATGTTTTCCACCCAAAATATGATTTCCTTATATTTCTTAAAAAAAATTATATGAAAATTTTTGAGAAGTCAAAAAGTACAAATTTTTTTTTTACTTCGCTTGTTTGGTTCAAAACAAGAAAATGGCCCATAACTTTATAAAAAATAGCAAGATTTCCTATAATTTGTAGAAATTGAACCAAACACCCTCTAAATTTATAGAAAAATATCAACTTTATAGAAAAGTGTCAATGTGTTGTCAGATTTCTGGGTGATTTTCGCTCATTTTGAGAGGAAATTGGTTTCTGTAAATTTTGTTAGTTTTTTGTACTTTACAGAAAACATTTCTGTAATTTTTTTTTTTGAACCAAACACAGTTTACGGAAATTTACAGAAATTTTTTAATTACAGAATTGCCATTGTCAGACATTTTGAGAATTTTTTTCTATAAAATTGTGCAACCAAACACCCCCTAAGTAACATATGGCATATTCTATCAAAGAAGAGTGTGTTATGAAGCTTTGGCATTTATTTGGTTAATTGTTACAGCCTCTCATGTGCCTCAGGAGGTATTTCATTTAAATATATTGAAGGCAGGTCGCTGAACTTTTAGTCTTACCAACCGTCCCATTATCATTTATAACGTAGATAGTTTGAATAATTTGCTAGTAGTACTAACTTATCTAATCATAGTTCTCTTTACCCAGCATTTTGAACAGTTCTAGATTTTTCATTAATTGGTATTGTAATACCTCATTCAAAGTTGCTTCCATCACTACCTAATAACTTGCGATATATGTCTTTTGTTTTGAACAGGCTCTCTCTTTTCTGATGAGATGTTAGGCCAGCAATTTCACCATACATTGATGTCAGCAATGCACGCGAGGAAGAAATAGTATCCCCTGATTCAGTGTTTTATTTTTTTTCCGGAATAATATATTTTACCCAGCATTGTAGTTAGTTCTAGATTTTCCATTAATTCACTGGATAACACCTTGTTCAAAATATTTTCCATCACTACCAAGTAATCTGCAGCATAGCAACTTCTTTCTGAGCATGTTGTTTTGGGCTTACTACCTCTGTAGTCTCGTTGTTGCGAAAAGACCCCCTGGGTCAACAATTTTCGACTCTTTTACCCTGGGTGAGATTTTGGCAGATATTGTCCCTGGTTGAAATTATTGAGCTTTAGGGTATAAGATCAAAAAAGAAGAAATTTTCTAAACAAACCCATCCATAAATTTTTTTTCTTAAAATAGAACCCCCTTGAGTTTTTTTTTTACAAAAAGCGACTCATTTTGTCTTAATTCGGTTTCTAAATAGTCGGGGTTGCCAACCCCGACTATTTAGTGCATAGAATGTTAGGGTTTAGGGTTATAATTGGGGGTTTACAACCTCTTAAATAGTCGGGTTGACAACCCCGACTATTTAGGAACCGGATTAAGATAAAATGAGTCTATTTTTGTAAATAAAACTCAATGGGGTCTATTTTTAGAAGGAAAAAAAAATACGAATGAGTTTATTTAGAAAATTTCTTCGATCAAAAAACCCAGAGAGTAGTCTATCTGCAATGATGAAACCACCGGGGTGGCCTATTCAAAACATCGATACTATAGGGGTTCTATGTGCAATCAACCATTTCTACTAACAACCTGTTATGGCAGCAATTTGACCATGCATTGATGTCTCCGGCCGGTGCGGGCGGGGAAGAATTAGTATATGTTGATTCAGCTTTTTTTTTTTCTTTTTTCTAATAATATCTTCGAAAAGAACAGTTCGATGGAAAAGTATAAACTTTTGGAGGGAGTTTTTGTTGATTTTGGAAGACATTAGTTAACTGCTTCAAGAACGAAGATACAACTCCAATTGCCCTTCTCTATGAAGCCAAGGCATCAGCATGACACTATACTTACAGCAACATTTTTGACAATAAGTGTATAATATTATGCTGGCAGGACATTATTTATAATGAAAATGATTATTGTGGAAAGGGAGAGCCCCTTGGTTGCATTTGTCTGTTTTGTTCTCATTTTTCTTATTCCTTTTTTTTCTTTTTTTTTCTTTTTTTTCCCTTAATATTCTTAGCTACACATTGTAGGGTAAGGACTCTTTGCTGTCAGTACTTTGTTTCCATACTCTTTTATCTTTGTATCAATGGACAATGTAGTGTATCTTTCCTCTTTACTTCCACGTTTATAATTTATTTTATTTTTTTTTGGTCTTCATGTAAATTTTGTATCTGTTTCCTCTAATTAATAAATTCTGTAATCATCTCGTCCTGTCTAATTAATTAAACTTGAGCAAGTTTTATGTCATTGATCACTCGGATTCTCTCTCTTCAGAAAATTAGAACCACATATGATTAGCAAACAAAAGATGTAGCACTTTTTTTCTAACATAATAAAATGTTTTGTTTATAAACATGTCACGAATAAAATCGATGTGTCTAAAGAAGTTGAAATGGGCCCCACAAGGAAAGACAAGGGGAAGCAACGTAGAGACCCTTGCCACCTGCTGCGTAGCAAATCCAGCTTGTTTCACATGCAAAAAGCCCATCATCGCTCGTACCCTTTTTTGACTTTTGTTTCTTTCATTGCACCAAAAAGTGGACCCATTTGAGGAAAAGTGGGCCCAATCTTAATTTTGGATTAGGTTATTTTCTTAATCTTAATCATTTGATATAATCGAGAGTTAAGCGTAATTCATTATTAATATTCTTGGTGAGTAAGCTAAAACTCAAACCTCACCGTGTAATTGTACGGTCATCTCCCTTCCGATATACCAACATCACCTTATATACAACGTCTGTTTGGTACGTGAGAATGGACTCAAATGAGAATGGAATGGAAGAAAGAATGAAATTGAATTAATGTGAGAATAGAATAGTCATTCTCATTCTCACGTTTGGGTGTAATTTATAAAATGAAGTGGGAATGGACGTATTTTAAAATTGTATATTTTATTGATTCTCATTTAAGTAGGAATGCTTATTCCCTATCATTTTATTGGGAATGCTCATTCCCACATAAAGTGGGAATTGATGAGAAGTGGGAATGAACATTCCAACTTCAAAAAAAGGGCGTGTTTGGTAGGAAGGAATGAGAAGTGAGAATGACCATTCTATTCCACCTCATTCCCGCGTACCAAACGAGGCAAGAGTAAATTGGTCGACTAAACCTTAATCAGTTTTGTTTGGTCTTCTAATTCTTCATCCTACCTTCTAGTGTACTTTCCGCTCTTCTCCCGTTCTACTTCGTGTGTACAATTTCTCTAGCTAATAATTTTCTTGAACATCTTTTAATGACTCAACGTGCATCATGACTTCAAAGTTTTCGTAAACAAAAAGGGACCTTTAAGATAGTATCACAGCAATCTACCTAGAAATTTCATGGGACCGCCACCGTAAAACTTCAGATTTCAGCTCATGATCAGAAGGACATTCATCTTAAAAATTCCTTTTTTTAAAAAAAAAAACTCCTTTTGAGAAAGAGAAAAACAAAAGGGGACACAAATGCCTTTGTCAAAGCTCCTTTGACAATGGTCTCCTTTTTGCCATTTCTCTCTAATTATTTCATTCTCAGCATAAATTCACCATTCATAGAAATATAATGATGGGTAGTCCTCTCTTTTTCTCTGCCGCGTATGACCTGTTCCCTTGCCAGATGGTTGCACTAAACCTGCAGACTTTTTGTTTTTAACAACCTGAGACTCTTTTGACGATTAGATCTTTTATATATGATAATGAGTCACTTTATGAAAACAAATCCTTTGGAAAAGTTCACATTGTGATGGGTTAAGTACGACGAATTATTAAATTATAGACCGATCATTTTCTGATGACTCGTTGGTCAGGATTACTATAATCATTAATCAATATCAGCTTTATGTTAACACTAAAGATCACTTTTCAAATGTTCATTCATATACATAACTACTACTCCAACCAAAAAATGATAAGAGTTTGATAGCTGTGAGGTAACGGCTAATTTTTAAAAACTAAGTCGGAGGTAAAAGGGTGAGCTCCACGACTTCTGATGTAGCATGACCATCTCTTGGTAGCTTATTCAGCTAAGTAAGTCGCCAGATTGTACCTATTTTTTTCTAGTAATAAAATATTGTTATTGGAAACTTGCTCTCTATGTTACCTGTCCACTTGTCAATGTCATGTCAAAAGAAAACTAATGTAAAGGTTTCAAGTACAGAGTCAGTAGGGATGAGTAACCAAAGTTGTCAACAGAAGAGATTATATCTACACATGCTATCTTATCCTGAGATTTTTGGTTTAATAATTAATATATCCTAGTGGACTTTAAACGATGCTTATCAATCAATTGGAGTTGATGATTGAAGACTAGAGCACAGAAATCCCAGTTGCATGGGGATCAGGACATATAATCTCATGGGGGGAGTAGTTAGGAGCAAGGATTATATTTATTCCACAAGTGCGCAATCGCACACATCATCATCAACTCGCTGGCCGATTGATCAATAAAAACCCCATCTGCTCCCAACGGGGGCAGTTGGAATAATATCCATCCTTCCCAATATGCGACTTCTGTTGGGTCCCACTCGATGGGCCTTAAATGCATGTTAGCGGATCGGATTGCGTTTGCGAGCGGATTGTTCTGAACTACACGAACAAGGGTTGGAGGACAATTTAGAGATTTCAGAGACAATTTAATAAGTATTTTAGAGCTATTCCTATTATTTTTAGTTTAGGGGTTCTTATTGATCCATGTTTGAAGGATGTTGGCTGTTAAAATTTGTTAAATTCTTTGTAGGGTAACATTATAATAGACACTGATGATAGTCAAACTATTACTGCTCTTACTCATCATAATACTATTAGAACTTATTTTTAAAGATTATATGATGAGTTTGAAGCTAGATATGGTGTAAGTACACATCAGCCTACAGCTTCTGCTTCTACGAGTTCAAGTCGGGGCAAAGGTAAGAGTTTTGATAGGGAATTATTAATAGCTCAGCTAACTGGTGGATCTAGATCTAGACCTTGATCATTCATGGAAGTTTCTGAAATTGAACAATATTTAACTGCATCTTTAGTTAAAAATCAAAATAATAGTTTCGATATTTTGTAATAGCGGAGAGTATATGGAACAGTTACATATCATATACTTTCTATCATGGCTCGTGACTTACTAACAGTGCAGGTTTTCACGGTAGCTTCGGAATCCGCCTTTAGCAAATCAGGATGTTTGATCGACGACCACATGACATCATTAGATCATTCTACCGTACAAACGGTAATGTGCCTACAAGATTGGTGGAGGTACTAGAAGAAAACTCAAGGCATCGGTCGGATGACTAGTATTGAAGATAAACTTGAAGAGTTGGTAATAAGAGATATAGATAAAGAGTAAAACTTATTCATTAGTTTGTAATTTTTATTTCTTAGCTTAAAATTTGTGATAAATTATTTTGGAAAGAGTTACAAATGATAGTGATATAGATGAGTATATCAACAAATTTTGCTTGGCCTGTGTCCGAGCCACGGATTTTGCTCGGCCCGGGCTGGGCCGGCCCATTTAGACAGGCCTATCCGTCACTGCATAGAAGCATACCACCCCCATGGAAATTTTCTTGTTTATTCCCGTCTCCTTAAGCTTCAGGCTTCTCTTTTGTGTGACATGAATTATTCACTATCAACAAATTTCATGGGGTGCGTTAAGTTGTGTGTGTGTTTTTCCCGAAAATGAGGCGCGCGCGCAAATTCCTCCTCCTCCTCAATTTCAGCCCATGCTATCTGTCAGCCTGAGCAAGATCTTGGTCCCCAAATACCAGAAGAGTACAACTCCCGCTCTTTAACTAATCCTCAAACTAATCTCTCTCTCTCTCTCTCTCTCTCTCTCTCTCTCATCCATGTCAACCAACAAAAACAGAGCAAAAACAGAGAAAACCTTATGCATGTCTCCTGCCAAAAAACCTAGGCCAGCCCTTCCCTCCTCAACCTCGCCTCCGCGCTCCCGATGTTCTTCCCTCGTCGGCCGCACCGGGCATCCGTCGGCGCTCCTCCGCAGCCCCTGTGCGCAGCCGAAGGCCTGGAGCCACAAGACCAAAGTCACATCATGTGCATTCTATATGAAGCCTACCGGCCCCCAGGCCCGGCTCCCATGTCCGACCCCAGTTCAAAGAGTGCGGTCCGGATCGGACTTCAAACAGGCGCACTTTCTCTCGATGCCCCGCGGTGGCGCCAGGGCCCGAGCGAGAGGAGGTCCACGAAGGGATCTGAAGCACGGCTGCGTTCTCAGCTCGAAGAAGAGGGTGTCCGATGAAACTGGCGGGACGAAATGTCGGCGGAGAGGACAAGGGAAAAGGGGGTGTCCGTCTGCGTGGGACCAGAAGGCTTCCGGTGGAATTGCAGCAAGTGGGGCCACGGAGGAGCGTTCCGTCGCGTGCTGAGGGAGGTGGGGGCCGGACGGTGATCCGCTGCTGATGTGAGGCGGGCAGGAGGACAGGGGATGAGGCCGCTGTCCGAGCCTGGCGGACGGGGCTGGCGATGGGTTTCGGTTCGCCGGAGTACGGGAACGCCATCCTGTCGAGGTGGGAGATCAAGGGGTGGAAGGCTCAGAGGATTTGCGATGACTCTGATTTCAGGTAATGTTTAATTCTGTGTTTTTCGGGGCGTTGTTCGTTGCGGATAGGGCCCCCAGTATCACCCGATTGCAGATAGACAGTCCTGTAGTAGTATCACCCGATTGCAGATAGACAGTTGTGAGTGAAACAGTCTTGAGTGACTCATTGATGGTCAGGAGGTCTCTTAGGATTAAAGAGTCTGAGAAATTTTTTTACCTAGGCAGAACTACCGGGGGTCTATCAGCAATTGGGTGATAGCGCAGGGGGTGTATCCGCAATTGACCCTATGTTTGGTGTCCGCGCGCGCTTGTAAGCTCGTACAAATCTGTTGCTACGCGTTGTTAACTGATTTCAGGGGTGTCGAAAATTTTCAGATGTTTGATTGCGTTTTACGGATTTCGTTGCTTATTCAGATGCAAGGAGATGTGAATTTCTTGTATGGAGTCTGAAATATTTAGACGTATAAGAGAATCACAAGGAGGTTTATTTTCTCTACGTTTTGTCTTCTGTTATGCATAAGTGCAGGGCCGGCCCCGGGCTTTGGGTTGCCCTAGCCCAATCTAATTTTGGTTGCCCTTTATATTAGTTCCACGAAATGGCAAACCATTTCGAGAAAGAGTCTTCACAACCGCAATGATTCGAACTAGTATTATATATATATATATCATAATCATACTCCCTTTAAAAGTACGAGTTTGAAAAAATCTTTCTATGGACAATATTATCTTTAACTTTTTTAAATATTATATTATTATCCTAATCTATTCTAATTATCATATCTTCTTTGATTTAGTAACTAAATGATTTATCATATTCATAATGAGACTTAACATGTTACTGGATAAAAAAATATGTTTGATATAATTCAAACCCTTTACTTATTTCAGTTCGCAGAGAAATCTAAAAAACATATGCTAGCCAGCAACTAAATCTTTTCAGACTTTGTAAAAAATATCCTCCAAGTTTTTAAATTGTAAAAGCACCCCTACAAATTTAAAATTTTATTAAAATATCTTAAAAATTATAAATTTTACTTATTTCAATTCAGTGAGAAATCTAAAAAACATATGCTAGCTAGAAACTAATTTTTTTTACTTTGGAGAAAATATCTTTTAAGTTTTGAAAATTACAAAAACACCTTGAAAATTTCAAACCTATAAACATACTAAAAATCTATAAATAACACAAACAACCCCCAAAAATTTATGAAATTTGTAATAAATACTAAACTTTTTACAAATTGTAAAATAAAACCCTCAAAATTATAAAATTTATAAAAATCCTGATAATTTCTAACCTAATAGTACATTAAAAATATAGGAATTAAAAATATCCCATACATAATTTATAATTTATAGAAAATACCTTTGAAGTTTCAAAAATTACAAACAAAATCTTAAAATTTAAAATTTACAAATAGGACACTGAGAATTTCAAACTCATTAGTAAATTGAAAGTATAGGAATTATAAATAGTCTATAAACAATTTATAATCCGTAGAAAATGCCTATAAGTTTAAAAAATTACAAATAGCCCTAAAATTCATAATTTATAAAAAAAACATCATGAGAAATTCTAACCTATAGATACTAAATTGAATATACAAAATTACTAACAAACTCTAGAAAATTAAAATTTTATAAAAAAATATCATACTCACTTTAAAAGTATAGGTTTAGAAAAAACCTTTCATGGTCAATATTTCTCATAACTTTTTTAAAAAGAACATAAATGATTAAAAATTATTAAATTTAAAATTTATATAAAAATACCCTTAAAGTTTAGCTTATTAAAATTACCCCTCCAAAGTTTAAAATTTTTTAATAATTTTTTTGTAATTCCTTGATTTTAATGTAATGTTTAATAGTTTCGTGTATTTATAAATTACAAAATTTTAGAGTGTTTTTTTATAATTTTTAAAATTTTTAGGGTGTTTCTTTTATAGTTTTCTAAATTTTCATTGTGTTTTTAGTGCAATACATAGATACGTTAATTAATGATGATATTGAAGAGTAAGTCGTTCTTAAGATTACTAGGCCATAGAGTGTACAACACATCGCTATTCGTAAGCAGTGTAATTTATATACGCAAAAATTTTCAGACAATCTATATAGTGGTTATCTAATGTAACTACTTTTTTATAAATTATATTTAATGTGAATCAACCATATAATTTTGATTGTAGTCATCATAATTATATTACATTTGATTGATTGGTTATATAGGCATATAGACCATAGATTACTTTACTTTCTTCTATTAACTAATATTTGGTGCTTAATAATTTAAATTATTACTTTTTAATTTAATAAAATTTTAATTCTTATTTTTTGCTTGAGATTTATTCCATAGTTACGTGTATCAAATTAGTAACTAAGATAATAATTATTTATTCTTAAATTAGGATGATTGTCGTTGGTCACTCACTATGAAATTTTTATGAAGATATATACCTTACTTTGTATAGCTATTTTCATCGCCCGTGTATATTTTATAAATTAGTTGTTAATTTGACGTATTAAATTATGTTTCCTTTGTAGAAATTTCTTCTTTGACTTTTGGATTGTGTAATCACTACATCATTATTCTAGCGTAGAATGTTTGAGTTGAACTGAAGTATATACTATTGCTACTATGTTTATATTTTTTTAAGAAAATCATGTCAACACTTTTTAAACATAAGAGAATATTCTAACCTCTGATATTATAAAAACTAAATATGGCCAATTGAGTGATTAGCAAAAGAGAACTTACATCAGAAAAATGTGAATAATGGATAAAGAGGAAAGTTAATGATATTACCAATACTACTACAAATAGCAAACTACAATGTAAACTTAACCTATTTTGTGGAGCCCAACTATTGGCTATAAGCATTAAGGTTTCCATATATATACTTTATAATTTATTAAAAATGGTCATATAATCTTATATAATAAAATTAATTTAATATTAAATAGTAATATTATTGTAATAATATCGTTATTAGGGAAAAGTCTTTATGAATCAATATGTTCTTTACGACATATTAGCTATGTACTCCAAATTCTTGTGTCTTTTAAAGAGTCAAAAATTTTGAATACGAGTCTCTAATATATTGCTCTCACAACATCAAAATCCACTTAGCAGATATGGATATTCCAGATGAGTTATATGTCCTATATACAATACAATTGCCCTAGACAAGTGAGTTAAAATAGTATTTTTCATTCACATCGTTTAGGGTATGATTTGATAGAGACTTTACATAAGAAAAAAATTATATTTAGAGCACATAACAAAATATATCATAATCTTCCTGCTTTAATTTCACACAAAAAAATAATTCTTCATACTTTCAGCTTTACTTGTATGATACAGAGAATGAGCTATAAAATTAAATGAGAATATTAGATAATATAAATATGAGTGAAACTATAACTAAAAGTTAATGTGAATATGAGTTAAACCACAACTAAAAGTTTAATGAACATATTATAAATAAATTCATATAAAAAATTCCTTTACGAATTGAATGATCACTCATCTTTTGAATACTTCAAGATATTAATAAACAGAGATGTTGTACTAGATTAATATGTTTATAACTCACAAATAATAGAATATGTGATCACAGTCTGGGTTAAAGGAAACAATGACAATATTTCAGTTGAGAGAGAGATTATTGAGTTGATGATCAATCTCACAAAAAACTTTATTAACTTTATTTTTTTATTCTATTTTTATTAATTTAAATAATCATGATATTTAACCACGTGCATCTCAACTAGTATATATATATAGACACACACACATATATACACACATATGCATATGTATATATATGTGTATATACACACACACATATGTATGTATGTATATATGTGTGTATATACATATATAGATACATAGACACACACACATATATATACATATGTGTGTGCATATATATATATATATATATATATATATATATATATATAATGTGTATATACACACACACATATGTATGTATGTATATATGTGTGTATATACATATATAGATACATAGACACACACACATATATATACATATGTGTGTGCATATATATATATATATATATATATATATATATATATATACACACAAATGTTTTTTCTCAACACTTAGTGAAAATCTAGAAATTTTTCTTTTGAAATATGCACAAAACTTGAATCTTATGTATAGGAATTCGTGACTCAAAATACTGAACATATAACCTATTTATAGCCTTGAAAAGACAGGTTTTCAAGTCGTCAAAACATACACAAAACGACTATAAACTATTTTTAATTTGAATTTAAATATGTCAGAAAACTGTCTTAGTAGTCAACTATAATGATCATTAGATGACTACTTTGTAAAACAGAAAGTCTAGAATTCAAAAATCGAAGCTGAGTAGTCGACTATAATTTGTTGTAGTCGACTACTTTATAAAACAGAAGTTCTGGAAATTAAAACTTAAAGCTCAGTAGTTGACTATAATCAGTTGTAGTCAACTACTCTGTAAAACAAAAATATTGTAAATCAAAATTTAAAGCTGAGTGGTGGACTATAATCCTTAGTAGTCGACTACTCTGTAATTTTACAGAAAATTATATTTTGATCTTAGACTTCAGTAGTCGACTACAAATCTAATTAGTCGACTACTAAGGGGTGAAAATGTGATGTATAAAATATTTTAGACTCAATGATTAACTGAATACTCTAATGGTTAACATAGGGGATTCTATTGTTAACCAGCACATTAAGCTTATGTTAATGTGTTCTAATCTCTATGTGTGTGTGTATGTGAGTGACCAAGGCTTGTACAATATTTCTAAGTAAAGAAAATATAAAAATTACATTGATACACAAGCTCTTCATCTTCTTTACTTCTTGATGCCTTGAACTCATCTTGTACTTGTTCATGTTGATAACTATATTGAAATGTTAGTACATGCACATAGTGATTGACATTATGAATAAACTATTATCATCAAAAGTATATCATAGGGATATGGTATCCAACAAGTACAAGCCTAAGAATTAAAAGCAGCCCCAAAAAGATGTGAAAAGAAAATCTTTTTATTTTTTAATTGGGGTTAACAATCAAATAAATATGAGAAAGAAATCTCTTGTTTGAATTTATTTTTTTATTAGTAGTTATTCAAGTGGAGGGTGAACTTTATTAGGATCGATCAGAGAAATTTTTTATTTTTTTATTACTTCCTAATTGTCTCTAATTGAGAGAAACTTACTAAAGAGTAAGATTAAAATACTAGAAAGATGATGTGCATTTTCAAGCAAATCTTCAATCTTTAATCTTTAATCTTTAATCCTCAATCTTCTTTTTCAAATTTGTTTCTTCTTAATGTAACACACAAATTTAAGAACCAAAATAGAAAAATTCTAATTACAAGCACCTTCTCGAATAATGACCCTAAAAACTTGATAACGACATAATAAACATCTACTAAAGCAGCAAGATGATAACTATCAAATTATAGTATAGTAATAATATCGATCCTACGAGAAAGATGTATAAGTAAAATCTAATTTGAGTCCTAAAAATATGTCTTGATAAAAACGAGTGTAAGTACAGAGATATAGAGAGTATGTGATTATTCGCAAATAAAAGAAAATTGGAACAAGAGGGGAGAAAGAGGATGAATAAATATAAGAAAGTAAGGAATAAACTGGGAGGAGAAATAAAGAAAATAGAAAAGAAATGAAGCAGAGAAAAAATAATCAAAAAGAGAAAAATTAAAATAAGTAAAAGATGGAGAAAATTAAGAAGAGAAGATAGGAATCTAAAATTAAATCCACAAGTTAATTTCATTTAGGATTTATAAACTACTCTCTTTTAATCATATTTTACTTTAGATTTACTAAGCATAGATTATAAAATTATTTAAGAAAAACATAACTATCAATTTATCATCCAAGTAAAATTCCCATTCATGAAAAGAACGAGCAACTAGATAGTAATTGTAGAATTTATAAGCATAACATATCAAACCACTCAAGATAAGTATAGATTATTAATTTTTTTCTACCAATTAGTTTTTTAGTTGATTATCTAAGCATGATCATTCTAAGTATAAAGAGTGTAATACAGAAATCATAAAGAAAATAAAACTAATTTCATACAATTTTAGAATTCCTACAAGATTTAGTTACTTATTTTACAAAAGAAAATAAAGAAAATAAAATTTAAACTAGAAAGCATAAAAGAAGGATATCTAAATTACAAAAAAAATAAAAATAACTAGAAAAATAAGAGCAAGAACAAGAAAATAAAGATATAAACTATGAGCACAAAGGAAATCTAACTAACAGAAATAAAAAAGCATAAAATCAAATCTACACTCTAAAATAAATGGATGAAAATAAATTCTATAAAGTAACAAAATAATAAAAGAGCATAAAAATTAATATACAATAAAAGGCATGAAATAAACCTAATCTAACAAAATAAAAATAAAAATAAAATAAAATCCTAAAACATGAATTTCTAAAATTAAAAAAAAATAAAGACTTACATAGCAAGGGGTTGACTACCTTGAAATCAAATCTTCATCTTCATCATCATCTACATCAAAAAAGAAGAGAAAAAGAAAATTTAAAAGGTGGAAAAAATATTTTTGATTATAGTCTTAAAAAGTTTGCAAATTAGGAGACCTAATTAAAGGCCCCCCTCTATAAAAAAGAGTTTATAAAATTTTTTCACACCCTTAAAACTCTCACTCTACCCCTATATTTATAAAATTTATAGGATTTCGCTCAGGCCCCAAGCAACCCTCACAACCAAAGAATCTCTCGAAATAATCTAATTTATTCAAGGATTAAGAGATGAATTTTGTAGGCTTCATTTCTCTTACATTTAATATATTTAAGATTCTTTGACTTTTCTTGAATGTTTTTGGGTTAGAGTATATATATATATATATATATATATAAGAATGTGTGTGTGTGTGTGTATATATATATAATTTATATTTTTTATATATTTTTTTATGTATAATACAATTTGTTTATGTAATTTCTATAAGTATTTACAATTTGTTTATGTATAATATATTTATGTGTGTGTGTGTACATATACATATATTGAATTACATGAATGTTTTGGGCTACTCAGTCTAGTGGTAAAATTTAGGAGTTTGTAGAAGAGGTTAGCGGTTCATATCCTAGCCACAACATATATATTTATATGTCTTTGATTGGGCCTTGGGCTCTTGGGCTGTTTGAATTCTACAATTATTTTTAATTTTATTTGTTTCTATAAATTCTACAATCATTTTAATTTCTATAATTTTTATATTTGTAAATTACATAATTAAAATTGATTAATAATATAATTTTTTATCAAAGTTGTGTTTATTTTTTGCTTTGTATTCTTAAAAAAATTAAAAAGTAAAAAATCTTAAAAAAACAAATAAAACCCGGGCCGGGCCGGAGCCCGGCGCGGGGCAACTGGGCCCGGGCCCGATTTTGCCTGCCCGGGCTTGGTTTTTCGGAACGGGCCGGATCGGGCCGGCCCGGATGGACAGCCCTAGGGTTAGCTCTTTGGACTCGAGTGCTTTAACCAAAGGTCACCTCGTTGCAAAAAAAAGTTTTTTTTTAAACATGTAAGATTTGAAAGGGAGGATATAACGAGGTTAAAGTTAAAACCAAAAATTAGTCACAATTTATTACAAGTTTATTTGATTGCAGTGGGCCCAAATTTGGCCCAAAATCAACTGAACTTGGGCTTTTAGACAGCACGTGTTTTTCCCGCTTTTGTTAATAACTTTTAGGTATCACTCTCATCACATACATGTTTAACCTAAACTTCACATGCTAAACAGGCCCACTAATGACAAGGATTAGAGAAAGGTCTAATAGAGGCTAGGTCGCATTGCAAAAGAACTCTCTTAAATATAATCTGCAAGGCAAAATACCAAATTAGTATATTTTATTTATCCTTAGTGACAGTTTGGCATATATTTTTTTTTCGGCGACATATTGGTATATTTTTTTTCCTCCGGCGATAAATGGGCCTTAAGTTTGGCCGGATCCAATTTTACGGTGATTTTTCTCACGTGACGGCTCACGTGATGCGAACGTGGTCCCAACGTGACTTCCAGCGTGGCGGTAGTTGGGATGTTTTACTCTCTTCGAAAGAGAATTTTTCTCAGATTAGGGTTAGGCTCCTCCTCTTCGTCCCTTCGTCTTCCTCCATCTTCTTATTTCTCCTAGGGTTAGGTTTAGGTTGAGTGGAATTTAAATTAGTGATGGATTCTTCATCTTCAAGCCGTCACTCAAGATCAGTGTCAAGCGTGAGCATGAGAAGAAGCAAACAAGGGTTCTATATATGTGATAAAATCTATACGATAGTGGAATAATCTAGCAAAGCAATCTGGGGTGAAAGTTTGTAGTTGTAGTTTGGAGTGCGGATATTTTACTGCTATGAATGATAAAAATCCAGGAAGGAGGTTCTACAAATATTGCAATCATCATGTAAGTTAATTTTGGATTTGTTATGAATTATTGATAAATTTTTCTTAGATTTTACTTTATACATGTAGTTATGAGTTGAAACAGACAGAGATATATGAGAATATGCATGCTAAATACGAATTTTGTGAACATGATCTTAGAAATAACTAGCGTTAATTTAATTGAACAAGGTGAATACTTACTTAATACATTAATATAACTTTTATAAAATATTACAAAACAAAATTCAATCATTACATTATTCATATATTAATTAATGTATTAAAGCCTACTATTATCCAAATCAAACCTAGACCTTCACATTATTTATATATTATTGAGGATTGCAAAATCATTAAGCAAGAACTCCATCAGTGCACCATGTTTCACTCTGGATTTGTTTGTTTTTGTTGACTTCTATTCACAGTTTTTCTTAGCATGCTCTAGCAGTTCTCCGTAGGTCCATCCATTTTCTCCATTGCAATAGGGACATAGTAATTTCACTTCTGCGATGATCCTCTTGTTGTTGTTTTGCAATTGTTCAAGCATAAAATTTTCATAGTTGACATAGTTATCTTAATTGTTGAGGAATTGTTCCATCTAAGAATTTAATTATAAACATGTAATGAAATATGAAGGAAAAGAATAGATAATTATTGAAATATTTACCTCGGTATTATCTTCAAATTGAGAGTTAATGATGTCCTCTACATTCTTTCCCCTGAGCATAGACGTTGTCCTTTATTTCGCTTTTATCTAAACCCCCATTGAACAAAAGTATCAATAATAGAAAAAATAAACTTTCAAATGAAAGAAAATCTCCTCTCTTACCTCCTACTATTTAAAGATGGAGGATGTTGATTTTGGCAAAACTATAGAGTTCATGTTGTGTTTATAGGCCTTAAGAAGGCAGTTGTATAGACTCCTACATTTTCGATTCACATCCCTTGTTAAGAAATTGTAAAACTGAACAGTTATACGTGTAACTGTTTAGTTTTGGGTTTGAATTTATTACAGTTTTTACTTTTGTTCATAACAAAATATAAATTGTCTGTTATTATTGGAACCATTTTTACTTGATTGTAGTTATTTTATTTTTGGCACCTCTTTTGTTATGATTTTCTTTGATTTATGAGTAATGATAGGCTGGTGGTCGTGACATTTGGAAGTGGATTGACAAGCCAATGTGTAGTGTTGTTTGTCAATTTTTTCCGCTTCTTAAAGAGGAGAGCAATGGTTTGAGGAGTACATTGCTTTTGAAGGATTACTTCAAAGGTATGAAAATGAGCTAAGAGGACCCAATGAGCACATTTACAAGCTTAAAGAAGATGTTGAATTGTCTCAACATGAGGCTTGCTACTTGTATGAAAGAAATGGAGAAATTGATGAGTGAAAGATTGGAATTGCACGCATAGCTTGCAGAAGAAAAAAAGAAAAATTAAGTTTATTTTGTTATTAGGAATGTTTACACTCTGTTTAATTTTGTATGTTGTAATGTGAAGATGGTTGTAATGTGAAAGTGGTTGTAATGTTGTTTACACTCTGTTTAATTTTGTATGTTGTAATGTGAAGATGGTTGTAATGTGAAAGTGGTTGTAATGTGATTAAAGCACTGTAATTTGTGAGTTGTTGTAATGTGAAGATGGTTGTAATGTGAAAGTGGTTGTAATGTGATTAAAGCACTGTAATTTGTGAGTTGAGTTGATTATGAAGGTGATGTAATTTGAAGTTGTAATGCATTTTATAAAATTTAAGTTGTTATATTATGTATTTTGGAAAAATTATGTTGCTTATGATAAAAAAGCAAAATTGTGCATGAATACAGGAAATTGTGCATGAATACAGGTAGTTTCTATGTTGATATATACAACTGTCAAGTTGACAGATTGGTATATTTGTTCATAATGTGTTACCAAGTTGACATATTTACCTATAATTCTTATACCAAATTGTATTTTTTTTCTTAGAGACTACTGACAAGTTGGTACATTTCGTTAGTGTCAATAACCAAATGGGTATATTTTGTTTGGAAAAATTACTAGTACCCGTTTGGCCTAAAATGCAAATGAGCTGGTTAATTCAAACAATAAAGATAGTAGCATTAAGTAGACATATAAACTTTCATCCCGCCAATATAATAGATATATAAAATTAAGTTCCTAAAACCATGTTACATGCCCAAAGAAAACCAAACTATCACCACTTCGTCCCAACATTAAAATTTACATAAACTGATCAGTAACACAGTAGACAACTAAAGCATGTTACATGCCCAGAGACAACAAAATACTCAGTTTTCCAGATATAAAGAAACTAATCAAAATGCTAAAAACATTAATTACATATCTAAATTCTGAGAGGATGCACTCTGTGAGGATAGTGCATTAGCTATCAATTGTATCACATTTACTTGACTTTCACCAGGAGCTCTAAATGTCATTTCACATTGTTCTCCTTGCCACAAACCAAACTCTTCTGTCATCCTTAGTTGACTTGCACCCTCTCTCCCTCTCCCTCCTCCTCTAGCTCTTCCTGCCTCAGTTGTAATTGTTGGAGCTATGCTTCTTTTCCGAATGATAATGGATGCTGGAGTTGGAGCATTGCTTGGAGGCATTTTACCACCTTTAATTTTATTCTTGCTTCCCTTTAGTCTCCACTTTTTCCTCACTTGAGATGGTCTTTCATCAACTCATCAAAAAGATCATCTTCATCATTGTCATCATCATTCACTGTCTTCCTAGGATCAATTCTGTAATTCTCATCCTTCACAGAATCGTCACTATCACTAGATGAAGTTGATTATTATTGTACACTTGATATTTCATCTAACGAGGTTGAAGCACTTGTTTGTTGTGGCGGAGTTTTACTAAAATTAATTAAACGATTGGTTGTCTTCCTCTTGTGTGTTAGTTTCTTCCTAAAAGTTAAAGGATTGGTTGTCTTTCTCTTGGGTGTTTGTTTATTCCTCCTGTTTCATTAGTCACCTTCTTTTTAGGAGTTTTGGTGGTCGCTTATTGCGCATGCACATCTGCCTTATCACCCATAAGAGTGGCATTAGTAGTAGTGGCATCAATAGTAGTAGCTTCTTGTGCTTGTGCTTGACTTTATTGAGTTATTGATTCATCAATTGGTTGACTCACAACACCCAACAACAACACATCAAAGGCATCCACAAAAACTTCTATAGGTTCATCTACTGCTTGATCAACAAAGATTTCAATTGCCTTCACCCTTTCTGCATGTTCTACCATATCATTAAGGAATCTTCTAAATTTAGAGACCTTAGTCCACCATTGCCAACTCCAACACCAGGAATACAGTAGAACAAGCAGTTGACATTGTTATAGCTAATTGCTTTAACCTCATCATTCAATCTTTCTATATTCTATTCATCTTTATCTATAAATCTAACATCAAATCTACACCACCAATATAATTTTCCACATAGCAAAGCGGGAAATTTCCTCTGTGTCTGATTTTAACCATGATATTGACGCCATCCGTAATAAAATTAATACAAATTAAATACAAAAAAATAATTACTAAAATAAATTGCTTCAGAACCCCTAAATTAGACAAGCAAACAACCTAAATATCACAATCAAAACCCCCAAATTAGACAAGCAAACCACCTAAATATCACAATCAACCCTAACCCCCCCCCAC